>NC_040035.1:43659832-43989382 GCF_003713205.1 Coffea eugenioides | reverse complement strand
CATCCTTTCAACTTAGACTTATTCCACCCTCTAAAATGGTTTTTTTTTCTTCCTTTTTTTCTCCCTCACTATTCAACATTTTTCCCATTTTCTACCCCAATTTTATCCTAATATAAGGGGTGCCACAAAACAAATTTCAACAATTAGACTTGTCATTCAGTAAACTTTCACGGAAGAAGCACCATAAAAGTTCATGCCGATGAAAACAAAATAAAAAGGCATATATCTAGCAAAACAAAAGCAAAGGAAAAAGGCATCAAAGGTAACAGTAACTACGGAAACAAGAAAAGAAACATAAAAAATAAGAAACTTCAAGCAAAGAACAAAGAATAATGAAGATTTTCATTTTCCTGTAGAAAGCAGACAGAGTGGAAGTCACTTTTGCAGCTAATGGAGGAGAAAAAAGATATTTTTCACATGACAACCAAATTATAGCGATTCTTTTTTTTCACATGTGCAAAATATTCTTTTTTTTTCTTGTATGCGTTGTGAGGGCATTACGCAAACTAACAAACATACCAGTTGACCAAACCCCTGAGATTTATGGAGAGTATTATAGAGATTTACCAAACTAACATACAACCCCAACAATAATATCCATAGCAGTTGATCAAACCCTTGACATATTCAACCAACAGATCCAAGCCAAATAACTCAACTGAAAGGGAATATCATAAGAAATTTCTTGTATATGATAATTTTTAATTCTTATTAACATGAAAGGTTATCACACGTGAAATTGTGTGATTATTTATTTTTCATGGTTAATTAAAAAAATGTAGTCAAATAATTATTGAAAAGGCGAGTGCATTACATCATCTCCAGTTCAAAAAACTTTTCATCATTCTTTTTTTTTTTGGTTAGAAAGGAGTTAGCAACGATCATTTAGGAAGTAAAATAGGAAGTAGTTTGCAATGAACGTTTAAGAGATAAGTTGCAATTAAAAGTTTCTCCGTTTTCTAAAATATGTTGTTTCTCTCGCCCGTTTGGATTGCTATTTTAGTCACTACACTTAACTTTGCAGTCCATTCTAATAGAGTTGGGTAATCAATATGTTGTTTGACCCTTGATAGAATTGAGGAGATCATTTCTCTCTCCCTTCTAATCTCCTCCTCCAACCGCCTGTAGTTCTTAGTGTTTGCAGGGATAACCACTTTCTCCCCTTCTTAAAGGCTCTTTTTCGTAGACAACTTCCAGTTTAGACAATTTTTTCAGCATCCTAGCATCATCGCTAGCTAATTTTTGTGTGGTGGAGCATATCAATGACTTCGGCAATTTTTTCAATGCCACTTCCACCTTAGACATCTTCTGTATAGCACACAACACAATAATGTCATTAAACCAACTGACAGGTTTTCACTCCATCTAAAACACTCCTATGAAGGTAGAAAATATACCGGATTGCAACTACAAGTTTTTAGCCAAAAAGAAACAACAAACAGCTAACTTTTCAACTAAAAAGAAAAAAATTGAACATGTCTTCTCCATTCTCCTAGGAGCCCCAAAAGACGAATCCAAGAGTTAAACACCATGGCATCCTTTCAACTTAGACTTATTCCACCCTCTAAAATGGTTTTTTTTTCTTCCTTTTTTTCTCCCTCACTATTCAACATTTTTTCCATTTTCTACCCCAATTTTATCCTAATATAAGGGGTGCCACAAAACAAATTTCAACAATTAGACTTGTCATTCAGTAAACTTTCACGGAAGAAGCACCATAAAAGTTCATGCCGATGAAAACAAAATAAAAAGGCATATATCTAGCAAAACAAAAGCAAAGGAAAAAGGCATCAAAGGTAACAGTAACTACGGGAACAAGAAAAGAAACATAAAAAATAAGAAACTTCAAGCAAAGAACAAAGAATAATGAAGATTTTCATTTTCCTGTAGAAAGCAGACAGAGTGGAAGTCACTTTTGCAGCTAATGGAGGAGAAAAAAGATATTTTTCACATGACAACCAAATTATAGCGATTCTTTTTTTTCACATGTGCAAAATATTCTTTTTTTTTCTTGTATGCGTTGTGAGGGCATTACGCAAACTAACAAACATACCAGTTGACCAAACCCCTGAGATTTATGGAGAGTATTATAGAGATTTACCAAACTAACATACAACCCCAACAATAATATCCATAGCAGTTGATCAAACCCTTGACATATTCAACCAACAGATCCAAGCCAAATAACTCAACTGAAAGGGAATATCATAAGAAATTTCTTGTATATGATAATTTTTAATTCTTATTAACATGAAAGGTTATCACACGTGAAATTGTGTGATTATTTATTTTTCATGGTTAATTAAAAAAATGTAGTCAAATAATTATTGAAAAGGCGAGTGCATTACATCATCTCCAGTTCAAAAAACTTTTCATCATTCTTTTTTTTTTTGGTTAGAAAGGAGTTAGCAACGATCATTTAGGAAGTAAAATAGGAAGTAGTTTGCAATGAACGTTTAAGAGATAAGTTGCAATTAAAAGTTTCTCCGTTTTCTAAAATATGTTGTTTCTCTCGCCCGTTTGGATTGCTATTTTAGTCACTACACTTAACTTTGCAGTCCATTCTAATAGAGTTGGGTAATCAATATGTTGTTTGACCCTTGATAGAATTGAGGAGATCATTTCTCTCTCCCTTCTAATCTCCTCCTCCAACCGCCTGTAGTTCTTAGTGTTTGCAGGGATAACCACTTTCTCCCCTTCTTAAAGGCTCTTTTTCGTAGACAACTTCCAGTTTAGACAATTTTTTCAGCATCCTAGCATCATCGCTAGCTAATTTTTGTGTGGTGGAGCATATCAATGACTTCGGCAATTTTTTCAATGCCACTTCCACCTTAGACATCTTCTGTATAGCACACAACACAATAATGTCATTAAACCAACTGACAGGTTTTCACTCCATCTAAAACACTCCTATGAAGGTAGAAAATATACCGGATTGCAACTACAAGTTTTTAGCCAAAAAGAAACAACAAACAGCTAACTTTTCAACTAAAAAGAAAAAAATTGAACATGTCTTCTCCATTCTCCTAGGAGCCCCAAAAGACGAATCCAAGAGTTAAACACCATGGCATCCTTTCAACTTAGACTTATTCCACCCTCTAAAATGGTTTTTTTTTCTTCCTTTTTTTCTCCCTCACTATTCAACATTTTTTCCATTTTCTACCCCAATTTTATCCTAATATAAGGGGTGCCACAAAACAAATTTCAACAATTAGACTTGTCATTCAGTAAACTTTCACGGAAGAAGCACCATAAAAGTTCATGCCGATGAAAACAAAATAAAAAGGCATATATCTAGCAAAACAAAAGCAAAGGAAAAAGGCATCAAAGGTAACAGTAACTACGGGAACAAGAAAAGAAACATAAAAAATAAGAAACTTCAAGCAAAGAACAAAGAATAATGAAGATTTTCATTTTCCTGTAGAAAGCAGACAGAGTGGAAGTCACTTTTGCAGCTAATGGAGGAGAAAAAAGATATTTTTCACATGACAACCAAATTATAGCGATTCTTTTTTTTCACATGTGCAAAATATTCTTTTTTTTTCTTGTATGCGTTGTGAGGGCATTACGCAAACTAACAAACATACCAGTTGACCAAACCCCTGAGATTTATGGAGAGTATTATAGAGATTTACCAAACTAACATACAACCCCAACAATAATATCCATAGCAGTTGATCAAACCCTTGACATATTCAACCAACAGATCCAAGCCAAATAACTCAACTGAAAGGGAATATCATAAGAAATTTCTTGTATATGATAATTTTTAATTCTTATTAACATGAAAGGTTATCACACGTGAAATTGTGTGATTATTTATTTTTCATGGTTAATTAAAAAAATGTAGTCAAATAATTATTGAAAAGGCGAGTGCATTACATCATCTCCAGTTCAAAAAACTTTTCATCATTCTTTTTTTTTTTGGTTAGAAAGGAGTTAGCAACGATCATTTAGGAAGTAAAATAGGAAGTAGTTTGCAATGAACGTTTAAGAGATAAGTTGCAATTAAAAGTTTCTCCGTTTTCTAAAATATGTTGTTTCTCTCGCCCGTTTGGATTGCTATTTTAGTCACTACACTTAACTTTGCAGTCCATTCTAATAGAGTTGGGTAATCAATATGTTGTTTGACCCTTGATAGAATTGAGGAGATCATTTCTCTCTCCCTTCTAATCTCCTCCTCCAACCGCCTGTAGTTCTTAGTGTTTGCAGGGATAACCACTTTCTCCCCTTCTTAAAGGCTCTTTTTCGTAGACAACTTCCAGTTTAGACAATTTTTTCAGCATCCTAGCATCATCGCTAGCTAATTTTTGTGTGGTGGAGCATATCAATGACTTCGGCAATTTTTTCAATGCCACTTCCACCTTAGACATCTTCTGTATAGCACACAACACAATAATGTCATTAAACCAACTGACAGGTTTTCACTCCATCTAAAACACTCCTATGAAGGTAGAAAATATACCGGATTGCAACTACAAGTTTTTAGCCAAAAAGAAACAACAAACAGCTAACTTTTCAACTAAAAAGAAAAAAATTGAACATGTCTTCTCCATTCTCCTAGGAGCCCCAAAAGACGAATCCAAGAGCTAAACACCATGGCATCCTTTCAACTTAGACTTATTCCACCCTCTAAAATGGTTTTTTTTTCTTCCTTTTTTTCTCCCTCACTATTCAACATTTTTCCCATTTTCTACCCCAATTTTATCCTAATATAAGGGGTGCCACAAAACAAATTTCAACAATTAGACTTGTCATTCAGTAAACTTTCACGGAAGAAGCACCATAAAAGTTCATGCCGATGAAAACAAAATAAAAAGGCATATATCTAGCAAAACAAAAGCAAAGGAAAAAGGCATCAAAGGTAACAGTAACTACGGGAACAAGAAAAGAAACATAAAAAATAAGAAACTTCAAGCAAAGAACAAAGAATAATGAAGATTTTCATTTTCCTGTAGAAAGCAGACAGAGTGGAAGTCACTTTTGCAGCTAATGGAGGAGAAAAAAGATATTTTTCACATGACAACCAAATTATAGCGATTCTTTTTTTTCACATGTGCAAAATATTCTTTTTTTTTCTTGTATGCGTTGTGAGGGCATTACGCAAACTAACAAACATACCAGTTGACCAAACCCCTGAGATTTATGGAGAGTATTATAGAGATTTACCAAACTAACATACAACCCCAACAATAATATCCATAGCAGTTGATCAAACCCTTGACATATTCAACCAACAGATCCAAGCCAAATAACTCAACTGAAAGGGAATATCATAAGAAATTTCTTGTATATGATAATTTTTAATTCTTATTAACATGAAAGGTTATCACACGTGAAATTGTGTGATTATTTATTTTTCATGGTTAATTAAAAAAATGTAGTCAAATAATTATTGAAAAGGCGAGTGCATTACATCATCTCCAGTTCAAAAAACTTTTCATCATTCTTTTTTTTTTTGGTTAGAAAGGAGTTAGCAACGATCATTTAGGAAGTAAAATAGGAAGCAGTTTGCAATGAACGTTTAAGAGATAAGTTGCAATTAAAAGTTTCTCCGTTTTCTAAAATATGTTGTTTCTCTCGCCCGTTTGGATTGCTATTTTAGTCACTACACTTAACTTTGCAGTCCATTCTAATAGAGTTGGGTAATCAATATGTTGTTTGACCCTTGATAGAATTGAGGAGATCATTTCTCTCTCCCTTCTAATCTCCTCCTCCAACCGCCTGTAGTTCTTAGTGTTTGCAGGGATAACCACTTTCTCCCCTTCTTAAAGGCTCTTTTTCGTAGACAACTTCCAGTTTAGACAATTTTTTCAGCATCCTAGCATCATCGCTAGCTAATTTTTGTGTGGTGGAGCATATCAACGACTTCGGCAATTTTTTCAATGCCACTTCCACCTTAGAAATCTTCTGTATAGCACACAACACAATAATGTCATTAAACCAACTGACAGGTTTTCACTCCATTTAAAACACTCCTATGAAGGTAGAAAATATACCGAATTGCAACTACAAGTATTTAGCCAAAAAGAAACAATAAGCTGCTAACTTTTCAACTGAAAAGAAAAAAAGTTGAACCTGTCTTCTCCATTCTCCTAGGAGCCCCAAAAGACGAATCCATGAGCTAAATACCACGACATCCTTTCAACTTAGACTCATTCCACCCTCTAAAATGGTTTCTTCTCTTCCTTTTTTTCTCCCTCACTATTCAACATTTTTCCCATTTTCTACCCCACTTTTCTACCATTTTTATCCTAATATCAGGGGTACCACAAAACAAATTTCAACAATTACACTTGTCATTCAGTAAACTTTAACGGAAAAAGCATCATAAACGTCCATACCGATGAAAACAAAATAAAAAGACATATATCTAGCAAAATAAAAGCAAAGGAAAAAGGCATCAAAGGTAACAGTTACTACGGGAA
The DNA here is from genome assembly GCF_003713205.1 of Coffea eugenioides. Taxonomy (NCBI): domain Eukaryota; kingdom Viridiplantae; phylum Streptophyta; class Magnoliopsida; order Gentianales; family Rubiaceae; genus Coffea; species Coffea eugenioides. The sequence goes on along the minus strand of NC_040035.1, from coordinate 43,982,954 downwards.
CAAGAAAAGAAACGTAAAAAATAAAAAACTTCAAGCTAAGAACAAAGAATAATGAAGATTTTCACTTTCCTGTGGAAAGCAGACAGAGTGGAACTCACTTTTGCTGCTAATGGAGGAGAAAAAAGATATTTTTCACATGACAACCAAATTATAGCGATTCTTTTTTTTCCAATGTGAAAATATCCTTTTTTTTTGTACGTGTTGTGTGGGCATTACGCAAACTAACATACATACCAGTTGACCAAACCCCTGAGATTTATGGAGAGCATTACAGAGATTTACCAAACTAACATACAACCCCAACAATAATATCCATAGCAGTTGATCAAACCCTTGACATATTCAACCAACAGATCCAAGTCAAATAACTCAACTGAAATAGCACATCATAAGAAATTTCTTGGATATGGTAATTTTTTTATTCTTATGAACATGAAAGGTTATCACACGTGAAATTGTGTGATTATTTATCTTTCATGGTTAATTAAAAAAATGTAGTCAAATAATTATTGAAAAGACGGGTGCATTACATCATATCCAGTTCAAAAAACTTTTCATTATTCTTTTTTATTGAATAGAAAGGAGTTAGCAAAGATCATTTAGGAAGTAAAATAGGAAGTAGTTTGCAATGAACGTTTGAGAGATAATTTGCAATTAAAAGATTCTCCGTTTGCTAAAATATGTTGTTTCTCTAGCCCGTTTGGATTGCTATTTTAGAAAATTTTATAGAAAAATGTACTGTAACTATTTGATATATGTGAGATAAAAAAATGATTGAAAAATATGATATCTCCAAAGTGTACTTTTGCATTGTCATTTTTCACTAAAAAATTTTACGTTTTTCGTAAGAACATTTTTCAATCATCTTTTTATTTCACATATAACAAATTGCTGCAGTACATCTTTCTATAAAAACTTTTTAAAATAACAATCCAAATGGATCAACTATAGCATGTTCCCTTGCTTATAGCAATAACATGTTTCGATTCACAAATTCTATGCATATTATTTTGATCTTATTATAGTTTTGTTCTTTCTCTTTTGGCACTAGTTTGTGAGAGAGGATGTTTTGAATTAACAACTGTTGAAGCAATTTAATTCCTTTAGAAAAAAATCCAAGATTTATCTTCTAGTGGATAAAGCGGCAAGATTTTTATTTTTGGGTGTTGCTGCTGAATTTGTTCTACAGGTTATGGGCTTTGCTGCAATTATGAAGAATTCATTCAAGACTATTGAAAAGTTGATGATAGGATAATAAGAGGAAAGTTAAAAAGGTGGATGATAAAATCAATGATAAAGTTGAAGAATATAAGACTATAGCACAAAGAATGAGCACCAAACTCTGATTGATGGATTATGGGAGTAAAATGAAAAATTATAACTTGTTCGGAATTGCAAATGTTTATGCCTGTTATTCTGATCTTATGATTAGTTTTCTTCTCTTCTCTTTTGGTCCTAGGTTGCGAGGCAGAATGTTTTAAACCGACAACTAATGAACCACTTTAATTCCATGAAGAAAAAAAATCTAAGAGTGATTATCTGGTGCATAAAACGGCGAGAGTATTGGCTTTGGGCAATGCCGCTAAATTTGTTCTACAGGTTGTGGGGTTTACTGCAAGTATGAAGGACTCATTGAAGACCGTTGAAAACTTGACGGCAAGATGAAAAGAGGAAAGTTAAACAAGTTAATGCCAAAATAAGTGATAAAATTAAAGAACGTGAGACTGTAGCACAGAGAATCAACACCAAACTCTGACCAAAATATGATTGATGGATTAACACCCTTTTCTTATCACCATTATCCCCATTGCCCACTCCATTGTCCCCATTACCGCCATTACCAGGAGTCCTATCATCATTTTCCCCCTTGCCGTTGCCCTTTGTCACATTCTTCTCATCATCATCTTTTTCACCTTTGCCTTTGTCCACTGCCACATTCTTTCCCTCATCTTGAGTCTTCTTCCCAACCAAATCATTATCAACCATGGTTTTCATATCCAACAACAACACCTTAAAACCATCCAAATGCTTTGCAACAGCTCGTTTCTCCTCAGTTTCATCTAAGTTGGGAAACATGAACTTATCAAATACATGTGTTACTCATTTCTTCAATCCTTCATTTAGGGTGTAACTATAAAATCCGACTCCCTCACTGATGGTATATGCACGTGCATTAGACACTACACTTAACTTTGTAATCCACTCCAATAGAGTTGGGTAATCAATGTGTTGTTTAATTTTTCATAGAATTGAGGAGATCACTTCTCTCTCCCTTCAAATCTCCCCCTCCAACCGCCTGTAGTCCTTAGTGTTCACATGGATAAACACCTCTCCCCTTCTCAAAGACCCTTTTTCGTAGACAACTTCCAGTTTAGACAACTTTTTCAGCATCCTAGCATTATCACTAGCTAGTTTTTGTGCTTCGGAGAATATCAACAACCGCCTGTAGTCCTTAGTGTTCACATGGATAAACACCTCTCCCCTTCTCAAGGGCCCTTTTTCGTAGACAACTTCCAGTTTAAACAATTTTTTCAGCGTCCTAGCATTATCACTAGCTAGTTTTTGTGCTTCGGAGAATATCAACAACTTCGGCAATTTCTTCAATGCCGTTTCCGCCTTTGACATCTACTGTATAGCACACAACACAATAATGTCATTAAACCAATTGACAAGTTTTTCACTCCATCTAACACACTCCTATGAAAGTAGAAAATATACCGAATTGCAACTATAAGTACTCAGCCAAAAAGAAACAATATGATGCTAACTTTTCAGCCGAAAAAGAAAAAAAATTGAACATGCATTCTCCATTCTCCTAGGAGCCCCAAAAGACGAATCCAAGAGGTAAATACCATGGCATCCTTTCCACTTAGACTCATTTCACCCTCTAAAATGGTTTTTTCTCTTTCTTTTTTTCTCTCTCACTATTCAACATTTTTCTCATTTTCTACCCCACTTTTCTACCATTTTTTTCCTAATATCAAGGAGAACCACAAAACAAATTTCAACAATTAGACTTGTCATTCAGTAAAATTTCACGGAAGAAGCACCATAAACGTTCATGCCGATAAAAACAAAATAAAAACGCATATATCTTGTAAAACAAAAGTAAGCGAAAAAGGCATGAAAAATAATAGCAACTACGGGAATAAGAAAAGAAACGTAAAAAAAAAAAAGAAACTTCAAGCTAAGAATAAAGAGTAATGAAGATTTTCATTTTCCTGTAGAAAGCAGGTAGAGTGGAACTCACATTTGCAGCTAATGGAGGAGAAAAATGATATTTTTCACATGACAACCAAATTATAGCGATTTTTTTTTTCACGTGTGAAAATATCCTTTTTTTTTCTTGTATGCGTTGTGAGGGCATTATGCAAACTAACATACATACCAGTTGACCAAACCCCTGAGATTTATGGAGAGCATTATAGAGATTTACCAAACTAACATACAACCCCAACAATAATATTCATACCAGTTGATCAAACCCTTGACATATTCAACCAACAGATCCAAGTCAAATAACTCAACTTAAAGGGAACATCATAAGAAATTTCTTGTATTTGAAAATTTTTTTATTCTTATGAACAAGAAAGACTATCACACGTAAAATTCTGTGATTATTTATCTTTCATGGTTAATTAAAAAAATGTAGTCAAATAATTATTGAAAAGGCGGGTGCATTACATCATCTCCAGTTCAAAAAACTTTTCATCATTCTTTTTTATTGGTTAGAAAGGAGTTAGCAATGATCATTTAGGAAGTAGTTTGCAATGAACGTTTGAGAGATAATTTGCAATTAAAAGCTTCTCTGTTTTTTAAAATATGTTGTTTCTCTGGCCCGTTTGGATTGCTTTTTAGTCATTACACTTAATTTTGCGGTCCACTCCAATAGAGTTGGGTAATCAATGTGTTGTTTAACCTTTGATAGAATCGAGAAGATCACTTCTCTCTCCCTTCTAATCTCCTCCTCCAACCGCATGTAGTCCATAGTGTTCACAGGGATAACCACCTCTCCCCTTTTCAATGGCCCTTTTTCGTAGACAACTTGCTGTTTAGACAACTTTTTCAGCATCCTAGCATCATCGCTAACTAGTTTTTGTGTCTCGGAGCATATCAACAACTTCGACAATTTCTTCAATGCCGCTTCCACCTTAGACATCTTCTGTATAGTACACAACACAATAATGTCATTAAACCAACTGACAGATTTTTCACTCCATCTAACACACTTCTATGAAGGTAGAAAATATACCGGATTGCAACTACAAGTATTCAGCCAAAAAGAAACAATAAGTTGCTAACTTTTCAACTGAAAAAGAAAAAAATTCAACCTGCCTTCTCCATTCTCCTTGAAGCCCCAAAAGACGAATCCAAGAGCTAAATACCATGGCATCCTTTCCACTAAGACTCATTCCACCCTCTAAAATGGTTTTTTCTTTTTCTTTTTTTCTCTCTCACTATTCAACATTTTTCTCATTTTCTACCCCACTTTTCTACCATTTTTTTCCTAATATCAAGGAGAACTACAAAACAAATTTCAACAATTAGACTTGTCATTCAGTAAAATTTCACGGAAGAAGCACCATAAACATTCATGCCGATAAAAATAAAATAAAAAAGCATATATCTTGCAAAACAAAAGCAAGGGAAAAAGGCATGAAAAATAACAGTACCTACGGGAATAAGAAAAGAAACGTAAAAAAAAAAACTTCAAACTAAGAATAAAGAGTAATGAAAATTTTCATTTTCCTGTAGAAAGCAGATAGAGTGGAACTCACATTTGCAGCTAATGGAGGAGAAAAATGATATTTTTTACATGACAACCAAATTATAGCGATTTTTTTTCCACGTGTGAAAATATCCTCTCTTTTTTCTTGTATGCGTTGTGAGGGCATTATGCAAACTGACATACATACCAGTTGACCAAACCCCTGAGATTTATGGAGAGCATTATAGAGATTTACCAAACTAACTTAGAACCCTAACAATAATATCCATACCAGTTGATCAAACCCTTGACATATTAAACCAGCAAATCCATGTCAAATAACTCAACTTAAATGGAACATCATAAGAAATTTCTTGTACATAGTAATTTTTTATTCTTATGAACACGAAAGGCTATCATGCGTGGAATTGTGTGATTATTTGTCTTTCATGGTTAATTAAGAAAATGTAGTCAAATAATTATTGAAAAGGCGATTGCATTACATCATCTCCAGTTTAGAAAACTTTTCATCATTCTTTTTTATTGGTTAGAAAGGAGTTAGCAATGATCATTTAGGAAATAAAATAGGAAGTAGTTTGCAATGAACGTTAGAAAGATAATTTGCAATTAAAAGCTTCTCCGTTTTCTAAAATATGTTGTTTCTCTAGCTCGTTTGGATTGCTATTTTAGAAAATTTTATAGAAAAATGTACTGTAACTACTTGATAGATGTGGAATAAAAAATGATTGAAAAATGTGATATTTCCAAAATATACTTTTGGATTGTGATTTTTCACTAAAAAATTTTACGTTTTTCGTAAGTCCATTTTTCAATCATCTTTTTATTTCACATGCAACAAATTACTGCAGTACATCTTTCTATAAAAATTTTTAAAAATAACAATCCAAATGGATCAACTATAGCATGTTCCCTTGCTTATAGCTATAACATGTTTCGATTCGCAAATTCTTATGCATATTATTTTGATCTTATTATATTTTTGTTCTTTCTCTTTTGGTCCTATTTTGTGAGAGAGGATGTTTTGAACTGACAACTGTTGAAGCACTTTAAATCCATGAGAAAAAAATCCAAGATTGATCTTCTAGTGGATAAAGCGGCAAGAGTTTTATTTTTGGGTGCTACTGCTGAATTTGTTCTACAGGTTGTGGGCTTTGCTACAATTATGAAGAATTCATTCAAGACTATTGAAAAGTTGACGACAGGATAATAAGAGGAAAGTGAAAAAGGTTGATGATAAAATCAATGATAAAGTTGAAGAATATGAGGCTATAGCACAAAGAATTAGCACCAAACTCTGATTGATGGATTATGGGAGTAAAACGAAAAAGTTATAACTTGTTTGGAATTGCAATTGTTTATGCCTGTTATTCTGATCTCATGATTAGTTTTCTTCTCTTCTCTTTTGGTCCTAGGTTGCTAGGGTGAATGTTTTGAACCAACAACTAATGAACCACTTTAATTCCATGAAGAAAAAAATCCAAGAGTGATCATCTGGTGCATAAAACGCCGAGAGTATTGGCTTTGGGCAATACCGCTAAATTTGTTCTACAGGTTGTGGGGTTTACTGCAAGTATGAAGGACTCATTGAAGACCGTTGAAAAGTTGACGGCGAGATGAAAAGAGGAAAGTTAAATAAGTTGATACCAAAATAAGTGATAAAATTAAATAATGTGAGACTGTAGCACAGAGAATCAACATCACACTCTTACCAAAAAATGATTGAAGGATTAACACCTTTTTCTTACCACCATTATCCCCATTGCCCACTCCATTGCCCCCATTAGTGCCATTGCCAGGAGTCCTATTATCCTTTTCCCCCTTACCGTTGCCCTTTGTCATATTCTTCTCATCATCATCTTTTCCACCTTTGCCTTTGTCCACTGCCACATTCTTTCCCTCATCTTGAGTCTTCGTTCCAACCATCATTGTCAACCATGGTTTTCATATCCAACAACAACATCTTAAAACCATCCAAATGCTTTGCAACAGCTCGTTTCTCCTCAGTTTCATCTGATTTGGGAAACATGAACTTATAAAATACATGTGTTATTCCTTTCTTCAATCCTTCCTTGAGGGTGTAACAACAAAATCCGACTCCCTCACTGATGGTACACATGCACGTGCATTAGTCACAACACTTAACTTTGCAGTCCACTCCAATAGAGTTGGGTAATCAATGTGTTGTTTGACCTTTGATAGAATCGAGGAAATCAATTCTCTCTCCCTTCTAATCTCCTCATTCAACTGTCTGTAGCCCTTAATGTTCACATGGATAACCATCTCTCCCCTTCTCAAGGGGACTTCCAGTTTAGACAACTTTTTGAGCATCCTAGCATCATCGCTAGCTAGTTTTTGTGCCTCGGAGCATATCAACAACTTCGGTAATTTCTTCAATGCCGCTTCCATCTTAGACATCTTCTATATAGCACACAACACAATAATGTCATTAAACCAATTGACAGGTTTTTCACTCCATCTAACACACTCCAAACCCTTGAGATTTATGGAGAGCATTACAGAGATTTATCAAACTAACATACAACCCCAACAATAATATCCATACCAGTTGATCAAACCCTTCACATATTCAACCAGCAGATCTATGTCAAATAACTCAATTTAAAGGGAACATTATAAGAAATTATTAGGGCAATTCTTGCAAACTACCATGTGTATTAAAACAACACACCATCTATTACATTATTGAGACACAAGATACGTAAATAACATATTTAAAAGAAGGGAAAAAAACAAACGAACAAACAAAATCAGCATTAATAAGCATACCTCTATACCCCGGCTTTCGCCTCCAAAACCACTTATCCTACCACCGTGACCCATGAATCTTACAGAAGTATTTCTAGAAGGACTTGACATACTGTATACTAGGTAAATAAATAAGTTAGGTATTGCTCTTTTTTTCTTTTTTGTCAAATGTTAGGTACTGCTAAAGGTGGTAAAATTTGGAGATTTCACATTTCTGCTTTGGGGTTATCTATTCTATTTACATGGTAATTTCTATGAGATCCAAAATTAGTCCTTCATGTTGTGCTTTGGGGTTTTCTTGTCCTTCTACAATTTCATTTTCTTTGGGTTAATAACACTTTGCCCCTTGAAATATGAAGCAACCACATTTTTCCCCTAGCCCCACATAAGAAACAATCCTTGCCATCCAAGTGCTACTCTCATTATTAATATCATATTTTCACTTTATTATGTGTCAAAATAAGAGTGATCATTTTAAATTTAGTACTACATATTTTTCAATCCTGCCATTTAAAAAAGTCACTTACTAAAATCTCAATGCAATATTTTATATGGGAATATTTTGAATTCAAATGACACATATATAAATTCATTAATGTCATCTTATCTAGATATAATGAATGTCTCCATAAAAGGTTGGATTCTAACATTGGAGAATTGGAGGAAAGTTTAATTAGAGAGTTTTTTGAAAAGAGAAAAAAAGAGATTTTTTTTTAGAGAGAATGAGCAGCATACTGGCTTGTCACATTCTAGATACACTTTATTACTAATATTAATGACAAACATTGAAGAAAAGAATGCTCTTACTAATCAACCTCTAAGAAAGAATAAACTCTCACCACAAAATCTATAAGAGACTTTATTCACATAAACAAAATGAAACTAGAGAGAGCCTCCTCTCATGGGATAAGATCAGAAATTTTTTTCTGATCTCTTTCTCATGAGAGAGTTGGAGGAAATTTTGGTTGGAAAGTTTTCTTTTTTTCAAAAAAGAAAAAAGGAAATTTTTTTTAGAGGTGATGAGGAATACACTGGTTTATCATATTCTAGGTACACCTAATTACCAATATTAATGATGAACTAAATCAAGAAATTTTTATCCCTATCATTTTATCAATTTATCATCACTAATTCTAACTTGTATTAAAAAATCTATAATCCCAACAAAAAGGTTTCAAATTCGATATGATTTGTTTTAATTTAGTGTTTCAAATAATTTTGGAGAATGGATATATTTTAATCATGAATTCACACTTTTATATATAATTTTTAGATGTATATTTAATTGCAAATCTAATATTTTTGTAACATTTTGTATGGTTGGTCAAATATAATCAAGAACTTAATTTTAATATTTTTTAAACTTATAAAAATATAAAAATAATCATGACATCATGCTGATGTCACTGAATTTTTTAGAACGATCCGACTAATCCAACTAACCAATAATTTTTCAATAGTTTAACCGAGTTGCTATTCGGTTCGAGTTTAACAATATTGGTCTGTTGTTAATCTTGTTAGAAAATTAGTTTAATTTTTTTAATCAAAATCCTTATTTTGTGTGAGAACTAATTAGTTTTAGTTATTTGAAATAGTAGTCAAGAAATTTTTTATTTTGGTTAAGATTTAAAAATTATTTTCTATTCTGTATAAATTTAAGAATTAGTATTGATTTCCTATTGTTATTTGATTTTTTGGCCAAATAATATTCTCTATAAATAGATATATTAACATACTATAAGAACACACAAGAAAGGAGTGAGAAAGTTCTTAATAGGTGAGCGGGTTATATAAGAGTTGAACTTGAGAATCAAACTTGTAATACTTTTCTCTCGTAGTAAGAATAGTTTTTTTCTTCTCCGTGGACGTAAGTTTGATAATTAAGTCAAACCACGTTAATTATTATGCGTTGCTCATTGTTATTATTTTCTATTAAATTATTGATTTTTTTATCTCAAATAGTTGGCATGATAATCTAACAAGTTGTATCAGAGTTTCGTTAGGATTCTATGTAATTATTTGAGACTAAGTGGTTGGTGCATACCATGGCATTTGGAACTATACAGTTTTCGATTCAACCATTTAATAAAACTATAAGTTTCACTCTTTGACAAAAAAGAGTGAAGAATACTCTAATTCAATAAGATTTGGCAAAAATATTGAATGGTAAGAACAAGAAGTCAGAAAGCATAAAAGATGATGAGTTTGAAAAGTTGAATGCAAGGTGTGCAGGCACGATTTGACTCTATATTGTAGACAACATCATAAACAATGTGATAGATGAGGAAGGTTCTACAACAGACCTTTGAAAAAAAAATAAAAAAAAAACTTTATCAGGCTAAAAGTTTATCCAATAAATTGCATCTAAAGCGGCAACTTTATACGTTAAAGATGGGAAAGTGACAATCTCAAGGATCATATGAATACGATCAACGAAATTTTGGATCAACTCCAAAAAGTTGGCGTAGATATTGAAGAACAAGATAAGATATTTTGACTTCTTACCTCAGTCGCTGATTCTTACAAAAGTGTCGTAACGACCCTGTTGTATGAGAAGGACACTTTAGACCTCGAAAATGTGCATTCATCTTTGTTGGATCATGAAATTTTATTTTTTTTTTTTAAAAAAAAAAAGCAAATCAGGATGTGACACAAGAAGTTGTGTTAATTGCTCGAAATGAGAATAAAAGAGGAAAAAAAATTGGCAGTGAATTTTAGGCAAATGATTTAAAGGCCAAGAGAAAGAATGGAATCCAATGTTTTCGTTGTCATGAGTTTGACCATGTCCAAAGATATTGCTCTCATCGAAAGAAAAATGATGAAAAAAAAGTATGATGATGTTGCTGGATATATATCGAGTGGAGGTATTCTCACAATCTCAAAAAGTAAAAAGTAATATTTATTCTTGTGATGGTTGGATTTTAGACTCTGGATATTTTTTACATGTTTGCTCTAAATTAGACTATTTTGATACTCTCCAAAGAAAAAAGATAGATTTTGTGTTCTTAGGTGATGGATCTACTTATGAAATCAAAGATGTTGAAATGGTGAAAATCAAAATGCTGAATGAAAAGATTCATTCATTTGGTGGTGTGATTTATATTCCAAAATTATAAAAGAATCTAATTTCTTTGAACCAAATAGACTCCGAGGGCTACCACGTTTTGGTTGCAGGTGAAATTTTGAAAATCACATATGGTGAGACGATTTTATTGATAGGAAAGAAGTATGGTAATTTATGTCATTTGAATATCTCAATGGGTTGGGAGCGTAGCGCAAGGAAGGGGATCCAAAAATATTCCCAAATTACAAATGGTGGTGAGAGAAAAAATCCTGCTACGGGAAAGGGTGAATTGAGGTTCCTCTCATGAGTCAACTAGATGTTGGACTCGATTAATTACACACTTTCATTTGCCGATTGAATTAATTGAAAACAAAATCGTCTTGATTCGGGTGTGTAGTTAAGCACGAAAGTATTTGGTGGTAAAAAGGCACATGAAGTTTTTTTGGCTGATTTGCTTTGTTTCCTAAAAGAAATATTTGTCAAATGGAGATTTGTTAGAAAATTGGATTAATTTCTTTTAGTCAAAATCCTTATTTTGTGTGAAAAATAACTAGTTTTCTAATTGGTTTTAGTTACTTGAAATAGTAGTAAAAAAAGTTTTCTATTTTGTTTAGGATTTAGAAGTTATTTCCTATTCAATATAAGTTTAGAAATTAGTATTGATTTTCTATTGTTATTTGATTTTTTAATCAAATAATGTTCTCTATAAATAGGTAAATTGGCATACGACAAATACACACAAGAAAGGAGTAAGAGAGTTATTAGTAGGTGAAAGGGTTATACAAGAGTTGGGATTGAGAATCAAACTGTAATCTTATAATATTTTTCTCTCATAGTAAGAACAATTTTTTTTTTCTCCATGGACGTAGGTTTGGTGATTAACCCGAGTCACGTTAATTCCTATGCGTTACTCATCGTTCATATTAGTTATTATTTTCTATTAAATTGTTGATTTTTTTTATTTTAAATAGTTTGCCTGATACCCTAACAAATCTCTTGTTCACCATAAGTCATATCTTGTTTTGAGTTACTAACAAAGGGGTTGGACACAATTCTGTACTAAAATTTTCAATTCTTGCTTAGTTTACAGGGTACCGGAAGTCTGGTGCCGAACGGGTCTTATTGTAAGTTGTGAACGTTGTCTAGATTGGTCTGGAATCGGCATTACCCTCTCACTCCATGAATTTAAAAAGTTAATTCATAGGTCTTTTGTTCTTCGAAAACAACCTAGTCAATTTGTGGTTAATCCCAGCTTGTCCTCAACATATTAACAAACGAGTTTTGACTTTTGCTGCTTAGTAAGAATCTTATTATCATGTACATAAAACTAACTCAAGAGTTAAAATGGACATAATTACTCTTTGAAGAAAATTTTTTGAACGTGAACCTTACACATAATCCTTCCCGGTCTCTTTCCAGGTCTCTCAAAAGTATTAGTAAGAACAAAAAAAGATCCTTCAATATAAATGAAAAATGAAAACGAAGTAAAGGTAAACCATAACAACCAATGTTGGCCTAAGTTATGACAGGATGTTGCTTTTGCTATATCAGTAAATTACATGGTTACTGAGCCGTAAAATACATTTGGCCGAGTGAACTTGTGAAGTTAGTGTTTTCCTGATTAAGTATAATGACCTAGAGATGAAGAAAAACAAGATGTTAATATCCAAATTGATATGTTAAAATAAACGGTCCTGAATTTTCACCAACCTCAGCAATAGAAATTTTCTGCCCATTTGGTATTATTACAGACGTGATGGGAGTGGATACTGTAGTAGGTCAGCATCAGATCCATTGGTTCAGTAGAGTAGGACTTTCTTCCGTCTGGAAAGATCGACCAAAACCTTCTTTTAATATAAATTTCAACAGGATTAAGTGATGGTGGCCTTGGCACCCCAGAAAAGAAATAAGTTAAAAACCATTCGAATGTACTAACTTATCAGCTCAAACATGCATACTGTAGCCCATAAACACAAAATAAAGGGATAATTAAAAGCTCAGAGATGACCGTCAAATTATCAAATAGTAATGGTACGAAACCAAAGTCCAATATCAGAGAATACATTTGACGCTATTAGCATGCAAATTTTAGGGGCTACTTCCCGCTAAGCAGACTGACATACGAGTTATATTTACCAAAAGAAAAGAGATAAAAAAAAAGAGACACACCACAAGTATCAAAATTCAATTTATTGGATGGGTCTTTTTTGGTAAACGTTAAAATCGAATCAATAGATGGCTGTATGGTAAGAACTTTGCATTTTGGACCCTCAGCGGGGTAGCTCGGCCAGTGCAGCTGTTCCTCTTTAGGCATGTGCACCAGTGTTCAAGTCCCGTTGTTAATATGTTCGAAGTGGGTTGGAGCGCCTTCTCCCGAGCTGCAGGTAATTAGTCGGGCCAAAGATCCGAACACTCCTGCGTCAAAAAAAAAAAAAAAATCTTTGCATTTTGATTCTAGTCATGAGCCATGATTTCGGCTGGCCCATCTGGATCGTGGACTTTCGATTATATTCTTTCTTTCTAAACTCTGCAGTAACAGTTGAATGTGAAATGTTTCGTACCATCAGCAGAAATGGCTGCAGGATTCGGCATTAGGCAATACGTAGGATTGAAATCATCAACACCCAACCAAATTCATTCTTTCTTTCTTTCTTTGGGATTTTTCACGATCCCCTCTTCTCATCGTTTTTCTTCAAGTGGAACCATAAGGAAAAGACCCTTTTAGTGTTTAACAATTGACTTTTCTAGCATCTGCCAATTGATTTAATTAACTAGCGCACGACCTTAGATTCTACAATTTCAATAGCTTTTCAGTTCTGCATTCCATGCACAATAATGATAATATTTATGGAGCTACCGGGAAAAAGGGTTATGGTTTTATGAACTGTATTTAAAGATTCAACTCTGCCTTGCTTTGTACTTTCAAACAAGGCAAAATCCTTCTCACACCAATGTTTTCCCCTTGCAATGTGCCATGTTAGGAACGCATGAGCAAAAGATAAATTAAGAGAGAGAGAGAGAGAGCTTGAGAGTTGATAGTAAATCAGAGATTGGACATTTTATTGAGAATGTCTCTAATCTCTAAAATCTAGATTATGATCGTACTGTACTAATCAGAGCCAGCTACATTACATAATTTCATATTCTTGACTATCTACATAAGACTTAGGCCGAGAAAACATTCTGCCACCAGAAAAGGTCGTCAGAATAAGAAAAGGGGAAGGCACCACACCCATAATCATGATCCATCATCGCTGTCGTCGCGCCCTTCAGCTCTATCTTCTCTGATGGTCTCCAGCTTAGGAGAATGAGAAGGTTTCAATGGAAGAACAAAAGGAGATGGTGCAACCTCCATCCATGACTTCATGTGCATCATTTTCTTTGCCATTTTTCGTCTTCAAATTACAAACCCAAGAAACCCGCAATTGGGGAACAGATTGAACTCGCAATGGTTTTTGCTAATGTGTAGACACTAGATATTGGACTTCTCTCTTTCTCTTCAAGAATAGATGAGAAAGAGAGCAGAAAAGAAGGAAGCTGATCAGAGCCTATCAATTCAGAGCTTGAAGAAAACGTTAAAGAGAGATTGGTTTGACTGACTTGGTGATGAAAGAGCAAATAGTTGGGTTGGCTTTATATAGGAAGAGCAGAGCAGAACAAGGAAGCAACTGCGAGGAAAATATCAAACATGTGGAACTAGTCGACGGTTCTACGGTTTACCACGTGGGAGTAGTGCCGTCAATTTAGCAGAAGACAACAGAACAGAACCACTAAGAAAGCTGATATTTGGCATGTTATGAATGATTGGGCGGGGATTTCGAGTGTCCCAAGAAAATAATTCGTCTGGGAGGGAAACAGAGACGTCAAATCAGTCAATTTCTCCTCTAATTATGGGCGACGGCACGGAGGAGCTTCAATTCAATTGAGTGGCAGTCCTTGAAACTTCTAGAATAGTAGGACAAAATAATGCGAGGATGCGTCGAACACTTGCTAAAGAAATATCTTTTTTCCCACTACTTTTTTTAACTACTGCATTCTATTCTTCTTTATCATTTTTTTTTTTTTAAAAAAATCTTTTCTTCTTTGAAAACACGACCGATTCTATTATGAATTGCGGTTTAATGGTTCACCGCTCACAAAATTGCGTAGGCAAGAATGTGGGCGAGCCTATTATGTCACGCACCCTGATATTCAAATTTGGTTATTTATTTATTTTAACAAGTCCGAACATGTGTCTATTATTTATCGAGTCAAAATCAAATAATTTTTCTTACTTAATTGAATTCTAATTATTTGAGTTTGTTTATATCTAAACATTAGATATTATTTTAATTGAGTTTAAGTTTAAAATTTTATCAAATACAAAATATTATTTATTTATTTATTTTAAATTTAATTAGTTAATGATTCAAATGAACTCTTAACAGAGTATTGAACTCAATTCCAATATCAAATAGCTTAATTCAACCTAACTGTGGGGATCACTTGTAGGGCTGTCTCTGATTGTACGACCCGATCTTGACAGGGAAAAAAAAAATCTTAAAACGCACTCCTCACATACCTGGAAGCTGCGTTTCCATGTGGGCAGCCAGCCATTCATTCCAATTTCCAATTCAATAGGTTTGGGTAACTGGGAAACTCGACTCCGGTTCCACTTGTAAAACATATATGTGGTTTTGGTTCCACTTGCAAAGCATTCGGCATGTACGAGGGACGGGTGCGACTTATGCTGATAGAGATAGGTTCACCTATACATGCCGTCCTTGGACATTTGGCATGCATGCAGACAGCCCAAACACGCCTCATGGAAGCAGTGCTGCCACGTTAAGATTCAAGGATTTTGACGATCTGGTTAAGGCTAGCTTCACATATGCCAAACACGTGCAAGATTTTCACCACCAAATTAGAGACCTGATTAAACCCAACAAATGATTGGTCCAACCACATGGTGGAGTGAATTAAAATGCAGTGGCACCCAACAACCAATTAGGCATAATTATTCATTGTTGGATACCACTAGCAGTGCCAAATGGTACCCCCTTGTGTACCAAAATTTCAGACACGTTTAAGCACCGATCACTTATAAGGCAGCATGGCAACATCCTCACCACTGATCCACGCCCTTCGCTGGCCAAATCCCTCATCAGAACAGACCAAGAGCCCCAATGCAAGAAACTTCCAAATATAGAACTATATACAATTAGGCACACAGACAAAACAGTTTAAATGCCGTAAAAAGATACCAACTTTTGCTCCAGAACAGCAGGACTCTACAACTAAAAGCCCTTGCAAAGAACAGATCCAGGGCAAATTACTCAGAATATAGGTGAAAAAATAAAAAAAAAAAATCGGACAAATGTTGTTCCGGCTGGAGGTACGTACGAAACTATTGCTGCGGGGCAAACTAAGACTGGTAACAAAAAATTATATATATATATATATTTAAATGACTGTAGCCAGGCGTCATTCTGATGCAGACGAGCTGACGCATTTGCAAAAAGTTAAAAAAAAAAAAAAACTATCCGGGTAGAGTCTGGAAGAAATTAAAAATAATAAGGTTGCCTCATGCTAATTTACAGATTCCAACTTTGACTGAAATCTCAAAACTGGAAGATATGATTGATCTTTTTTTTTACAAGTTTTGTCCCCCCTACCGGGGCTGTGTTAGTCCAATAGTGATGTTTAAATTAAAAAAAAAATTGTCTTTGTAATCTAGCTGTTCATTTGAACTGCTATATTTTCATCGAGACTATATGCTCGCCTATATAAGCAGGTTTAAGATTATGTAATTTGTATTATATGAAAATATAACACGAAATTTTTTTTATGTAATTTGTATTGTATGAAAGTATACGAGATTGAGATAGAAGAAAGTGAGAATTCGGAAAGAGAAAATGAAATATAACACAGAATGAAGTGAAATTTGCTCAAGCTTGCTTATATAGACGAGATAAAGACTTGGTGAAAATCTAACCGTTCATTTGAACAGCTAGATTACAAAGACAAATTTTTTTTTAAAATTTAACCACTACTACTAGACTGACACAACCCCAATAGGGGGACAAAACCTGAAAAAAAAAAAAAAAAATCGGTCACATCTTCCAACTTTGAGATTCTAGTCAAAGTTAGAACCTGTGAATTAACAGGAGACAGCCTTATTTTTTTTTTAATTTCTTCCAGACGTTGTCCGAGCAGCCTTTTTTTTTTTGAATTTTTTGCACATGCTGCCGAGCGGCAGCATTAGACTAACACTGACAGCCGAGTTGTGTCATTTATATATATATATATATATATATATATATTCGTATCCCCGTCAGAACAACATTCGTCCCATTTTTTATTTTTTCACTTCTATTCTGAGTAATTAACCCAGATCCAGTGCATCCGTGGTTGCCTGTGATTTTCATGTTTGAGATTGGACTGCATCAACTTGGTCCAATGCAAAGAACAAATCCAGTGCATCGACGGTTGCCTGAGCTTTTCATGATTCAGATTGGACTGCATCAACTTACCAATCCGGGCCTTCCGAATAATTGACTCAACAGCTAAAGCCCCTTGCAAAGATGGGATCTAATGCTTCTGCGGTTGCTTTATGCTTTTCACACCAACTCGGTCCGATTTGGACCGTACATTTCAAATAAAATAATTTATTTCAATTGAACGCTCAAATCAAACCAAGATGATGGTGTGGTCCAATCTGAATTGTGAAATGCAAGGTGCAGTATCACACCCGCATACGCAAAGAACAATAAACCTTCAAAAGGACAGTGGATAAAGAGAAAAAGGGGAAGAAGCATGCATGAGATACAGTAATAGGCTTTCTCCTAAGATAAAAAGTTGCATGGCAAAGGGAAAGGAGACCATAAAAATGCAATCTAATTGTAGAAAACCACTGACAGAATAGTGAGAGTTTTGCAGTTATTGCAAAAGATTAAAAAGGGCACTGGAATTTACAAGAATCATTTCAGATGCAAAGCTATGGAAAATGAACAATGTTACTGATAACCAAATGGAAAAGCAGAAGTAAGAGATAGTAAAATTTTTTTGTTCAACTTCACAAAAACAATGCCAGCCAAAAAAGTTAATAGAAACGTCTAAAACTTTATCAATAACTTTTAGTTTTAGATAAATCTGACAAAGAAGCCTACTCTCTTATTTCTCATTTTAACGAATCAGGCGTACTACTGCCTTTTTCTCCAGCAGTAATTCTGTTTTATACCTCTATACGAATGAATGAAGCAGTCACCAGCAGTCTGCTATCCTCAATCAACAATAACAGGTTGCTAGGGAGCCAAGGTAACTAAATCACCTAAAACTGAGCTTAAGGTTCACTAAATATGCCTTTTACCATGCTTCTCTCTATATCCATTGTGGACGTACTTTTTGGTAAATTTGGCAATTTATTGAGTATCATTCAGAATTTTCCATTTCTTTCCAATTCTTCCCACTTATGGAGTAAAAACATGAGCCCAAAGGGATCCAAAATCCCATTTCTTCCTTTTTGCTTGAAAACAAAACCCAAAGTAAAAATCTTTTCTTTCCAACCATTTCTTTTATCCCCAATTGAGGAGAGAAGAATGGAGCCTAAAGAAAAGCTATGAAGGCAAACTGCCTTCCTCTTTTGCTTGAGAATTTCATAAGCATAGTGAAGAAAGAAATTTAGGCATATGCATACCATCAAGGCATACCTATTTTATTCACAATAGTGGGAAGAATAGGAGAGAGAAGAAATATTTCTCATTGAAACTGTCTTGTATACAGAACTTTTTTCCGTTAAAGCAAATCCCAAAGCACCAAAGAAAACAGAGTAGCATGTACAATTACTTCAAGATCTTTAAGTTAGCCCGAGTTTTTGAAGAAAAAGAAGATAACACAGTGATGATGAGAGAGAACAAGATGAAATAAAGAAATAACTGTTGTTTCAAGGTAGGTTGGAGTTCAGGCAGCAAGGGGGAAAAAATGTAACCCTTACTAATGCATCCTTATATTTAGAGTATATTTCATAGGCAAAGATGGCATATTGGAAATTTGGCCAGCCAACTCCGGCAAATGGATAAACTTCACAAGGATGCTACCGAAGAACTATCCTTTCATGTACACAAACCACGCAACTTCTTTCTTTTCAAGTACAAAAGAATTCAATTTAACAGTTTGAATTGCAAAAGCAAATTCACAGCCACATTCATGATTATATAATTAAATAAATTAAAAAACTAAAGTTCCACGTTGAATATGTACTCAAGCTTTGAACCATTCAATATGCAAGCTCATTTAGACCAAATAGAGCTAGCTGCTAATAACATATCCCTGAAGGCCTGAACTAGGAGCACCACCATTCTGAAATTACTAGCAATTGCCAGATAGATAATTAACATAAAAAAGCAACATAACATCATAAGTTGAGATCAAATTAGCAACTAAATTAAGCAACAAAAAGAAAATAACAATAATGGAAGCTACAATAAATATTCTCATTTAATGCCCCCAATGATTCCAATACTCTCACATTCCACCCCAAAAATAATCCATCCGAATTCCACCAAATCGTGGTCACAAACACCCTTAATGATTGAAATACTACAGAAGTATTTAAAAATGAAATTTAAGCACTTAACTTTCCAATTTAACTTCCTCCTTCCCAAAATTCAGTAGAAGCGAATTTTCAATTCTCTGGAATCTCCACATCTCCATCAGCAATCTCCTGTTGCAAATCCTTAGGATCCTTTCCATCCACAGTGCAACCAACAGAAACACAGGTCCCCAATATCTCCTTCACAGTCCCAGCCAAATCCTTCGCCATTGACCTCGGCCGCATGACTTTGGCGATCTCAATAACGTCATCCAACGAAATGTTCCCAGAATGCTTGATGTTCTTCGTCTTTTTACGGTCACGTTCGGGCTCTTTTAGGGCTTTGATCACCAGAGCCGCCGCGGATGGTACAACAGAGACCTTGGCTTGACGGTTTTGGACGGTGAGCTTGACGGTGACGCGGAGACCTTTCCAGTCTTTAGCGGTCTCTTTAGCGATGTCTTCACCAATTTTTTTCGGGGATAGACCAAGAGGACCGATTTTTGGAGCAAGCGAACTCGCTGCTCCGACCTCACCGCCGGTTACTCGGACGAAGACTTCTACAACCTGCGTGGGATCGAACTTTGGCGGCATTTTGCGGCTTGTGTGGGGATAATTTGGCTAGGGTTTTTTGTTGGGGATGGCGGGGAGAAGTGAAGAGGGAGGCGGGGAGAAGTGAAGAGGTTTGTTAAAGTAGGGTTTTGCGGAGTAAAATTTAAAAACAATGAGATTGGCCCGCCCAATCACGTAATGGGCTTGAGACCTTGGGCAATTTGGATTAGGTTCCAAACAAAAGATATTTAAACGTTTTGTACATGCACCTTTGTTTCGCCCTTAAGGCAATTAAGCTATTCTAGGGCTTGTTTAGGATTGTAATGACTTATTGAAAAGTATTTCTTTAATAAAATTTTTAATAAAAGTATTTATTAAATGTTTAAATACTTTTAAAATCAAAACACTTACTCTAAAAGCAGCAAATTTAAACTTTTGCTAAAAATACTTTTTCACACCAAAAGTTTCATTTCTAATTTTATGAGATGATATTCATCAAACGCCTTAAAAATACTTTTAACATCTAAGGGCCGTTTGGAGTTGCGGTAACTTATTGAAAAATGCTTTCCTATTAGAGTTTTTAATAAAAATGTTTATCAACTGCTTAAGTTCTTTTAAATATATTGTTTGGAAACATGATTTAATAAGTACTTATTGTATTGAATAATGTGTAATTTGAAATTTTTAAACAGTATTTATCTCTTTATTTGGTTCATAATATAGGATAAATGATTAAGTTTGATGTTATATTTTTTAAATCATGAAAACTAGTGTAAAAGCACCAAATTTGAGTTTTTGCTATGAGTGTTTTTAGCACCAAAAACTCTACTCCTAATTTTATGGGATGATGTTCACTAAGCACATCAAAAGTACTTTTAGCACTCAAAAGTATTTTTTTTATCAAGAGCACTGTAACACCAAACGGGACCTAAAAGTGATTTTAAAAGTACTTTTAACATCTAAAAGTGCTTTTTGACATCAAAAGCTCCATTTCTATTTTTATGAGATAATATTCATCAAATACCTTAAAAATACTTTTTAATATCTAAAAATGCTTTTGAATGTACTTTTAACAACTAAGAGTGCTTTTTTTTTAAAACCAAAAATAGTGCAATCCAAAATGGAACCTTAGTATTTTTGAAGATTCACTATACATGGGACTTTTTCAGAGTCTAGAACTTGGCTCATGTCCTATCATCATGAGTATTGATACGGACAATGATTGTGTTGAAACATGAAGGCATACGAGGAATTATACGAGGAATTACGAACAATAAAAAAGTCTCGAGAGAATACACTTATAAGGACAAACGTTTTTAAGTATTAAAAGTACTTTTAAAATATTTAATAATTAATTTTTCGTAAGTTGTAGAGTCCTTTTTTTGTAATTTAAAAGCATTTTTGTCAGAATTGTTTCTTTACAAATGACCGTAACCCAGAATGGAACCTTCATGACACAACCATATTTTTCCATACCAATGTGGGCTAAACGAACCATTTTTCACTTTTATTTTTATGCAATATGTGAGGATTTTAAACGAAGACTTGCCTAGTGCCTCTTTAAACGGGATTCCATGAATCATGCCCAAGAGTTCAGGCTCGAGGGATATCAATGCCCTGAATGTTAACTCAGCCCACTTGGACCCCAGGGGAGCCAGAGCCCTCTAAATATGTCAGTACAATCCTCTGGATGTGTCCTTGAAATTTACAAATATCTACAATTTTATAGCTTTGTTATAGTAAAATACCACGACTAACATTTAACCTATAAATCCCTTGCTTTGGAAAGTAAAGAATAGCATTGGTTCGATTAGAGCTAAATTAATTGTCCAAAAGCTATTTCACTAGTACGCAGTTTTCTCTGCCCCGTACTTGCCATTCAAGAACAAGAAATTAGACATTACCCGTGCCTTGTTTGAATTGTCATTTTTTCTAAAAATATATATATTTTTTTATGAATTTTTTTTAATCATTTTTTCATTTTTTATATATTAAATTGTGATAATAAATTTTTTACACAAATTTCAAAAAAAAAAAGTAATTCAAAAGGGCTAATTCCACGAACCTATTTGCTGTATTTACCAGCCTTTTAGGTCTTGGCATGGTGTGATGAAGAAGAAAATGAAGATTTAATACCTTAAAGCAATCTATGTTGAACTTAGATAGGATCCTGGGAAGAATTCACTTTAGATAGAGGGTTTATCCAAAAAAAAAAAAAATCTTTCTCACAAGAAAAGCATGATATTCCGTTCAGAACTCAGCAAACTCATTACAAACTACGCAATGTAATGCCCGAATTTCAAACACTGCTTTATTACTAGTTCAGTTTATTCCCCCAAATAATACATATGCGATAAATTCAACCGAATAAAGACAAAAGAGCTACGAGACAGACATCAAACATGACGATAAATTAGCGAGAACTTCCGGTGTGTCGCATTTGAGAGGACAGCGAGCCAGCTGGCAAAAGCAATACGCTGGATCCAAGTGCTCCCTCGTGGGGCCCCAATTCACGTGCCACCACGCCCTCCACTGTTACTTGAAGCAGCATGAAGCCACGTGGCACATTCCGCATATCAACACACACGTGTTGCAGTCTCGAAGGACTTAAAAACGGACCTGAACCAGGTGAATCGGCCCTCGCTCCACCTCGCGACAAATTTGAAAACCTCATCAGAAGACACAAAAATTGTCTTTCCTAAATTGCCCTCCTTACCCTCTTTTGTTGTTATCCTAGATCAGCAAGACAATTGAATTGGGTGGTGTCATAAAATACTCCGAACGCGCGAATTCCGCTACGCACTCGTCTGATAGGTAGGTGGTTCAGTTCCTTCGATTTTTCTCTCTAGGCCTCTTCAAATCTCTCATTCCCATAGTATAGAATAGAATAAAATAAATGTATGATCTATCGTTACAGATAAAAAATAAAATAAAATACTCCGAATGCGGGAATCCCCGATTTTTCTTCCCCCTACTTCTTTTGAAACTTACCTGGCAATAAATTACACTCGGTTGCTGATAAGATAAATACATTAGCAAAAATCGCCCGATAATTGCTAGTTGGGTAAGATTGTAAGAAGTTTTATCCCTTGGAATTTGGATAAGTTGGAAGTATAAATTGAGAATTTTGATAAATGAAAGGAGAAGTATACTTTTGCACCACTCCAAATCTTGTTTGAAAAAAAAAATACACCTATTATTGTTGAGGAATTTATCATGGAGGTTGTTGATATAATTTGTTTGTATTGAAGCAGAACAAAACATGTTTATTGTGATTGATAACATTTAACTTTCTTGATTGTTCAATTTAGTAACTTTATGTATATTAACATTGATAGGAATAGTTAAGAATGAACCTTATTGCTGAAAGGTAATACTCATTTCGTCCTATTTTGATTGTCATAGTTTTTTTTTCCACATAGTTTAAGAAAAAATAGTTAATTTTATTGAAAAAATAAATTTAGATTGCTATTTTTATAAAATATCCTTACATTAAATAGAGTATAACTTTATATTAATTATTCATGAAAACTTGAATTGATGGTCAAGAAACAATCTACATTAAATAAGGTAATTTATACTAATAACAACCTACATTGAATAACGGTATTGTAGAGAAATTTTTAAAAAATTATATTTTTAAATTAAAAAGTGGACTATAATTTAAGACAAACTAAAAAAAAAAAAAAAACTATTAAAATGAGACGAAGGGAGCATCAGGTTTATGGGTTTCTATTGATCTTCGCGCACACAGGGGTGAACGAAGCTAGAGGGGTAACGTTGCTTTCCAATTTCCTATATATGTATATATGCAATGAAAATGAAACAAAGTTTATTTCCAATGAGGAAGTAATTGATATGTTTCAAGGAAATCTTATCTAATACGTGTCACAAGCTTATCTAATACGTGTCTGTAAAACAACTCCAATGTTCTTCAAGATGAAAAACAAAAAATCCAACACAATCCTACTTAAATGAGTTTTGATTTTTAACTTGTAGGGCGTTGAACTTAAAATATTATAAATCTTTTTGCTCTCAATGGTTATCTTCCTTTTTTTTTTCGGATCTGGAGGTTAATTCCCCAAATTGGGCAGAGCTTCGTTCCAATGCAGGCTATAAATCTTTTTGCTCTTAATGGTTACCATTGAGAGATAAATAATTTTGATTGACTTTCAATTTGATGTGATATTTAATTATAATTTCGCTTTACATTGTATATTTGAAAGAAGGTAAAAGTTATTATAAGTAATTTTACATTCTAAACTCTGAGTCAACACCAGAGAATTTTGACATAACCTATTTGATTTATCATTTTGACATAAAAAAAAGATTGAATATGACTAAGAGAAATTCACTTTTTCGGTCATTGAAAAAAAATTGAAAATCATGTTCTACATAAGTTACCAATGTACGTTTGGTCAACAACTCTTGGCCAAATTTTATTGGCAATTAAAACCTTACAAATTACTTATAGACTTTGCAGCAATTAATCACCCGTCTAAATGAGTTTGAAAGATAAAATAATACTATTCTAATTTTAAAAGGGTTATGCTACTATTTTAGATCTTCCAATATCAGATTAAGAGAACACTATTTTAATTTTTTTAATTCATTTAGACGAGAGGTTAATTGGTTTGAGTGCCTAAATAACTGATGAGATCTGATGAACTGAACATATCAATAGAGAGAGTTTGGTCAAATGTTATTGACCAAATTTTGAATTGACGAAGGTGTTCATTTACAACTAAATTTCTGGGTTGGACGGTTCAACTAGAAACTCGTCACTTTTAGGGCATTTAATCTAGTTTAGAGGGTAAAATCAATGGAGTCAACCCAAGTTTACTCAACCGAGCAGTAAATAAAAGAACCCGGGTCTGGATTGGATAAATGCACAATATGACGTGGCATTTCTGCGCATTTCACAGCGGGGTAGCATAGTAATTCTTGCACTCTGAAGTTACAGAGAAAATGAGGACGAAAAAGGATAGAAGACAGTTGAGTTAGGGAAGGAGAGAGAAAAAGAGGACCTTATCCATTAAGAACCCCCAAAGCCAAATCTCCCTTTCTATAAAGCAGATCAAAACCCCCAACGTCGTAGACGATTGGAAACTAGTAAGGAGGAGAACCCATTTCTTTCTTCTATAGATTGATAAAATTTTGAAAAATTTATTTCATTGCTAGAGAGAGAAACAGAACAATCAATCAAAGAAAGAGAAAAGCCCATATTGATTCGTATTCTTATTCAACAATGGCGGCTTCGAAAAGCTACTTTAGCAGAGCAGCAAACTACCGATTCTTAGATGCTCCGTCGGGAATAAGTTCCGACGGGATGTTCGAGCTCGATGAGTCCGATGTCTGGAGTACTGGACGCGCCGCTGCGTCGCCTGAGTATCGTAAACCGGCGGTGGGTTCACGTACACCGTCATCGTCGAGAAAAAGCTCTTCATCGGCTGCGAAGGTGGTTGTTGGTGGGACGGCTGCGTCGTTGCCGGTGAACGTGCCGGACTGGTCGAAGATACTGAAAGATGAGTATCGGGAGAATAGGAGGAGAGATAGTGAAGATGATGATTTCGACGGCGAGGATGGGGAGGACGTCGGTGGGAAACGGATTCCGCCGCACGAGTTTTTGGCTAGACAGTTGGCGAGAACGAGAATCGCATCGTTCTCTGTGCACGAAGGAATTGGGAGGACTTTGAAAGGGAGAGATCTTAGTAGGGTTAGAAATGCAATTTGGGAAAAAACTGGGTTCGAGGATTGATTTTAGTACTTCATTTTTGTTTTTCCACCCCTCTTTCTCTGATTATTTCGTACTTCATTTTTATGGGAGTACTCTCTCTCTCTCTCTTCTTCTTTTTTTTGGTTTTTTTGTTTTTTGTTTTCCTTTTTGGGGTTTTGCCGGTCTCGTATTATATCGATGATTGGGTACTGCCGTAGTGGTATTAGTATTTGATGAGAAATCGGATTACCGGTGAATGTAACTCTTTAACTACTTGAGAGATTAATCAAGAAATGTGGATTTTGTTCCACTAATTTCCAGTTTCATCTCAGTTAATTATTAATTTGTTGGACTAAATACTAATATGATTCCGCGCTAAAGAATGATAAATGTTGAAGCAGGATTTCCACGGAATATAATTTGGAAAAAGTTTGAAAATCAAATTGTTGTAAGTGGGAAATTAGTGAATTATTTGCTTCGAAGTCAAATGATTGATGCTGTTAAACAACCATGTTGGGGGAGTATTTCAACTCTGAAGAGAAAAGTTGGGGTCACAAACTGGAAAGCATATGAAAGA
Organism: Coffea eugenioides; assembly: GCF_003713205.1. NCBI lineage: Eukaryota > Viridiplantae > Streptophyta > Magnoliopsida > Gentianales > Rubiaceae > Coffea > Coffea eugenioides. The sequence goes on along the minus strand of NC_040035.1, from coordinate 43,956,981 downwards.
AGAGCATAAAAGGAGAAAAATGGTTCAGATCCATGCATTTTATCAGTTTGGAAATGGGTTTTACTCCACACCAGTTTATGAAGTAGTACTACATTTTTCTTTATTCTTTTATGCGTTGTAGTTTGTTTTTAGGGTTTGGGAATTGTAAGAGAGGATAAGGTAGTTGTTGTATTAACATTTGAATTTGTGAATCCTGTACCAGAATCAGCACTAAAGTATTTTCTGCTTTGTGCTTGTTTCGTGGTTATTCAAACAAAACATATGAGTTTGGAGGCGAGATAGAAGGAATTATAAATAAGAGATATTGAGTTCGAATCCTTTTACTTTAAGTCGGGCGATAAAATAGAAACAGATTATACATTGAGCTTAAATCCTCTCAATTTCCATATATATGTATATGTGCGTGTGCACGTGCGCTCGCCATTAAAATCTTGTCTATATATCAGTGTTTATTACTGAAGTTGAGCTTAAGGAACCTCCCTCACGGCCTCTCCTCCCCCCTCTCCCTTGGCAAAAAGAAAAAAAAAATTTATTATAAATGTTTAATCTCCACCTTGGGTTATAAATATTGAGTGAAATGTTTCTTATTGTATTTATCTAAATTATACCAGCTGCTGCGTAAAACTTACCCACTATGCAAAATACGCACTTAGGAGGCAACGCATAACTTTTGTTCATAGCAAATGTATCACATAACAATTCTGCTGTGTGGCCCCTCGTGCGTGCATCTTGGCTTTTTATGCCACCCAACAATAACCAACTAAAGCAAATTTATTTGGTTCATTATCCAAGCCTTACCTAATGATCTATCTGAGGAAGTTATATTGATGGTAAAAATAGTAAGACTTCGAAAAAGGCAAAAACCAGAATACATATGCTGGACATCCATTTCCCACTTGGATATGGCAAGGAACTGTAAAGTATTTATTTTTCGTCATTTTTGCTGAGAATAATATAACCACCCTTGGATCCAAATTTATAAAATTAATGACAGTGACCGATAATTTTAGCCCAACAAACTTTTTTATTCAAACAAAATTCTGACAAATTTAAGAAAAATTCTATGGTCCCTTTTAAATTCCATTCCTTCTACGACTCTACTTGTATCTTTCAATGAAGATGGTGACTTCTATGTTAAATAAATCACTAAAATTGTTACAAGGGTCAAAAACCCTCATTCCACAATTCAACATAAATTTAAGCTCAAGTACAATGTTCAAAAAAGGGAATGTAAAATCTCCCAAAACTTAAAAAAGTGCTAGTACTTCATTTTTCTTTTCTTTTTGTTTTTAGTCCTTATAGGAAGGCAGCCCTTAAAATCTGGTCAGAGATGATCCAACCACCAAGTGCCAATTTCAAGCTACTAACTGGCTTGCATACAAGCTACCAATTTTAAGGGCATATATTGCAATGTGTGGTGCAATGGCTACCCCCAATTGTGGATCCTCTCTAGTCTCCATCACCATCCTTTCAACTTTCAAGTGCTGCAACTACATTATGGCCGCTTGCATTATTATGACCGATTCCTTTTTCCGGGCCATCTGGTGAGAGTGATGAGAGGCATGGTTGGCCTGATTACCATCTGTAATATATGGCCATTACTATGTTTGTCCCCTTGCAAGGACAGGAATGTTGTATCTCAAAAAGGGATAGTAGCACTCGGGTGGGTAGTCTCAGATTTTAAAGAATACAACCGGTTTATTAATAAACGAACTAATTTTACTGGTTAGTATGTCCTTTTACTTCAAAAAAGTATAATTCTGACTCTTGCCTCTCATCTTGCCACTTAATCGTGGTTTCTTCCGAGCAAAAAATTCCGACGGCTCCTCCTCCCTTTAAATTAGATTAGAATGGATTGTACAAATGTTATCGTTGCGACACAAAAAAAAAAGGACCCTTCACAATGCCTGTAGTGTGTACCAGTACAAAGCTGTATGCTCAAGTACACATTCAATATAAAACAAGGAAAAATTAATCATCACATTCAATCTGCCTTGAGAAATCAAAAGGGCGTTGAATTTTTTAGCAACAGTTGTAATAAACAAATATGCATGCAGTAGATTTGCTTGTGGGATGCCATCAACTAAGAATCATTTGGTTTAAGATACATTAGGAAGGGAACAATTGTTAGGAACTAGTCAATTGTTTTTTTTTAATTTTATACGCCTAATGGCTTCTTTTCCATAATGAAGAACCTAATCCATCCCAAAAAAATTAAAGAAAGTACTCCCAACAAAGTGCAATTGGAGGGCCACCATGTGAGACAACTCTCTTAAGTTGTAAGTGATGAGAATAATTCAGCTCTCTTAAGATTTTTTTTAAGTGATTCAAATCATGCATATTGTTTTGTATCATGGACCAACAAGAAATCATGGATGTTATGTTATGGACACTTTCCTTTAATCACACAAATTATTACACACAAAAAAACAGGGACAACAACAGGTTCTTTAGGTCGGGAATTTTTTTTTTTTTTTTTTTTTGTCGGATACGATAGATCTACACTAATTTATACTAGGGGGAGAGGGGATCTGAAGAGATCTAAAGATAATTCAGAGGGGACTGAACCACCACCGAACCAGACGGATGCATTATGCACCCGTATAGATTTTTTTTAAGCAGACATACATATTGTGACAATTGGTGGGAGGCAAGATTTGAACCTTTTAAATCGGGTATTGGTTACACTAAATAACTGTAACTTGTGCTCCGGAAGACAACGGGAATATAGTTGGCATTAACGTACAAGAAATGACTAACTGATTCAAAGAGACGAAAAGTGACTAACTGATCAAAAATTTCAAGCCTCTCCTGAAGGAATGTATTCTCAGATTGTTAATTAAGAGAAACCCAATTTCTTTTAGATGATACAAAATCAGTCAGACACAAAGGAAGTACTACCAAATATTTGGCTACAGTGAGGACAAATTTAAAAAAAATTAATGTATTTTTCTCTAATACAACATAGAGGTAGAACTTAAAAGTTATTCGTGAACTAAAACATCGTTTTGTTTCTTCTTGTTTTGCCTTTTGGGATGTATTGTACTCGGGGATAGTCGTATGAAGATAGCAAGCACGAAAACAGGAATTCAATTTTGAAATTATCAGAAACCTCAGGTAGGTTTCTGAGCCAATGAATTTTTATCGCTTAATTCATTGGCTGTAAACGTATTTTATATCCTTTTTCTCAAGCTAATAATGTTTAATCATTACTTCGTGAATTAAGCCAACCATTTTATCACATTGAGAACTTGATACATTCGGGCCCTTATGTAGAGGGGCAACTATCAATCACCATAATCGGAAGGGGGGAGGAACAAAGCCACTACCACAAAAGCACGCCTATCCAAAGTCCTCAGACCCAAATTTCTTCTCCACCATTAGCTTTAACAGACAAAATAGGGTCCTATCAAAATTACTTTTGAAGGAAACTGACTGCATATTTTTTTTAGACATAAATCTCCTCCAACTGTAAATTCAAGGTGAAAAAATGTGGTGGAAAATGCTGTCATAATGTTATGATACTAACAACTACTGCTACTTTTTGGTTTTGGTAACTACTACTCACAACACAACAGAAATGTTAAATAACGCTAATAAATACTTGAGTGGTGCGGCGGTGTTCATGGAGATCGGCAAAGCAGCCGTAGGATTAGAAATCTGTGTGGGAAATTGAGAGGTTGTGGACCGTTGGATTTAAATGGGTGCGGGGTCAATGAATGAGACGGTTAGTTGACCGTAGTTATCGCCATTTTAGAAGTTGGAACTTGCAAGTTACAGTGGCATGCGTTGGCGTTTTATTCAATTTCGCCCGTCGTTTTCGTCGTTCTGTCCCTTTCTTACTTTATGGCGACATGGAAATGGAATGCAAGTGTCGACATTGATGTTGCATTTTGTATAACCTTGAAGTTTTCTTTTTTCTTTTTTCTTTTTTTTTTTGGTGTATTATTCTTTGAAGTTGGTTCCCGTGATTGATTACACAAATGTACAAATTAATTTTAACACTCAACCTTCTCCTTTATTTCTTTTTTCTTTTTCCTAAGAATTTCTAGAAATTTAAAATAGCCAATGGAACTAGCCAAAATTGAGGTGATGCTAGTGATATTTTTCTCTTTTGAGCAAGAGGTGTCACACTCATATTAGCTTCCCAAAAAATAATTGGAGTCGCAATTTATGAAATTTCTGCATGCATTAAATTGACAAAATCAAAGTCACTAATTTGCTTTAGTTGACTTGATTGAGATGCATCAAAAACTAGCTTTCCAAGTTGTGCAAGGTGTCCAAGTTGTCACTATGTGACGGTCTTAATTGGCCATTTTCGATGGAGTTTCTACTCACATCGAGTTCTCCTCCCCTCGCTCTAAATTAGGCTAGATTAGCTTATAGGAATTATATCGTTACAACCAAAAAAAAAAATAAAATTATGCAAGGTTCTTGATTGGAAAGGGCTACATCCATGATTTATGGTGAACCAAGTTTAGATTCTCATCAGTTTTCTTCGTTACCCTCCAATAGTTACTCAAGTCTAAGCCAAAGGAGGTGCTTAAAGATTCTTCCAAGTCCATCCATGATTTGATGATCCATGACCTAAAATTAGTAGCTTTTTTTTTTTTTTTTTTATGGAGGGTGCCCATTAACTTTCGGCTAAACATGCATACGTACGACTTTTTAGGAGTAGATACAGTAGAAGTATTATTATTGCTTGTTTGCGGGATCAACAATCTGAGAGATTTCTTGCGACTGTTCTATCTGAACTTCATTTCAGGCGAAAGGTGGTGGATGAGGAAGGGAAGTGCCTGTCGACCTCATTCGCCTATCATTGCAACTGACAACTCGCAACTACAAAGAAAGCAATTGCAACTTGTGACAGGGCTCAATCTCAGTGTCAGTGAAAAACTTTTGGGATGACAAATGGATAACATGCATGCTTCATCAATAATTCCCTAACTTTTTTTGCCACTTCCAGTTGCAGATAGCAAAAGCGAAACAGTTAGCCAGTCCGAAGACAAGATAGCAGCTGTACATTTTCACTCAAAGTTTCCAGTCTTTAGTTTAACTTTAAATTCCAAAAATACTCTTCCAAATACTACTAAATCTGTTTTTTTTTTTTTGGTCAATCATCAATTCCTATTCTCGCACCTTAATCTGTAGTATCGGAGGAGTAGGGGGTTTAATTCCAGATGCATCCCGTGAATAATGAGTTAATCCGTGAGGGAATCTGGGGATAGTTGTCCTGTCCCTCGAGGGTAGGCCGGCAGGCATTGCGTCTGGATAGGACGGGGATGTGGTTTGTATGGCCTACGAGAATTGTGATTGCGTTAGCTAGAAAGATTATCCTAGAACCCATCTTAATTTGGAGTTAATGACTGATTAGACTGCCAAATTGGGGCCAAAGTCTAGGAGATAAGTATATTAAAAACAGGAAACTCGAGATCCAGGTAATGACAAGAGAGCAGCAACAATCGAGTGCAAGTAATTGAAGTTTGTGGGTGAAGCTGGACCATATTAAAGTAGTAGCAGTTCATTGCCACGCTATTGTTCTCTTTTGACCCGCAAGATTACTATATAGCATATATATTCAAGATGGATTGATACACGGAAGGGTTGGATAATTGGATTGAAAGGTAAGGTAAGAGAGATTGTGAGTAGTAATATGTTCTGAGTTCAAAATCTCTCATTTAAAAAAAATAAATGATGGATTAATGCATATTTATTACTGTTGAGAATTGGATGCAGCATACTAAGTAGTCCTTAAATGCAAATTAAATGAGCTCATTATTATTATTATTATTTTTTGTCTGACATGATAGACCTACATTATTCTATATTAAGGGAAGAGGGGACCTGAAAAGACCCAAGAACAATCAGGAGTTGACTGAATCATCACCGGTCCAAACGGGTGTCTACGCATCCGTTGCTGACGAAATTTTCAGGAAATTTGAATTTTAGAATGTAGACGAGGAAATGAGCTCATTAGTGTGCTTAAAGATCTAGCAAGTTAGGCTAAATTTGACTTTAAAGATTACTATATAGTCTGTCGTATAACGTGCAAGATTAATACTTACTAACGCCAATTCTATCCTTCTCCCGAAAAGGGAACTTACTTTGTTTGGCTTCTAAACTGCATGGGAGGATCATATAACGTGCAAGGCAGCAACACAGCTTTTTATATATTATTATGAGACAAAATCCTCAAGTACTTGACAAAAATGGGACTTTCCCTCAAAAAAGTTTCATACTATTTCAAAGTTGTATATGCTACATATGTACGCCATTCATCTGGAAAAAATAATCCAGATTTTGTTTGTAGGCTGAGGCAGCTGTACAGTGTCCAAAGAAAGATATTTGCTTATCTTCATCTCTCTGTGAAAGTATGGAATTCCAGTACTGAGATTGATTTTTAATCTAAATGAAATCTTTTTGATATTCGTATCGAGTTGAAGCATACGAGAAAAAGAAGGAAATCAAGGAAAGAGCATATGGGGTGTGTGCTGTCCAGTTTGCACAAGTAAATAGATTCACAATCACAATGAGGGTGGCTTTCAACTTTCAAGGGGGCTTTGGGAGTGTTTCCAAAGCGATTAAGTGCATTGTTGTGAGTTTCTTAGTACTAAAATGAACTTTCCGATAAATCTAGGACAGCAAGATCAGGTTCGAGTAATTTCCTGAGATCCATGAAGTGTACTTTTTCTTTTTCTTTTTTTTTTGGTTTGGAGAAAAAAATGAGTTGTACTTCAACTAGGTTAATTTCTTGTTTTCAGATAAATTGATAATTAGTCCCTCGATCTTTGGATGATGATTAATGGAGACACCCATGCATGTGAGGACCGGAATCTACTCCAACAATGCATACGCAATGAACAAGCAAACTACTACCAGATTGCTGTGAAATTGTCATTTGTCAGTGCTTCTTTAAAAAAAAAAAAATCTGAAATACAGAAGTTGGGCTGTTTACGATGAAGAGCATATTTGATTGACAATGGGCTTATTGTTCCGCTCGAGAGACCATATGGGTGGGCTTCGCCTGAGAATTCTTTTCCCCTTGATGAGTTAGAACAGTGGCTGTACGCCCTTTTTGTATAACTTGGGCAAAGACAAAAACAGTTTTTTGAAATAATTGCAAATGGTTTGTGTACAAAAGCACCATGGGTGTAGTTCTTGGGTTGATGGTGCATAAGGATTAGACCAGGAAAGGAATTGCTAGGTTGTTCTTTCCTTTTCTTTTTTGTTTGGGTTGAAGAAATGTTATTCTTTTACATTGTTCATTTTTAAGAGACGTCCAATGTTGTCAACTAATTCAATTGATGTTTATCACTTTACTTTTTCTCTCTTTTAATTTTTTTTTTATGAAGTAAACTTACTTGTTTCACTATAACTCGAACTTCAACATTCTTTTGTTTTCCATCATTTTTTAAAATCATTCCAACCTCTTCGCATGTCCTTTCTCACACCAACTGTTTAAGTATAGAATTCAAATTCTTAACCTGAACAGTGTAGAAATTCTAAGAGCCTTTCCTAAGGCAATCCAAGAGGATTAATGCATCAAACACGTTCGATTAATCAAATGTTCTTTTATCTTTGATACTCATCCATCACACCCCCACGTATATCCTGTATGGTCGTGGTAATGCTTTTTTTTTTTTTCCTTCTTTTAATTGATGTTTGTATTTTTTTTCTTGTATCACAACTAAAAGTTTCAACTTTAAAATAAAGTGATTATAATCAACTAAAAAGTAAGAATTAAAATTTTCTTTTTCTCTTCCTCCAGCCCTCCATTAAGCCCTGAATTTTCCTCTCACATGTCCTTTTTTCACGTTGAAATTGTATATACATATTTACCTCGTGTAACAATTGGTAACATCCCATCAAAGTCACGACCCATGTGCTGGTCCAGACCCAAACCTAATCCACGATCCATCATCTAAACAGCCCAAGACGACAGATAGAACCAAACAGGCAGTCGCGTCGTCAGTCGTCTTGCCCACCTAATCTTGGTTCTTGGCTCCCCCGTCAGCCCGAGCGGGGAGCCACCGAACCGAACCAAACAAAACAGTTGGTCAAACCATTACCACGACTGGTAGCTCAATCATCAACTTTCACCAGATACTCCATTTCCATTACCACAACTGGTAGCTAGCTCAACTCACCTTGATCGGTAATTCCTCCCTCTCTCTTCCCAGGATTTTCCTCTGAATTATAATCCAATATCTTCGACACTCCCGATAATGCCCTCGCCTTCCAACTCGTCTTCCTATTCTTCCTCCTCCGACGAGCAAAACCCTAATTCTGCCCCTAACCCCAACCCTCCCTCAATTGACCAGTCCCTCGACGCTATCGAGAATCAGCTAGCCTCAATTTCAACGTTTCAACCGGGTTCCTTGCTGGAGCCCGAGTCGGAGTTCGGTGTCAACGATGATGAAATTCGAGAGGAATTGGTGAATGGATCGATAAATGAGATCGAAGAGCTGCCGGGGAACTCAGAGGAGAAGTTGAAGGTGAGCTCGTCGAGAGTATGGGCGAATGTTTCGGAAATGGAGGAAGGGGCGGCGCCGTCAAGTCCGAGTAGCAGTGGGTATGCTGGTGAGAGAGGGAGTAGTGCCACCAGTGGAGTTGAGGAGGATGGAAATGATGATTATAATGACGACGAGATTGTCGAAGTTCGGAGTAACGGTGATTTTGACGGAGTTGCACATTCTCCGGCTCCCTGGACTCCCGGGAAACGCCATGGCGATGAGGTCAGTTTACGGGAAATTTTAGAATTTTTGGCTCAAATTTCTGAAGGGTATCCTGTTTTGTTTATAGCTATATTTAAACTAATGTATGGTTAAGATAAGTTGGGACCAATGCATGATTTTATAGATTATTGGAAATGACCCTTTCAAGTAATTAGGAGGTTAATTGATTTTGGTACATAATATTTGACATTATTTGTGTATGTGTACATGCATGTAAATGCTTCTTCAACTAACCTTCTGAATTAATATAAAGTGTCAAGCTATTTGTTGTGCTTGAAATCATGTCACAAGTGTTGGTGTTTGCCCAAGATTAATACCTTTAATGCTGTACCATTGGAACACATGAAGAGTTCCATTTTCTGAAGATGTTGACAATTTTGGCACGTACTTTTTCCCTTACTTTATATGAATTGCTGTAGTAATTTCTTATGTTGATTCGTATCTTATTTGATTACCAGCTTTATCTTTCTGTTTGATAAATCGATGAAGTGCAGGATGATGATTCTATTTCATGGAGAAAAAGGAAGAAACATTTCTTTATTTTGAGTCACTCTGGAAAACCCATTTATTCGAGGTGTGTATATGCTGCACAATTTAGTCTCGTTGGGACATAGAGTTAAGAGTTTTATTTTGCAGCACAGTGTGGTCCTGGATCTAGACATTCTTAATTAGTTCTTTTTTTTTTTAATTATGTTTAAAGATATGGAGATGAACACAAGCTAGCTGGATTCTCTGCGACTCTACAGGCCATTATTTCCTTTGTGGAGAATGGGTACATTGATAGCTACATCCACTTCAAATTCTATTGTGGTTGATCTTTTCTACTTATTGACTTGTTCCACCTCTTTTAGCAACAAAGATTAGCTTAAATCGCAATAGTTATGCATCATTGACTTCTTTTCAGGGGAGATCGTGTGAAATTGGTAAGAGCAGGAAAGCACCAGGTCAGTAAAACTCCTCTCTGGACCTTCATGAAGTTTATTTTTTTAGAGATTATAAGTTTCTGTTTTGAATTTAATTGTCTTCACAAGTGAAAAAATAGCATTGCTTTGTGTGTGCGTGTGTTTTCCAAGCCTTGGATAATTTTACAAGCTTCCATGAACTTGTTTGAAGGTTCTTTTTTATATCTGAATACGTTAAGAATTAGACAGAGCTGTTTGAGATGTGAATGATAGTTCTCCAGCAAAAAAAGAAAGAAAGAAAGAAAGGAAGAACAAAAACTTTGGTGGTTTACTTATCCTTGGAAATGACTCCTAACATGTAGTACCTTTTTATGTAACCAAAAATGCATTTGCTGAGCTGCAATTCATGTTATGTAGTTGACTGCTATAGTCTTGTATTTTTCTTTTTAAATCCAAATTAGAGAAGTTTAATAGGTTTAGCATGAATTAAACGAGGGAAATTGCTTGGTAGGGCACTTGATTTTTGTCCTTGGGCAATTTGCAGTTTTAGAGCCATAATAGGATGGAAATATCTTATGGTTTGTAAGAAATGTAAAACAAGTTGTCAGCATCCTCTTGTTAAATAGTTTCTTATTATTGAAAGTAGAATAGGTTTAGGCATTAGATGTTGCTTTCTCTTCTATGAGGGAAAATGCATTTATCTGTGAGGCTATTATTAGCACGGTTTCATCTGTATCCTGCTATAGTAATCGAATATGACAGCAAAAAATCATTCTTCGATAATTTGCTGCTGTAAAAGGATGCTTTGCCTGGAACTTTGGCCCTCTTTATCTTGAATAATTGAGGCTTCAAGATCTATTTCAGGGGAAAGTTTTTGTGTAGTATCTCCAACTGTTTGTTTGCCCAATTCAAATTTGAGAGATTAAAATTCTTTTGCAAATGCCTTGCTTTCATTTTTCTAGTTTGAGATGACCCAAGTTGTGTAGTGTTTTCCAGGGTGCATCTGCATCATACATATGTCCTGGCCTCACTTTACTCTCATAAGTGTCCATAGAAGTAAAGGCCATTGTGGTAGATTATGTATTTTATTTTTACTTTTATTTTTGGTATTTTGTTTATTATGGGATGGGATGTAGAAATAGGGTGATATCTTTCTTTCTTTTCATTAATTTGTCCATCGTGTTTCAGGTTGTTTTTCTTGTTAAAGGACCAATTTACCTCGTTTGTATAAGCTGTACAGAAGAGCCATACGAGTCACTGAGGGGGCAACTGGAGCTTCTCTATGGTCAGGTAGCTTTTTTCCTAATTTGCAGGATTTGACTCTGAGATGTATTCCTAGAGAAAATAAACTTTGCTGTCTGGAAGTTTTAATTACCTTTCTACTTTATGTCTGATTGATTCATTTAATAGAAGTCTTCCAACAATTAATGCAGCTACTTATTATTCAATATGATTGCAGATGATACTTATTCTTACAAAGTCTGTAAATAGATGTTTCGAGAAGAATCCAAAATTTGATATGACGCCTTTGCTTGGAGGAACAGATGTGGTCTTCTCTTCTCTCATCCATTCTTTCAATTGGTTTGTTATTTATTCTCTCTTCCCTGTCATAATAATTTAAGATCAACTTGTGGCAATTTATTTATTTTTTCCCTTTTCAGGAGTTGTCTTTTATTGACTTGGATTGTAGTACTTTCTTGAGTGTGAAGAAAAATGCAGTTAAGCAAGGAACTAATAAACTTCCTTTTCCTTTTATTTTAAGACTTAAAAGGTTGTCGTGCTGTTAAAATGAGATCCAGGAACAAAATATTCTGAAATTTTTGGAATGTTTATATTCCAGAAATTCTGGCTACTTTACTTGCTGAATGGTCTCAGATTATGCAATATAATTTGAAAGATGAATGGAGAAAACATATTGTGCTTAACAAAGTTTTCAATGCTGTTTACTATCCGTCAGTTTTTAAAGCTGACAAGATGTCAATTCCGTCTTCTTAATCTTCCAACCTTTTGACTAATATACTGCTTGTAAATATTCATTGTAATTGACTTGCTTCATCCGTTGTGATGAAAGTTTTTACTATAACTTGTAGGAACCCAGCTACTTTTCTCCATGCATACACTTGTCTTCCCCTTGCTTATGCAACAAGACAAGCTGCTGGTGCAATATTACAAGATGTGGCTGATTCAGGTGTCCTGTTTGCAATTTTAATGTGTAGACACAAGGTTCTTTTTATATCTTCTTTATCTAATTGTGCTTTAAGAAAGAGGTTGGAATGTGATATTAGTAACTTATTGGTGAGACTACTCAATTGACATAAATGCAGGTTATCTGTCTCGTTGGTGCACAAAAAGCATCCCTTCATCCTGATGACATGCTTCTTCTCTCTAATTTTGTTGTATCATCTGAATCATTTAGGTATGTGCAATCACTGACTGATCTTTTATATGTCATTCTATGGCGCTTCTGCTTTTGCCCTGACTATATTCTCATATCAGTATTGTCTTTGTATAGGACATCTGAATCTTTCTCACCAATTTGCCTACCAAGATATAATCCCATGGCATTTCTATATGCATATGTCCACTATTTTGATGTACGTTACCCAAATTTCCAGTGTATTCTGAACTATTCTATTGATAGTTACTCTAAAATAAGAAATTGCTGAATTCAATATAGTTTGGTAACTCTGGATAAGAAGCTGTTCCTGCTGGTTGATTATCAACAAATGACACATAAAAGATGTTTTTGTTTGCAGGTTGACACCTACTTGATATTGCTCACTACAAGTTCAGATGCTTTTTACCACCTTAAGGATTGCAGGTGATTTATTTTGCTGGCTGTTACACTTCTTGATAGGTCAAGAATAAAATGTCACTTCCTCTATCTGTTCATTTTTGTTGTTATATATTCCGTCTAGCTCCATTCAAATAAGTATCTCCTTTGAACTTCGAGATTGAAATATCTTCTATATATGGCATAGGATTCGTATTGAGACTGTACTTTTGAAGTCGAATGTACTCGTCGAAGTTCAGAAATCCATGCTGGAAGGTCGCATGCATGTTGAGGATTTGTCTACGAACCCTGCTTCTCATCCTGGAATTGCATCCCCTCACTTAAGTCAATCTAGGCTTGCAACTGATTCCACAGAGAGGTTGACAGAGTTTATTGGTGTTGGTGGTCCTGCTGGGCTATGGCATTTCATGTACCGCAGTATTTATCTTAACCAGTATGTATCATCTGAATTTGCATTACCAATCAATAGCTTGCGACAGCAGAAAAGGTAATTTTGCACTATTTAGCTGGAGATTGTAGTGACAAATCTTGTTCATCGGAAAGATCTATTTTTTGGCGTGAACATGTGAGTTTTCTTTTGTAGGTTATATAGAGCTTATCAGAAGCTTTATGCATCCATGCATGAAAAAGATGTTGGACCACATAAAACCCAGTTCAGAAGGGATGAAAACTATGGTGAGAAGAAGCTCCATTTGGTTGGCATTCTTCATGGATAATTGGCTGTGTTATTCTTCTTTTGGTATCCAATGTTGTGAGATCTGTTTTTAGAGATTGACCCAAGAGTTGATGGTGGAAACTTTTTCAGTTACTTGAATAAAGAAATTAAAAGTGGTCTAATGTTGGAACTAGTTAGCATCTGAAATTAGGAATCTCACTCTTGAAAAGCAAAACTGAGAAAGTGGCATCTTTTGCCTGTCTTTGTACTGGACAATTTGAAGAATCTACTTCTGATGAGTACACTGATGGCAGTAGGAAGCATTGTTAGGCACAAATAGACTGTTAAATACTTCTCACTTTGTAATTTTATAAAATAATACATGAGCATTTCTTAAGTTGGCCCAGGTTTTGTTAAGCCACTGATTTTTTATGGAAAGCTAGTGAAAGTCATTATTCAGATATGTAAGCTTTTTCACCATATATTACCTAGTTTCAAACTCTATAGTGGTGTAGCTTTCTGCATTATGATTGCCCCTAATATATATCTCTTCAAATTACTTTTCGAGAATATGCATGTATATTTGTTTGTCATTAATTAGATGACTTCATATTGGGTTCTGGTAATCTCTGTCTGTATTAATGCTTCTCTATACTGCACCAATAGAGTTTTGATATTGTCAGTATGAGTTTCTCTTTCTTCCTGTTCTGTTTTAGCTGGAATAGGCTCCATATGTTTGATTTTGATGATTTGTCATGTCTGCTGATTGTTTACATTTGTTCAGTTAGTTTGGTTTTCTGTCAAATGATGCACTTTATTGATGTGCTCTTTAAGATTATTTTTTGATCTTTTCATTTAAGAGTTTCACTTTGGAATGGGTCCTTTTTAACGTGGCAGCACTGCTTTGCTGGGTCACTCAAGATTTTGAGCTATATGCGGCATTTGATCCCCTCGCAGACAAGGTTAGATGATGAAGATTCTTTCTATTATGAGTTCAACTTGTCTTAAATCTTAGCCTGAGTTGTCTCAAGTCAGCAGTTCATCATAATGTCATGCATAGGATTATTTTGAGTAAGACCATTATATGCCTGCACATAATGGAATAGACAAATCACCATTTGTTAGTGAATAAATTGATTAAAAGCGTATCTATAATGATAACTTGACCTTGTTTGATATGCAAGAATTGTAGTTGAGTGTCTTTCATTGTTTGGCACGCTACCTTTTTTTTTTCCCTTTAATCTCGTCTATAGTTGGTCGTTCCTTCTATTAAGTTATTATGCACTTATAATTCACAGGCTTTGGCTATAAAAGCTTGCAACCGGGTTTGTCAATGGGTGAAAGACGTAGAGAATGAAATTTTCCTGTTGGGAGCAAGCCCTTTTTCGTGGTGATATTTCTTTATTTATATAGGTATACAGGACGCACTCGAGTTCATTACTGCCTCGTCCTAATAAAATCTAGCCTGATTTTTTGATGGGCTCTGTATTATAGGGCTTCCATATTTATATTTTTCACACGGCATGATATGCCAATTCTGTAGCAGAGTCATTTTTGTATTCAGATTATGATCCTTTTGTAGCCCATTATTCAGTATATTAAGGTATGAAATAGAGTATATTCTTCTTAATCTACTAATCAACATTGCGGAATATGCCTGTAGCAAGCTCTCTGTTTGGTGTTCTGTCTTCGCAGGGCGGCTATATGCGGTTTCACAAGACAGGCTTTTCGGTTTCAAGACTCGGGAAGCTTTTCGATTCTGCCAATCAAGAGTACGCATCTCACTTCTTAGCTGATTTCTTGAGACAGTCGACATTCGGTTCGCATGATTGACATTGAGAGTTGCCTTTCAATTTGTCGAGAAAGAATGAAAAGATCCCTCTCAGAGATCGTTTAGGAGCACTTTATATTCTGCTTTTTGGGGGGTCAGCTTAACCTTCTTCGGAGACTGGAATGAAGTTGTTCCCCACTAATAACGAAAATGGTCCTCCAGAATTATGGTTTGAGTGAGGAGTCGGGCATTGGTAAAAAACGCGGTTAATAGTGATGCTTTTGTACTTTGGACTTCTCTCCACGTTGAATATTCCACGGCTCTTTTAGGAATGATGGGACTCCTTTAGTTATTGGAGTCAAAAGAGTAGCTAGTAGTGTTATTCAAGACCTTTGATTCTGTGAAAGTGGTCGAGAGAATGATTTGTGCAGCCGTTCCGTTCCGGCAATATATATATATATATGTATACGTTTCTTTGGGGGATTCAAGTTTATGGATGGGAATCGATACATTAAGTCGAGTTAGATATTGACACGCCATTATTTTTCTCTTCTAAGCACTGGAGTGGATCGTAATCGGTGGTCGAAAACACATAAATGCTCACGGTCTCAATTTCTAATTTGTCTGAGGCGGGGGTAGGAGAA
Organism: Coffea eugenioides; assembly: GCF_003713205.1. NCBI lineage: Eukaryota > Viridiplantae > Streptophyta > Magnoliopsida > Gentianales > Rubiaceae > Coffea > Coffea eugenioides. The sequence continues at coordinate 43,941,480 of NC_040035.1, read as the reverse complement.
GTGATATTTTAATAGTTAAACCAAAAAAAAAATTAACTTTATATATGCTAATAATGTATATGCTACCACAGACACGAGACATATGAACAATTTAGGTTTTAATTTTGAATTCAGATTAATTGTTATGCATTAAAATTAATCATAATATGAAAAATATTAAACTAACGGCGAGGTATTATTGCTTCCTTTAAGTGAGGAAAGTCATTATTTGATGTCATATTATTGCTTCCTTTAAGTCATTATTTCATCTCCAATAATGGCACCAAGCTCCGGCTTGGGAAATTAATGTGTAAATGACACACGATATGGTTCATTTATGATTTGGCCTAACTTCTACCAGAGTAACAGTAATGTTATTAATATCCTCTTGACTGTTGAAGAATGCATACATCATAGCTTTATCCACATCGTAAAACTTACGGCAGTAACTCTGTGTATTCAGTACTGCTGCTACTAGTATTCATCCACTCACCGAGGACTTTCAACAAGTCCTAAAGCTCTATTTTCCTGCCATTTAGTTCAATTCGTTGATAAGAACATTGGAACGATAATCAAATTATTATTATTATTTAAGTGAATAGCAGTTGATCCCTAAAGATTAAGATAGAGTCTAATTTAATTCCTGGACAATAAAAATGAGTAGAATTAGTTGGTGGTGCTTCAACTTTCTACATTACAACAACGATTTTTGTTAATTGCTGACAAAGAAGGGCACATGCTCATGTGGGCTATTCATAAAGATCAATATAGAGAATAACCCACCATGTAGCATAATTACATGTTTTCACTTGCACCAATTGAGCTTTCACTACATGTGCTGTTTAGGAATAGGAACAATAATGTAACATTTTGCAAGCTATACAACTAAATTAAGATTTAAGTGAATATTTTTAGGATTAATTTTGTTTATATTGTCAGTCAGTGCATACACTAGTGAGCAAGAATACAAGTCAAATGTACAAGAATTGGAGTTCAATTTCATATTAAAATTATGTTGCATGTATTCATATCCGTTAATGTATGTAACGCTATCATTATATATAAGATTAATGTATATAATATTAACTCGTATTTTTATCGTCAAATTAAATTGGTCCAGCCTTGTTGTAAGTCAGAAATTGAACAAACAACGTATGGGGAGTATTCAATTCATAAAATCCAAGAATGACAGGCAAAATATACAATTAAGGATTGACAAACTGAAGGTGGTTTGAAAAAAAAAAAAAAAAAAGTATATACGCATATAAATGAAATAAAATCACAACATCCCACCCCTACATGCAAGCCCAACGTTCGGTTGACTCCCAGAGTTCCCCACTCGTCGCAAAGAAAGAAACCCCACATCAAGCATTTAATTCTCCCCATTAAAAATCACTGACTGACTACAATCCATTCCACCCCCCCCTCTCCTCCCCCAGCCCCACCTTGCTTTCTCTCCTTCCCAGAACCCATCATAACCCATCAGACCATTTCCTTTCCTTCCTGCATGCACACCTCCTCCATTCTTCGTCAACTCCATTAACGACCCGATAACCCATTTAAAACTCTCTGATCCGCCGCCCCAGCCCGAAGGACAGATACAGAGAGAAATTTGCACTTATTAGGGAGCTATGTATAAGAACCAGCTGCAAGAGCTGGCGCAGAGAAGCTGCTTTAACTTGCCTTCCTACACTTGCATTAGGGAAGGTCCAGACCACGCTCCCAGGTTCAAGGCTTCCGTTAACTTTAACGGCGAGACGTTCGAAAGTCCCCATTACCACTCTACTCTCCGTCAAGCCGAGCACGCCGCTGCTGAGGTCGCCCTCAATTCTCTCGCCACTCGTGCTCCTTCTCATTCCCTCGCTGCTAGAATCATTGTAAGTTCTTTTTTTTTTTCCCCTTTTTTTGGGTCTTTGCAGTTAACTAATTTTAGAAACTTTCTTTTCCCAAAACCAAAACAAAAAAAAAATTGCGTTGCAAGTTTTCTTTTTTCTTCTTGTAGTTCTACCGGCTGCGTAGCTTCTTGTTTGGGGACAAGGAGATGGCAAAAACGCATACCCATTCTTACTCTTGAAATTTCGTTTTCTTTTTTTTTCCCCCCCTTTTGGTTTCACTGGCAATTTTATTTACCCAGATGTACTTGCTCTGGTTGTTTTAGTTTAGTGCGTGCGGATGATGAAATGACGAAAATGCCCTCTCCTGGGCTTCTCGGATTAGTGGGATTTTCTTTGCAAAGTTTAATTTGGACGGGTGTTTGGTCATATTCTGGGACAAAGAGAGTGAAGCTTTTGAGGGGATTATGGGAGTGACCCTTTTTTTTGTGCTATAATATAATTAAGTAGTACTGCCCCCATCTCGCCTTTACATGTTGGTAAACAGCTGTTTTCTATATTGCAAATGTAATCCAATCTTGGAACAAGGGGTATTCTGGTCAAACGGTAATTGTTTAGATAATTCAGACCCTTTTTTCCTCCCTGCCCTGGTAGGAGTGTGAAAGGAGAAGCTACCAAATTGGCTTCTCTTCCATGATACACGGTTTGAGTTGTGGAATTGTTGGTGAGACCGTTCAAAGTAGTAGTGGAGACGCTTTTTTTTTTTTTCTAAGCAATTCATGACATTTTAAGAAGTGGGTTTTGCTTGAATTTTGGGCGGATTCACTAATTAACTAAGATATAAAATAGTAATGTGACGAAGATTGACAATTGAATTTGCTGACTTTTGGGTTTTTGTTCTTTTATTTAAAGCGCAAAAATTGAAGACGTTGATGTGAGTATGAACACATTGAAATCTTGGGGGGACACTGTTACCTAACTATAATAACTATGGTATTCAATTCAGATTAGCCAACTTTCAGGCTGGTCACGTGGTAGAGAATTCTCTGGTTTGCAATTAATTTCATGCCAAGTAAACTTGCAGTTTTGTGATGACTGGAAATTAATGGTTGATTTTATTTTGCGTAGGTCGTTTTTCCGGTAACTGCATGCAAATTACTCTAACAAGACCAAATAGAAACTTCTGTGCGGAAAAAGGATGATAAAATGAAGTCAAGAAAATACACCACTATTTATATGGGGAAAAAAAAAAAAAGACTACAGGTCAAGCATTAAATGATGAATTTTTGTATTACTCTATGCTGGGAGAATAGTCATGGTGGCACATGTGGGAGGTCTAGAGCAAATTTATGGTCTTGTCTCCCTCAATTTAATGTACTTATAGATACATACAACGCTATAGTGTGCACATGACTATTTAACACTAGCATGGATGGTTGGCCCTTTATGACCTGCAAAATGTATTCATTTGAAGTTTATGAGAGTATTCTTTTCCCCACGTAATTTCTCGTGGCGGGATACATGTTCAATAATCAACATAAAAGAAATCGATGTCTCAGTTACTGCTGATTTTAATTCCAGATCTGTGACTCTGGCTTGAGCTTTTGAGGTCATGGAATTCTCAGTGTATGCAGTGGAAAGGTTTAATGGCTGGCAGGATTATATGATTCAGAACTAATCGAGCACTTAGAACCTTCCAAGTTTCCCATTCTTTCTTTCTGACTAATCTATATGAGAGCTAGAGGAGGTTCTTTCCTCTTAAATGGATCAAAAAGAGCTGCTGATGGAAGGATCTAGTGTTTTTTTTTAAAAAAAAAAAAGTGTAAATGGTAGGTCTTGAACCCGGACCCTTCTCTTTTCTTAAGGATCTAGGAGGTTATCTATCTGTGTAGAATATGTTCAGCTTTTTGTAGATACGATCATTGAGATCGTCTCTGTTTTCCTTAAGTTAGCAATATACAGTGCGCATATCTGTCATTTTACTATCTGGTGTTTGGAAAATTTGGTTTGCTTTTAAATGACCAATCAACCAAGTCTTATTTTCCGTGTAAGTAAGAAAGTTGAGTTGTGTACCGTACCACGTGTCTGATTCTGAAACATAATATTATTGATCTTATACAGTACAAACTTGTAGTATCTGTTATGACGCTTCTGGTTCTTAGATGTAGCTTGCTTGTGCATATAACATTCTACCATTTGGCATTGATGGCACACGGATGATCATAGTCTATGCAGGCAGTTACCATTGACAGTATTTGGGTGTCAATAGTCCAAGCAAATAATTAAAGATTCTCAAAAAAGCATAGATACTCAGATACTATGTATGAGTACCAGATGGATATGTTTGAAGAAATTAGTATGGAGTTTCTTGGTGTTATGCATGCTGGAATATGCAAGCCCTTGTCCTCTCCAAAATATTTTTTTTCACTTTAGTTCGCATCTTTTGATAGTGGCATGATTATTTAAATGACTAATCGAAATTTTGTTTTGGTCTCAATCGGTTTAACGCATGTTAGGATGAGACGGGTGTCTACAAAAACCTCCTACAGGAGATTTCACAAAGAGTTGGATCGCCTTTACCCCAGTATACAACTTTCAGGTCAGGTCTGGGGCACCTACCAGTCTTTACAGGAATAGTGGAACTGGCTGGAATAATGTTTACGGGAGAACCTGCTAAGAACAAAAAACAAGCTGAGAAGAATGCTGCCCTGGCAGCTTGGTCATCACTGAAGCAACGTGAGTCCTCTCTTAACATTTTGAATTGGAAGAATTTCCATTAGATCATGAATACTTCTAGAAGGGATATTCTCTTACATGTTTGTATCTTCCAGCCATATCAAATAAATCTTTTGTACATTGGAGGGAAAATCTATCTTTTATCTCCATGTACCTTTTTGCATGCTCGACTTTAATAAGCTGGACTTTTACATACTGTTAAAATGCAGAAATATTTTGAGGTTCTGTCAATTCAAAATGAAACACAGGGAGACGTGATAGGAGTTTAAAGTTGTACAGTATTAGGTATTGTTTCCCATGTATGACAAATTTCTCTTCTCCCAGCATATGAACCAAACATGTTGAAGAATCATACTACAAATCTTTACTTCTTTGATATATGAAAACATATTGTACAAAAAAGATCACCATGCTTGATCCCTAACATGTAAGGATCCAGTTATCAATTCCCAGTATTTTCATTGTACTAGTTGGGGTACTTACGGTGAACTTAAGAGGGCATATTTTCTTTTGGTTCAGTGGCACAAGAAGATTCTAGTTCATCATCAGAGCCAGAGAATAATGATGAACAGGAGCAAATCAGAATAGCTAGAGCCCTACTTAACTACAGGTTGAAGGAGAAGATTCATATGTCTAACAGTAGCAGAACCTCTGTTCCCTTTCAGAAGAAATCTTTTATTCCACCCCCTCGGCCATCAAGTCCGCAGCGTCCTCCCACGGCCGCATCTAAAATCCTCCCCTTGTTTTGCCAAAATAGTGTTTCTCAGAATAAACAAGCAGTAGCAAATGACAGCCCTGTTCCATTATCACAGTCTCTTTCATCAGAGGCGCGTTCAGTTCACTGCCACAAGCTTCCTACCATGGAGAGGGCAACTTATGTTCCTATTACACAGTACAGGACACCTTACAAAGGGATTGCTCCTCCTGTTACAATCAGAACAGCAGTACCAGTTTACTCTGCACCACCCCTTCCAGCACCATCTGCAAGTCACCCTCGAGCAATGCAGCCTCGACCTGTGCGAATGGCTCCCCCAGTTCGTATCAGGCAAGCTATTCCTGTATTTGCTGCTCCATCAGCAACTCCAAAGAGAGAATTACCAAGTAGTATAGCTTATAGCTTGTTAGAAAAATCACCACCTTATGCTGAAGAATCAGGAAGTGAGCCAAGCATTGACATAAATGAATCTACAGTTTTGAAGTGCTTGGAACATCTGGAAATTTGATGGTAACTGGAGAGATACGAATGTACTACTTATGTTTTGTGTATGAGTTTACTCTGCATTTCCGTCTCTTGCTGCTTTTTGATACGAGTGCCCCGTGTTCTTCATTTACCATAGTTTACTTTCAGCTTCTGCCTGTCAATTTAGTACCAATGTTACCGAACGCTCCCAGTTGCGGGGATGATGCAAGAGGGTCACTGCTTCTAAGATTAAAAATATCGTCTTTGATGCTTCTATCGGATTATGATGTTTGCTAATAAGATCCATGTCTACAGATCTAATGGGTCTCATTATTTATATTGATTTGTTGGAGAGAAGAGAGGGAAGGTTATCAACAACCTAATTCCCTGACTGTCTTATGAAATTCTTTCCACTGAATTAGAAGATCGCCCTTCTACCGCTGCAACTCCTGTCGACTCCCAGCAAATTTCTTCCTTTATCAGAGTTAGAGACATCTATAGTAGTTTTGGGTGCTTTCGCCGCAGTTCAGGATTGTGAAAATTTTCACTTTCTGTAATCCCTTTCTAAACGTCCTATCTTCTGCGAAATATAATGGTGACTTGGGCAGATAATAAGACTCTACGAGGCTGCTTTTAGCACAATTACAGGAGAGCAAGAAACAAAGGATGAGAAATCTGGACTGGGGTAGAGATGATTCATTTTGAGTCTTGTTTCACCAAGAACTACAGCTGAACTGGCGGGCAGCCCGGTTCTTCAAGAAAGAGCCTGGAGCTCAAACCAAAATAGCTGGAGACCAATCCTCACCAGCATAAATCTTACTCTTAAATAGGCCCAAGAATCTCAATTTGGAAACGGGAAATCAGGAAAGGCCCCAAAGCCCCATACTATTATTCTTCAACATGACCAGGCATAAACAGGTGACAGATACGGGCTTATAAATAATTTGACTTCCACATCGTATTCTTTTTGTGAACAATATTAATATTTTTTTTCCCTTGGCAAACCAAACAAATAACGGGTACCATCAACGAGAATAGAATCCTGTGTAATCGATTTAAATTGAGCAGACACGTTGAGAATTGGACATCTGCTGCAGTTGACCTGTAAGAGTTGTCCAATCCTTGTAACCACAAGTGATCAAAGCATAATGACTTCTCAGCATCGTACAAAGGACTATGATCGATGATGCCAGCCAGTCTTCCTTGCATTTATCATAGCCAAACTTGATGTCTTCCAGTGACATATATTCCCAAGTACCAGCTCATGCAATGTCTCGCCTCTGAGGTGAAAGTAGATGCATAATAAATGATCGCAACCACTAAAAGTTACTCGTAGTACATAATCAATAGCTAACACGATTTTGGAGAATTGCTAATGAGCGTGAAAGTTCTTGAGCAACTTTCCCAAATTTGTATGCTACATCGCTAGAAGATTCAGTGATAAGTCATACACCCATCTGCCAACTAAATAAGCAATGAAAGCATGTGCATTCATTTTCTGTGCATTTGAATGCGAATTTGCCGCTGAGTAATTGTCCTTAGCATCCAAATTCAACATCTATGATGAATACCTTTCTTGGTTCTAAAAATGTGGGTCGATTTCATGATTGTGCCCTGAAAATGCTTAGGTAGTTGTAAATGATTACTGTTGTTACTCTTCATTTATGGGAGCTCCCCAAACTGCGTGCCCTATATATCAATTGTTTCGTTCTGGTCAACGTTCGTCCTGAAATGTATCAAAGTCAAAAGTACAGAACTTTTCTTCCCTGTCGTTGACTTTTAGATGAAAACTTAGTATGAACCGTAATGACTACTACTATTAAGGACTCTTTAACAATTTTTTTTACCATCGCTCAGCAGAATTCAAGAAGGGATTACAAAGCAATCTCTTAGCTAAAAGGAAAAAATGGGTTTTTTTTTTCGTTTAATATTCCTGCATTGAAGATGGGACTAATTTTTATCGTTAGCAGTGAATGTGTTCTGTATTATCAACTAGAATCATCGAAATCTTTCTTGACACATGATTCAAGCCTTCAATGCACAGCCGCTTTAATGGTCAACGAATGCGCTGGTCTCACTCTCTTGCCCGGATCGAGAGGTCCTTGTCTCGTGCATGAAACTGGTTATCCATTAGTCACCAGGCTTCATGCTCTTGATTCTGCAACTAATATTTGCTGTTAACGATAGTAGTATTATGGTTGGTTCTGGAGTACCTAAATCAGGCTAGCAGAGTATTAGTCCACTTCAATTGGGCCTCCCTCGCTGTCATCCATAGTTGATAGGATGCATTTAGCAGCTTAGTACACTAAAGTTGTGCAAAAATAAGCACGCCACGCATAACCTAATGACAATCAAGAACAGTCAAGTTGTAAGGCGTTTCACATTCTATAACTTACTTGACGTAGATTAGATATATCCCCTCCTAGTTTGAGAAATATGATGAATGAAATGTTCCCACAAATATATGGGGGAACATAGGTACACATGGCTGTATATACATCCTGATTTGAAAATCACAGGGCTATGGAGGATATTCTTTCTGTATGGTAGATCCCAACCCAAATAGGAATACATTGGAAATGGACGTGATTCCTCAGTCTCAAGGCTGAAGTTACTATTTTGTGCTTGGACAATGCCCAAAATCAAGAAGAGGAGGGGGCGTACAACCATGGCATGATTGGCATCTATTTCTATTTGTGGGTTAAAATGTTTGAGGTGAAAAGAACTATTTTGTGCTTGGACAGTGCCCAAATTGAAGGGGTTTACAACCATGGCATCTATTTCCGTTTGTGGGTTAAATTCTTTATGGGGAAAAGAACAGTGGAAGAATGGAATATAGTGCAAATGGGAAGGGTGGTTATGTGATGTGATAAAAAGAAAGGGAAGAAAAGTACTACTAGACTATTACTACAGCTAAAACAAGTGTACTAAACAAGCAAAGGTGAAGGCTCAATGAGTCATGAGGAGGGCAAAAGAGAGGGAGAGTCATATCATATCCATGTGTAAATGGGCTAAAGGTGGTGGGGCCAAGTCTCCACTTCAACGACACCAAAACCCATCAAAGCAAAGGTCCATGTCAGCATTCTATCAATTTACGCAACCTGCTTAAATAAAAAAAATTTCCCCTACTTTGGGGCCGGCCCAGACAGGATGGGCCCACGAGAAGGTGGGGACTGTGATTGGACCGGGGGGTGGGGATGAAGGAGAGGGGCCCAACTGGGGCTGAGGAAGCACTGGCATTTATTCCTTCCCTATGAAAAAAGCAATGGCTCAAGACAAAAGGAGAGATAGGAACCCTCCACCCATTAGGAACATGAAGGGGAAAAAAATTTAAAAAAAAAAAGGTGAAAGGAAACAAAAGAGGGAAAAAAACAAAGGGGAGTGAAGGAGACAAAGTGGGAGAATGTTAATCCCATCACCTAAAGTTGTAAAAAGGAAAGCAAATCAATCTCTCTTATGTATCTGTCCATTTGACTTTGTTATTCCTCATCATAAACCATTGATTGTACTAAGCAGATGGAACTTGCATTGTCTGCTCTGCTTCCATTCCATCTATCTATCTTGGTCAATCTTTCTCTGTGTCATGGCCTTGGAAAACACTAGCAGTCCCTTACTTGCTACTTTTCCTTCACTTCTTTTCTTTTATTGATGATGATGCAAATTCAAAGGGGTATTTCATTCAAAGGGGTCTTTCAATAGTTCCTCAACAACCCCAAAAAAAAAAAAAAAAAGCATATATATATACGTCACCAATTTTATACTACTAGTAGCTAGGACAATAATTATTGGGGACATAGTTGAGCACTCTTGGTCCTTCGAGCTTCAAAAGATGTATAAATGACAAGAGATAATCTAGCACTCTTAATAAAGCCGAAGTAGCAAACATCAACCTCCTCCTTTCCTTTTTCCCTAATGCTCCTAGCGTTTGACAACAAGAGAAAGAAGAATGGCAACTACTGTCCTTCTCAAATGCTAAAATTAACTTCCACTTGCCAGTTATCCTAGTCTTGAACCTTAATTGTATAAAAAGGGTCTGTTCTCAACTGATTCTGATTTTTATAAAAATTAATTTTCGACCCCTTTTTAGCTCCAAAAATATTTTAAAAAAGGCGAAAGAAAAAGCAATTGAGAACGTTACGCAAAAGATTATCTAGGATCAAAAGCTAAAATTAGGTAAAAAGAAAATAATTAACTTTAGCAGCAGACCAAAAATAAAAATAAAAATAAAAATAAAAGCGAGCTACACAAGTCTGTAACAAGAAGAAATAAGATATATGGACTCATCATCAAGTGGTCCATCCATATGAGAGATTAAATATATTAGTTCTGACGTTTTTATATATGGATAGGTGATTAGGCAATCAGGACTCAGGAGGGAAAAGCAAGCAATTATCTGCATATTCGATCGAGCCTTCTCTTTTCTTTTGTATCAGAAAAGCACATGATCCCCACAACACAACAATGTGGATGTGGTGTGCGACTCTCTCTCTCTCTCTCTCTCTCTCTCTCTGTATATATATAGATACATATATACATATATATGAAGAAGAGTATGTTCACACAGTCACACAGTTACACTCACTACCAATTAACAGTTGTGCGTGCATATATCCTGAGTTACGCTACTGCTGCTACGTAGTACGTACTGCTTCGCAAACACGCATAGCCTCCTCACACAGTGAGTCAGTGTGAGAAAGAAGATTATGGTTGAATCTGAGATACACACACGCACATATATATATATATATACAGACATTGCACAATGATACCGACAGCAACAAATATGAAGCATGAAAACCTTTTCCCGAAAGTGGCTGCGATTTCTTTCCTTTGAACATAATATAGTTATTCGTGTAAAATTTTGCCACATGGTTTTAGGCGGTTGGCATGCTCCAAAGGAGACATTCAAAGTCATGTTTGCTAAGATTGCGAAAATCTTTCACTTTGACGCTGGGGAGTTTCATGATCCATACTTCTTCCTAAATTCGACTCCCACCCACCCCCCCCCCCCCCACAAAAAGAAGGAAAGAAAATTATACCCTTTACAATCAGCTTAATTATATGTACCATAGTCATTTTTTCTCCCCCCCCCCCCTAATTGACCTTAACCCATATTATTTTCGATTGTGATTTTTTCACGGAAGAATTTTTATATTTTCTGTGAACACATTTTTCAATTATTTTTTTACCTCACGTACATTAAATCGTTACAGTACATCTTTTCATTAAAAAAAAAAAACTCCTAAAAATAGCCATCCAAATAGGAATTCTCCAAAATGGCATTTGAGTAATGAACTACTTGCTACATTTAGTTTCATGCATAGCCATATTGCATGTAGGGAGCGAACCCTCGATGGCATAGAAGATGTTACTAAAAGTACAACAGTATCATAATTGTGTAACATCTCATCTCTTACAAATATTATAATCATCCACCAGATTAGAAGTGTTAGATTTATGTATCGGGTTATTGGCTCCATATTAGTTTGAGAGATAATTGTGTAAAAATGTTTAATAAGTACTATATAAATAAGAGTCGAAAAAATTACTAACTTAAAATTTTTTAGGTCAATATGGACTCCTCGCTCGGATTCTCTCGTAAGTGTGCATATATCCTAATCCCGAGGACTTTTTTTTAAAATTTTTAATTACATAGGCTACTTTCTAGTATAATACTACTAGAAATTGAGTTCCAAAGGGTTATCAGAAATCCCGATCAAACCTTTTTTTTTCCCCACTTAAGTATAATATTCCGAATGTTTAAAGTAAGTTGATAATTGAATTTAATATAGCATAACATCCTCATCTCACCGAAAAAGTAGGGGAAAGAAAGGAGCGTTAGAAAAAAAAAAAAAAAAAGGGAAGGAGGTTAAGGTTAAAAAGGTAAAACTAAGGGTTTTTATCTTTCTCACTCAGATTTAGGTCTAACCTAATCGCAACAAATGATTAAAATTTTCCTGAGACGGTACACAATCATTGATTCCAAAAGATGCAATTTAACCAGACCCCCTTAAATATAATACTACATGATCCTACGCTCCGACTTTCCTTTTCCTTTCCAGGTTGGCCTTGTTTGGATTGGCCTTGTTTCCGTCGGAAAATATTATCATTTTTCGTGATCACATTTCTCTATTACCTTTTTCCCTCACATATATCAAATCGCTACAGTAATTTTTCCATGAAAAATGAGGAAAAATGCAATCCAAACACATTATTATTGTGCAAAATTTTTTTCTTTTTTAAAAAAGGAAGAAGTAAAAAAAAAAAAAAACCTCTCGAGACCAAAAAGATGAAGAATGTCTTGTTTCGTAATTAATAAAAGCATTAATTTGAAAGTATTTTATTTAATAGGACTTTTTTTTTTTTTTGGTCAGACTCAGAACTCAGAACAAATTTGGTTTGTGTTGGGAAGCAAAATTTAGAAATAGATTTCAGTGAGATGTGTGGGACGCACGTGAGGTCTTCTTTTTGCGCATGCCAAAAGCTGATGCATGAAAATGCAATTTTTTTATCCACAATTCCATATTATTATTATTATTATTATTAAATCCAGTGCAGTGTTTTTTGTCGTTTATGTAGTGTTGTTTTTTTATTTTTATAAATAGTCATTTCTGATTTTGTCCCTTCTTTTACACAAATACCACTACTATATTACAATCAGTAATTGCATCTTATAGTTTCCTTTTAACTACTAATAAATACGCCCTGTTTAAATAACCAAGAAAATCACAAATTGGGTACCAAGCAAAAGGATTTCTAGATTTAACTCCATACTTTTTTTTTTGTTTATTATATAGTCCAAAACTAATATTTGTGATTTACAGAATCAAATAGAAATCGGTACATATCAAAATATTTTGGCATCAACTTCATGCTTTATTTGTCTATATACTTACTTAGTAAAAGAAAAAAAAAGATTTTTTTTTCCAGAGAACGTCTCAATGTACTTACAATATACATCCTTATTTTCACATTAACTTTTTATCTTAGCTTTTGAGGCCCGTCAAAATCTATATTTTCTAAAGATATAAAATTGTTATCACAAATTTAAAAACTTTTTTTCCTTATACTACTAAAAGAAATACTCAACCTTACGGAATGTTTATGGAATTTCTCACCCAACTTTATTAAGCATTTCGTGTTAGACGATTTTTGGTAATTTAGTTAATAATAGTAATTTATTTTTTATGAAAAGGAAATACATAGTAGCATACATAATTTCAGAAAAAAAGAGGTAAAAAAATCAAATTTAAACAAAAAGCGTACTACTAACTAGTAAAAATTAGGAGTAATTTTAGCGGATCCCGGCGTAAACAGAGACCGACCAGAGATAACGTGCGCGCCGGAAGGATTCTGGCAGCAGCGTTGCGTTACTGCCACTTGACAAAGATTGATTGATAAAGGCGTCAAAATTAAGGTCCACTAATGCTATCATGCGCGCATTCACTTTTTTTTAAGAACTTTGGTCTGGAATTAAGAAACCGCAGTCCAGACTCCTGCAACTCATTTTCAATGCTCCTGGTCCCTCCTTCCTCCCTCACTCACTCACTCACTATGGTGTATGGTGACTATGGTCTATCCCTTTTTTTTTTTTTTTTTTTTCTTCTTTTTTTGTTTTTGGGCTGAGAGGTTCCTTTTCACATTTGCCCTCGTTTAAATTCTCCATACTGCCCTTGCCAAATACCACCATTTTCATTTTCATTTTCATGAAATTGTTGTTGACTTGGACTCAAAAAATTATTACTCGTATACATTTAGGAATTGAGAGTATGATGACAAGGGTGTGTTTGTACAGTTGTGGTGGTCCTTGATCAAATCATTAATTGTTTTTGTTGTAGAATGCGTTTGATTTTGTGACAGAATCTTCTTCATATCTGAATGTGTTATTTTTGCATGCTATTCAATTTTACCTCGACAAGTAATGAAGCCCATGAAATTTGGGTTAATCTTCATTGCATTCTAGATCAATAATATAAAATTAATGATGGAAAAAAGGAGAGATTATTGTTGAAGAAGATTGATGGCGTTGGTTGACATTCTTGAACATGACTCAGACTTAACAATGATAAAAGTAAAAAGCCAGCAATTGTACCAGATGATCAGCAGCCAATCACAGTCGGACTATCTGTGCAAAATTCTTTGAAGATTGAAATCAATGGCAAGATGTATTAAACTCTGGTCTCTTACCTAAATCATCAGTGATTAGTCACGTCAGTTGAAAAAAAAGCAAAGATACGACGAGGGATTGGTAATCTGCCATTAAATTCTTCTTTCTTACAATTAATCATTCCATTCCTAACTAACTGGAGATCACCACAGCAGCGTCTCCAACATGTTCCTGTTTCCAAGCTTGTTGCTGGGAATGCTGATCCTCATTCGGACAACATATCATGTGGATTTGGCGAATTTTTTTAGGTGCTAACGTCTTATATTTTATTGTGCCCACATCGTTCTGATTTTGATGAAATGCGATTCATGTACGTGACACAACTAATTACTTGATTTATCACAAACAAGAAATAAAAGTGACTCAAATAAAGAGTTTTTTTTGTTGTTGTTCATACTAATTACAAGATTTAAACAATGGGGCTGTGTTTTATGAAATTTTCTTCCCAAGTTGTTGGTTTTTTGCATTAAGTGATTAGTACTAAATGTACCCTTGTTTTATGAAATAATCAGTTTTTTTTTTTTTATTGTTTGAGTGGATTGAGTGTTTATCCTCAAATTAAAAGGCAACGGGACTCACGTCACAGCGCTCAAGATTCAACTTAATTGAGAGGGATATTTTAATTAGGTGATCGAGAAATTCTTGGTGTGACTTTCGTACAGTTTTTTTCCTCCTTTTCTTTAGAGCCATCCCCAAATTGAAAAAAAAAAAAGCATTATAAAATAGTACTACTATTTATGCAGTTGAAAAAGCGGAAAAGATGAAAGTTGAGAAATTTATTTTAATTAACGGAATGTTTCGTTGAAGAGAGCTCTGATCAATGATGTATTGCAAGTTAGATAGTTAACCAAATAGATTCACGAGAAGCAAGGAAACATGTCAGCAAAAGCAATACCAGGTAAGTCCATGGGATTCGCAATCGAAATAAGGTTATTTTGTTTAGATTGCAGATTTTTAAAGGAAAATTGTTACGTTTTTCGTGTCATATTTTTTAATTATTTTTTATCTTACATATATCAAACTGTTATAGTAATTTTTTACAAAAAATCCAAAAAAATACAATTTTGTATAGAAAATTATTTAAGAAAATAGTTAACGTATTTTTATTGTAACACTTTTTTTATAATGTTATGCATATAAAATAAAAAAAATTATAAAAAAATGTGTTTGAGATCGTAAATAAAACAAATTTTCAAATAACAAATATACGGACGCTCGCTCGCGCGCGCGCACAAACATACAATGCAAAAATTTGACTTGACTCGTGAAATTCCTTTGAAAGCATAGCGGTTAAAAAAATTGGAGCTTTTATAGATGCGGGGAGGCTCTGTCGAATTGCACAGGCACAGTAGCCGTTCAATGGAGCCGGGGAGGGGACAGATTGAGCTTTAAGCAGCTTTTAGAGGGAGGGAGGGAAAGTTTCTTGGGCATCACTGCGGCCTGCCCTGCACAAGTACTATCGGCGCTGCAGGGCAGTACTCCAAATATTCCGGCTAAAGTACCCAACCCCTCCCCATTCTTCTGTTGAATAAAAATGACAAATCGGCGTGTGAAAAGGAGCAGAAGTGGGGAGAACAAAATTTACTCCTCCAACAGAACAGAGTCCCTTCTCACTAGTCACACCACGCTTCAGACTTCAGACCCTGTGACATGATACATCAAGATTAAGATTTAACCTTTGTTGCCTTGAGTTCAGTTGGGTTGGGTTACAGCCAAGATTCCACATCTAACTACTTTGTCTTAGCATATACTACCATCCCCAACTTTTGCCCGAAGAGAAAAGGGAAAGCAGAAGAAAAAAGAAAACATCTCTTTGGAAGCAAGAGTTGCGTTTCAAGACTTAGTTTGGTTTGGTTAGCTCTTGCTTTCTTAAGCAAAAATCTGGATCCCAAAACATCCAATATGCACTTAAAAGTGAAAATAGCTTGGTGCTTTTATGTGTATCTTTTATATTTTCATGGATTTTCATCTCTGCCTTTATTAAATGTCTTACAACAAATCTGGTAAAGAAAATCATTAACTCGTAATAACTTCAAATAAAATTTCATCTTTATTTGTCTTATCATTTTCTTTCTTTTGATTTGTGCATACATAAGGTGTGTCTTCCCCAAGTGTTGAACCAGAGTTGTCAACACGGTGAGAAAAACATGTATTTGTTCTTTTCTGAGGAAGAAAAACACATGTTTCACCAACTGCGTTTAGCTCTTGCTTTCTTTGGCAAAAAATTTTTGAAGTCTCCAAAAGGGATGGGATAATCCCAAAATTTCCAAACAAAATCAGAAAATTAAAAGAAAAAGGTGAGCCTTTTCTGTCAAAATGACAAAACTTTAGTACTAGTAGATGATTCAGATTCAGAGCACAAAACCTAAAAATGCTCAGTCAGAAAGAGAGAGAGACAGAGAGAGAGAGAGGCCTGATCGATCCTGATGGCTGGCTGGACCAAAGGGCAGAGTCAGGTACAGAAACAGCCAATTGGGGTTTGCAGAAGATTTTGTTACTGTGATTTGACTAAAGCATTAAACAGACTAATCCACAATAATTAAGAAAAGGGCAAAAAAAAAAAAAAAAAAAAAGGGTCAATAGTTTGAGGGGCTAATGAGAACAACAGGGGTACTGGGTGGTATGGTAAGTAAATGCGTTCCTTACAACTTTTTCACAAATCCAAACAAACAGATACTACATCCAGACACTACAGGAGGGTATAAAACAGGGTACACAAAACAGTAAAAGATTAGGACAGAGATAAAAAGAAAATCCTGAGCAGAAGCAGCACTATATCAGCAATAGCAATAGTCCTGCTAGCGGCAGCAGCAGCCCCAGCATAAAACACTCCTGCTATTTTCGATTTGCGAGCAAAAATCAAAGGCCTCAATAAACTCTTTTTTCTCTTTCTTTCTTTTTCTTTCTCTTTCTTTACCCACCCACCACTGTCTCTTTAGCCCTCATTCGCTCAGCTCATCAGACCAGTCACTTTCTTTCCTTGTTGAAAATAATAAGCTTCTATTCCCCACTAAAGTTTGAATCTTTTTTGCTTAAACACTTCATTTGTCTTCAATGTTCGGTTGATGTTTTATCTGGGTTTTTCTTTCTTTGAAAAATCGGCTTCACGGGTTCTTCTCTAATGTCTAAAGGGTAAGGTCTCTTATTATTCTTTCTTTTTCTTGACAAGGGAAAGGAGAAAGACCGGTGGAAGTTACAGAGTCCCCTTGCATTGTTGTCTTTTTCTTTTTTTAATTTTGGCGCTTCTAGAAGGAATGAAAGAGATGACATTTTTCTCTTCAGTTACTGTGACAGATTTCCAGCTGTCAATCTTGGCATAAAGCTTCGTCAGTTTGTCTGCTTTGAACCCTCAAGGCCTTCTCGTTTTGGGTAAATTTTTCTTGGAGGTGAAAGTTGCTTATTTTTTGGCTTCCTGAGCTTAACTCGTCCTCGCATTAGCGAACCATGACTTGGGTTTTCACTTTTAACTCTCCTTAAAGCAGAGGTTTACAGGACTGGTTTTATTTCTGTGGTTGAAAACTTGTGGACTAATACTGATGGAAATTTGTTGGGTTCTGCTTTTCAGGCTTTGGTTGTCTGTAATTTGGAGTTTTTCTGTCTGAGATTGGAGCTTTGGCGTGAACAAGGGTGAGAACTAAGAAGAGGTTACAACTTACAACAGAAAGAGGGAAAAAAAAAAAAAAAGTAAGACGTGTAGGAGGTTTCATGTGAAAAGCAAGATAAACCGAAGGGATTGGTTTTTGTCAGTATGTGTGTGATCTGCAATAACCCATAGCTTTGGTTAAGCTATTTTGGCTCTACATCAAATTTGAAGGTTGAGTCTTGAAGATTATTAGGGTCCTTTCACAGTCTAAGACACCTAGGACAAAGGAATCTTGTGGTTACCCAAGATCATCGTCAGTTTCATGTTTTCTGATATCACTAGAGAACAAGTCTGGGGAGAAAACAAGGGGAAAAAGGGGCCTTTGCTTCAGAAACTGTTGGTACATATTGTGGTGCTGCTGAATTCTCAGAGTTTCTATAATTCCGTGGAATTGTACATTGTGAAGTATTGAGTTTGCGGGGTGGAAGGAAAAAATGGCTATGGTGGCACAGCAGCACAGGGAGAGTAGCAGTGGGAGTATTAGCAAGCAGAATAGTAGTATTGATTCTGGAAAGTATGTAAGGTACACTGCTGAGCAAGTTGAGGCTTTGGAGAGGGTTTATACTGAGTGTCCTAAGCCCAGCTCGTTACGTAGGCAGCAGTTGATTCGGGAATGTCCGATTCTGTCAAACATTGAACCTAAGCAAATCAAAGTCTGGTTTCAGAATCGCAGGTATGAAAGAGTTTTTATGCTGTTTGTCATACAAGGCGGCCTGCTTCTGTTCCTTTTTTCCCCCACCTTCATTTTGGATCGTTCATTTCTAGTTATGCATTTCTTGCATTCTCGCAATTTTGTTACTCAGAATGGAGTCTGTATTAATTCCGATTAAGTTAGCTGCTGCTTATTATACGCCAAATCTATTTGAATTTGAACATACAACACTAATTTGAGGTTTTAATAATTAGTACCCTGAAGGTAGTTTGTCTGTGGAGGTTAATTAGATATATTTGAATTTGAATTGATCTAAAACATACTTGATTGAGTTGTGCTTGTTCTAGATCAAGTATTACCATGGATGCTAAAATAAGACGGTTACTTTCTGACGCAGGTGTCGAGAGAAGCAGCGAAAAGAGTCTTCTCGGCTCCAAACTGTAAATAGAAAGTTGACTGCAATGAACAAACTATTGATGGAAGAGAATGATCGCCTGCAGAAGCAGGTCTCACAGCTGGTCTGTGAGAATGGGTATATGAGGCAGCAGTTGCAAACTGTATGTTGGAAACTTAGCTTGTTTCATTGCCCACATTAACACTCATCTTTAATGTTTTTAAGTTAGATGCAAGCAGCAAAGCGTGATGGATTAATCTACCTAGCATCTGCATTTATCTGCCATAGATTATGATTCTAAGGCTCACCAGTTCAGGTCCTTCATAGAGACCTAGCTGTTCTTGGCACATTCTGAACAAAAAATCTCTTCATTGTAATATTAACACAAAAAAAACCCCCTAAAAGTATACATTCAAACAGAAAGATAGGGACTTTGAGCATTGGGATTTTGATTTTTTCTTTGTTCTCCTGTGCTTTAGTTGGATTTTCATCACTGATTTGGTTTATTTTCTTTGCTTTACGTGCATGTAGGTTCCCCGCCCTCTCTACTGGTTCCATCACATAAATGATTATCACCATTACATACACATGCAACTTCTCCCATTTATAAAGATGACGTTGATCTTCGAGGCTATTTGAGAAATTCGTCATCCTGCTAAAAAATTTCTTGACTCTATTTCTGTAGGCATCTGCTGCTACTACCACTGATGCAAGTTGTGAATCGGTAGTAACCACTCCTCGGCATTCTCTAAGAGATGCTAACAACCCTGCAGGGTAATTATTTATTCTATTATTAGCCATTCTCTCTTTCTCCTTTTGTGTGCACACGAGCACAAGCTGTAAGTTATGTAAATTATGAGTGAAAGAATGGTTGGTAGTTAGCACTGTTTCTTTTGGTTTTTGGCAGACTATTGTCGATTGCAGAGGAGACCTTGACAGAGTTCCTTTCAAAGGCTACAGGAACTGCTGTTGATTGGGTGCAGATGCCTGGGATGAAGGTACGAGTTTCTGAATCTCATTGCTCAATCAGTTTCTTAATTTATTTCCACTTGTAAATTATGATGCTATCCATCCATCCATCTGCCTCTCCAACAATTGACACTATTTCTGCCAATGTTAAAAATTTTATTGTCAGCCTGGTCCGGATTCGGTTGGGATCTTTGCCATTTCACATAGTTGCAGTGGAGTGGCAGCTCGAGCCTGTGGTCTTGTTAGTTTGGAACCAACAAAGGTAAGGCTTAGTTGTGGAAATTGCTGTGTTGGCCTTTTACGTCATGTGACTTCTTTTTAACAGCTTTTGCTTAATATGACTTCTTATATTGCTGATGATCAAATGCCTGCCTTTATTCTCTGAACTTTGACAGATTGCAGAGATCCTTAAAGACCGCCCATCTTGGTTCCGGGACTGTCGGAGCCTTGAAGTCTTCACTATGTTTCCTGCTGGAAATGGAGGGACAATTGAACTTGTGTATACTCAGGTTATTTACCTTGAAGTCACATTCTGTCGTGTCTTTGGGCAGACTGTCAAATAAGAGAAGCTAATGAATCTAAACTTGCTTGCAGATATATGCTCCGACTACATTGGCTCCTGCACGTGATTTCTGGACTCTGAGATACACAACCACCTTAGAGAATGGTAGTCTTGTGGTATGGATATTTCTGGACATTTTTGTTCAAATAGAACTCAAAGATCTTCTAGTTCTCGGCATCATACTGGCTGATTGCTAAGCAAGATTGGAAGCTTAGGGATACAGGATCTAGTCTTGTGTGACTTTGAAACAATGAGTTGACATTCATGGATCTGTGATGGTAATCTAAATGAAAGGGAAATGGGTCTATGACGTAGGGGCAATTATCAGTGTTTATTTACTATAATGAAGTATTTCTGATGTTTCCCCTTAGTAATACAGTTTTTCAACTAATTTATGAATCCTTCCTCTTAATTGTTCCTTTGTTGCATAGGTCGCTTTGCCTGCTAAAAATCTAATGAACAAATATCTTGTAAAGGGTTTTACCTCTCTTTCAACATAAATATAATTATGATACTTCTCATCCTAAAATGGTTCTTGCATTCTTAGAAATCTATCTGGATCTTGTTTATTCAGCTTTACTACCACTAAAAGTAATTTTTACCTTTTGAACTTTGAGTGTCTGCATATAGAAGGATGCTGATAGAAACAAAGTGGATCAAACAAGCATTTTCACTGTTTTTTTTTTTTAATTTCTTCAAGGTTTGTGAACGATCTCTGTCCGGTACTGGGGCTGGTCCAAATGCAGCTGCAGCTTCTCAATTCACAAGAGCTGAAATGCTTCCATCTGGTTATTTGATAAGGCCATGCGACGGTGGAGGATCAATCATCCACATCGTTGATCATTTAAACTTAGAGGTTAGTTTATACCTACACTGGTCTATCATGCATTTATTGGCCCACCCAGGCAAAATCTCAAAATACACAACTATGTCCAGGCATGGAGTGTGCCAGAGGTGCTGCGACCACTTTATGAATCGTCAAAAGTTGTGGCGCAGAAAATGACCATTGCGGTGAGTCAAGTGCTGTTTTGATCTTAAATCCTTGTACAAGTTTTTTGTTCACCGCAATGCAACTTTTATGAACAAATTTGTCTATTGAGTTTATGAGTTTTTAGTACAGGTTTGATTTAAAGCAACCACTGTTAAATGCTTCGATACAGAACGAAGAAAAAAAATTGTGTTAGACAATTGTTTTGGACAACTCTAACTTTGGAAATTTAAAGCAACCACTATTAAATGCTTTTGATTTAAAGCGACCACTATTAAATGCTTGAGCAAGCACAACGCTTAACTTCGATAAAGGTTTGTTTTAGACAAACCTAAGTTTAGACAATTGATTTAAAGCAACCACTATTAAATGATTTGATTTAAAGCAATCACACTATTAAATGCTTTGGGCACTGGTTTAAATGTTTTCCCAATCTCAGAAAAGCAAAAGGACAAGATTCCTAAAATATGAAGGGGGCCAATTACACCAAGGCAGTTTTAGAAATTTTAAACAACTCCTTCAGTAGTTGGCAGTTTTGGATTCTTAAAATTCCTAACACGGTTCAGCTTTTGAGATATTTGCTATCATGACAACAACTTTTATGCTGGAATTGGGGACTTGAACAATTATTTTTACCATGCAGAATGATAGGTTATGCTTAAGAATTTAGGCGACTGGAGGTAGTTGGATTAGAGGACTTAATGAGCTGTATCTGTTCATAAAGCGTCTGGTTGCAGTTTGTCACATTTGAAAGTCTAAACTTCTACCCTGGTGGGTGGACAACTTTTATTTACTTCTTTTTAATGTTTGAAGGCCTTGCGATACGTCAGACAAATAGCTCAGGAGACGAGTGGTGAGGTTGTATATGGCCTGGGCAGGCAACCAGCTGTGCTTAGAACATTTAGCCAGAGATTAAGCAGGTCAAGCTCAAATACCATTAGTATCATTCTGCTGCATTTTGTGATATTCTGTCTTTTCTGTTATGATTTTTGTTTGGTGTTTTCTATGTGCTTTATTGAGGTTTTCAGCGGATGATTTTTTTTCCTCCTGTAGAGGCTTTAATGATGCCATCAATGGATTCAATGATGATGGCTGGTCATTGTTGAGCTGTGATGGCGCTGAAGATGTGATTATTGCAGTTAATTCAACCAAGAGCCTGAGCACCTCATCCAATTCTCTTTCCGTGATTGGAGGCATTCTCTGTGCAAAAGCCTCCATGCTACTCCAGGCAAGCAACTTATCTCACAATTTGTTCTTCATTATTACGTCCTCAGCCAAGCAATCTTGCTTGGTAGTGAAACAAATACGTGAAAACTGATATGATTCCAAGACAAGCACTCTGCAATGCTTTCATGTGGCATCCCAAGAAAAATGCAGACCTCCTTCAAATTGTGAAATAGATACAATAATACAGCATGAGTTAATGCATTTAAGTAAATGACAGAACTATCTGTTATTTCTTACAGAATGTACCTCCTGCCGTGCTGGTTCGCTTCCTAAGGGAACACCGTTCAGAGTGGGCAGATTTTAATATTGATGCCTATTCTGCTGCTTCTTTGAAAGCTGGTTCATATGCATATCCTGGAATGAGGCCAACTAGGTTTACTGGAAGCCAAATTATTATGCCCCTTGGCCACACAATCGAACATGAGGAGGTATATATTAGGTGGTTGTCTCATGTTCTTGTTCTTTGTAATGCACATCATGCATATATCCTCTGCTTTTGTGTATTGGTGCCACTGCAAGTCCCACCGCGGAGTTTGTTGTGTTTTCTGTGTTTTATGTCAAAATTCTGTAGATAGTCAAAGTTTTCATTTTCAATTGATGATCCTCTTCTTCAAAGGGACAAAATAAACTGTTTCCAACTTATCATTTGATGTGAATGGACTGCTTTACTTTGCTGGATAATTTTAATATCTAAGATTACCTGACTTCTACGCTCTCATTCGTTATTGCCTCCCAGATGCTTGAAGTAATACGACTTGAAGGGCACTCTCTTGGGCAAGAAGATGCTTTTATGTCAAGAGACATTCATCTCTTACAGGTTTTTCCTTTATTATCTTGGTCATAATGTAGACTAAATGATGTAAACACCTAGCTCTGAAAAGGGATCCTCTGCAGATGTGCAGCGGAGTTGATGAGAATGCCATTGGAGCCTGCTCTGAACTCGTTTTTGCTCCAATTGATGAAATGTTCCCAGATGATGCCCCACTGCTACCCTCGGGTTTCCGAATCATTCCTTTGGAATCAAAATCAGTTGAGTTCGACATTCTTCGTTTAGAACTTATCGTTTCTTCCTGAAGACTGGTGGATTTAATAATGATCTGAATATTGGCCTGATTGTTGGTTCCAATAACAAGTTGATACTTCTGCTTTTGCTTATGAATAGAACACTGGTAGTATGAGATGCACCATTGTCAATTAAGTGATTTAGCTGAACAATCCAAGTTACGTTTCTTGCAGTCATTTGTTATGTAAAGAATCATTAATAATTGTAGATATGTGGCACTAGATTTTGTGGGCATGTTAGTCCTCTTGGATGTTACTTTAGCATGTGGTTTGAATGGATTGGCATTTTGTATTATGAACTTGTTTTCAAGTTATTTTCGTGGGATGACTAATAAGATTTTTGTACAGGGTGATGCACATGACACATTACCTACAAATAGGACACTGGATCTGACCTCAAGTCTTGAAGTTGGCCCGGCTTCAGCCACCACTGCAGCAGATGCATCCTCATGTTACAATGCGCGTTCAGTATTAACTATTGCCTTCCAGTTTCCCTTTGAAAACAATCTTCAAGAAAATGTTGCGACCATGGCACGCCAGTACCTTCGAAGTGTGATTTCTTCTGTACAGAGGGTTGCCATGGCTATTTCCCCATCAGGAGTAAGCCCCACTGTTGGACCAAAGCTTTCCCCGGGCTCTCCTGAAGCTCTGACACTAGCTCACTGGATCTGTCAGAGTTATAGGTAATGTTTGTCTTGGTCAATCTGATCATCACTTCAATGCTAGTCTGATGATTAGTTAAATGTTCACTAAGAGTGGTATTGCCTGGAATATTTCTGGAGCAAAATGCTTTTACTTCTTGCATCTGAGCAAAAAGAAAGTCGGGAAGTTAAAAGAAGTAACAATGCTGCTTCTCATGTATTGTTTGTTTTATCAATTCTCAGTTACCATATGGGGGCAGAATTGCTGAGAGCTGATCCTTTAAATGGTGATACAGTATTAAAGAATCTCTGGCTTCATCAAGATGCCATTTTGTGCTGCTCGCTGAAGGTATAGTACACGAAATATGTGTTAGTAAATGCTGCTGCTTTTATTTGTTTGCTTTTTGTCTTCCATCCCATTCCCTGTACTTCACCTTCAAGTTAGCGAACTGTTCACTTGAGACTTGATATGTGCTCGCTTTCCAGAATTCGACTTAACTCCATTTTATTTATTATTATTATTTATTTATTTGGTCTCACTGGCAATATACTGGCTAAATTGTTTTCGGCTTTCTTTTTGCTGCAGTCACTGCCAGTTTTCATATTTGCAAATCAAGCTGGACTTGACATGCTGGAGACGACCCTGGTGGCTCTACAAGATGTCACCTTAGATAAGATTTTTGACGACACAGGGCGCAAGGCACTCTTTGCTGAATTTGCAAAGATCATGCAACAGGTATCCTGGATGTTCCTAGAAGCTTATTTGTTAATAATCTCAAATTTACTTCCAAAACACGTGCAATTCTGGTGGCTTAAAATTTAAAAAAAAAAAAAAAAAAAAAAATCTGTCCTGTAAAATCGCATTCAAGTTTGAGCATACAATGTTGCAGCTTAGTTCACCAAGGCTGAGCATACAATGCTGCTAATTTATTCCATGTCTATTCGCAATGGGATTATTCCAAATTTCAATTGAAATAATAAAATTCTTTCCATATGCATATTCATGAATGCCATGAAACTCATTTTATTGCATGTCCGTGTCTCTACCAATATAATAATGGGTGTTGTTTTCTTGGAAGTTCCTTGCGTGCTTGTTAATCCTGTACTTTGCCTAATATATATATATATATATATATATATATTCAATTCTCAGGGTTTTGCTTACTTGCCTGGTGGAATATGCATGTCAACAATGGGGCGCCATGTTTCATATGAACAAGCCATTGCCTGGAAAGTCCTTGCGGCAGATGAAAATACTGTCCATTGCCTTGCTTTCACTTTTGTCAATTGGTCTTTCGTGTAAATGCGAGTACCAGCTAATGAAACCGTCCTCTTTCGCTATAAGATTGCATTAGAGCCTCGACAGAAAAGGTTGTTGATCCAGGAAAGAGGAAGCTGAAAAGTTTTGTAATATTCAATTCCCACCCCGTCTGTATTGATTTATTTATAATTGTAACGTATTTCTGCTCTTTAAGATTTCTATTTTATCTTCAATAGAGAATTGCTTCCCTCGTTAGATCCGAGTTCAAAACAGCTTGACTAGAAAATTTTGTGGGATAAGGATAACCCTCCTGGTGTATGTGCTACAGCTTGTACCTAAAAACCACCTAACCAACAAACGGTCAACACAAGCCCCAGGTTAAAGCACCTTAACTACTGTCTCGGCCCCAACTCCCTGCTTCCGTGAAGGCAGTCAAGCTCAAGAAAAGGGGGATCACAAATGTTGACATTCCTGGGAACTTTGCTGTGAGAAAAATATGTACACAACCCAATACGGGACTGTATACCCTGCAGGCGCCTGCAATGCCAGCCAGACTAAAAAGCTCATCTTGATCGTTTAGGTCCAATTGGAAAAGATTGCAGGCTGAAGAGTGGCTGGCGAAGCATCTATCCTCTGTTGTTGGGAAGAGGATCAGCAGTCTCTCCATCTGTTTCTTCAACTGCTTGCTTGGTTTGGTTTCTTTTCTTGCAATAGCAAACTGGTAGTTGGGGCTAATTAGGGTG
Source organism: Coffea eugenioides (assembly GCF_003713205.1). Taxonomy (NCBI): domain Eukaryota; kingdom Viridiplantae; phylum Streptophyta; class Magnoliopsida; order Gentianales; family Rubiaceae; genus Coffea; species Coffea eugenioides. The sequence continues at coordinate 43,915,444 of NC_040035.1, read as the reverse complement.
GTCCTGTTCAGGAGGGAGTGGAATTCCAGGCCCGGCAATTGATTTTGGTAAAGTTCAGGTTGTTTATGTTCGTAGCTAATTCTAGTAGGACCTGAAAGTAACCAAATATAAGAACGTTATCTGAGTACACAAGAAGGATACATGGCAGGCGAAAAAAAGACAAAATTTACATACCCATTGCCATAAAATCTTGAAAAATTCAGCAATCAATTAAAAAAATCCTCAAAGTGGGGAAGACTGAAAATGAATAAAGAACTAGTGCTGATGAAAGTGAGTCTTTCCTCTTTTTCTTTTTTTCTTTTTTTGTCGAAACGATAGGATTGATGAAAGTGAGTCTTTCTTGCTGTTGATGAAATTGAGCAGAGTTGGCAGTTTAACTTAATAGATAGATATACCTGATGACCTGGAGGAGGGTGCGAGAAGCTGAAATTGACACTGTATGGCAAGCTTGACATCGTCGGAATCGATCACAGATTTGCCGGCGTGGTCCGAGTAAATCTGCCCATTCCTAAGTACATACACCACGTACCTGTTGTAACAAACTTGCAAGAATTGGTGGATGACACCCCCGTAGTCTTCCACAGCCATTGATTTTAGCGGCGATTTCACGATCTATGCATCTCTCGGCAAGTCCTCTTCTCCTCGTCCCTCTCCCATTTTCAGCAATCAATCAAACTACAATTGAAGTTTATGATCAAAAGCCAAATCACACCGTAATCCATAGTAATGGTAAGGATGCCAAGTGGCGAAGTTTATGTACGAAGTAGGCTCAGTGTTCCAATCTTTTATACTATTAATCTGTATGCCGAATGTCAGGGATGACGAGGATCTACGGCTTCAATTGAATCTATCAGTAGTCACCAATTTTGAAATTCATCCATTCCTTCAACTTTATCTATTTTTGCTCCTTATAGATAGGGCTGAATTTTTCTTTCTTTCCTTCGACGTTCGAGCTCGACTCAAGCTTAGCTGGACTAACATAAAATTAAAATTTATAGATAAAATACTAAGCTACTCGAGTTTGATTTAAAGTTGACCGGATAAAAACTCATTTGAGTTTAATTCGATAAAATAATCAAATAAACTTGTAAACAGATTTTCAAGTTTGATAAAATAATCAAGCATGCTTGTCTTTTGAACACTAAGATGTTCGATTTGATTAATAATAATCAAACAAATTTGAATACTGAGATGTTCAATTTGATGAACCTCATTTATAAATTGTGGTTCCATGTAACAAGGTCGAAATAGTACGTTTTAGTTCGTCGCGTTTCAACCGCATGCAACAAAATATCCCAGTGAGGCTGGACAACGCAAATCATATCCTTTCATATACTGTGGCAAAACTTTGACCAATTTACAGTGTGTATGTACAAATAGTGCTGCATCAATTTTCCATTACACATACGTGTCATCAGAATATTATAACAATCATACAAACAGCACGCCATCAAATGATACCTTATGGTATCATCTTTCCGAGAAATACCAACTTCGCGCTCTTCATCTTGAAGCAAGAGACCAGAAGTTGAGCAAAAATGACGGCAATGCAGCAAACCAACTAAGGAAAGCCATGGCAGTTGCAGTCTCAAACTCTGTGCAATGATTTTGGTCACAACTACCAAGATCATTGCCAATTAGAACAGTGATTCCAGCTGATGCACAGGCTGCAGCAAATGTAAGGGTGGAAGTGACCTGCAGAGAAAGAACCATTCTTAATAAGCCAATGACATGGAGGTGACAAACTTCAACCATAAGAATGGAACTCGAGTGCGTTCATCACACTGGCATCAATCTGACTGTGTAATCAATTCGTTGCATCTGGAGCGTCTACTAATGTCTGTGGACACTAGCAAATGGACCGCCAACAATCTAGATACACCATCATAATCACTATATGCACGTTTGGAGAGAGAGAGAGACGGTAGCAGAAAGTATTAATGGAAAGGGTAAGAGCCCAATGTCAACAACATGAATGGTAGCGGGAAATAGCTTATTGTAGAAGCAGCAGTATCCAAATTAACCCCAAAAGAAAAGGCAAAATGTTACTGTGTTTGATGCATGTTTTAGAGGAGAGTGTCAAATCCAAACTATCTTATGAAATCCTTTGGAGCAACAGTAGCCACAAAAGGTAGAGAGACTCTAGTAGAAATGGAATCAATTTGTCATTATCGAGGAAAGGGATTAAAATAGATAAAGAAGGTACCAACTTGCCCCCTACTAAACATTGTTTATCTAAAGAAGAATGAATAAGACAAAGATGCGATACCAGATCAGAAAATTTAAGGTAAATGTAGTCGAACTGAATGAAATTACTGAATTAAAATCCATGCGATATCATGACATACTGAAGAGGTATCAAGTAACAAGTCACAAAATTGCTGCAGATTTTTCCGAATTCTTCAGCAAAAGCCTAGCTGTTTTTCTACTGTTGAAAAGCAAGCAATGACCTAGAATAATTTCTTTACATCTCTACTGTTGAAGAATATTGTCAAACTAACATTGAAAATCTGGCCACATACAGCATTTGATCACCTCCTCCAACCCCCTCCCCCGAAACTGGGCCATCTATTGCTCCATGAATAGATGAACCTTCTCGCTCAGAACAAAAGAAGCATTTTTCTCTAAAGTTCCAATACAACATCTTAGAAGACAGGTGGTTTGACCAAACAAACACAGGGAATGGCCTCTCAACATAACTATTCTAAATGACACAGACATAAGAAAGGTTAAACCAACTGCACAGATTAACAAGCAGCAAACAAGCACATTCCAAAAATTTAGACACAAAATGAAACTATATATCGCTTTCTCAAAATTTCAAATGGGCACGAGCAACCAGATATTGTAACTTACACCATCACCAATAGCAAATAAGCTAACAAGTCGATAGTTTTGCAAGCTGCGTCCAACTAGAAGAGCATAGACATCAACAATTGCCAGTGCAAGGCTCCACAGGCTCTGCAAGCCCGCAGCTGCAACAAGGTAACTGTGGCAAAAGAAAACAGATCAAAGTTAAATACTGACATAACAACCAAACAACCTACACAGTAATCAAGGAAGAGAATGATGAAAAAAAAGCTTGCAAAGTTGAGTTTCAAGAATTCTGCAAGCTTGAAGTCTGCCATAATCTCGTTAAGGTAAAAAAGTATCAACAGCAGTTGCTTCATTTCTAAGGCACCTAGGAAAAACAAACTAACAGATAACGATCACAGTAGATTAAGAAAAGGAAAAATTCCAGCAGGCTACAAGTTCTATGGCATGTTACTCTATTTCTTCGACGTCAAACATTTACTGAACCAATGAAACCAATACATTTCACTTAAAAAAAGTAATTCCTCTCAAAATGCTGAAAGATCAATCTCAGTTTAAATCCACGGAAACACGGTACCACATGCTAGTGAAACGCCAACTTCTTCGATATAAACACATTTTCAATCTAATCAATTCACCTTTAATTAACTGTCACAAGTTCATATTAGCTATATAATTTAATCAACTCAAATCAGTTTGTTGCAAATTAGCAACGACGTCCAAGAATGAGAGTACTATTTAGATCCGGGAAAATGAATTAGCATGATTCTTAATACGCAATCTATCACATCTAGTGCCACCTACTAAATTTTTTCCCTAAAATTCGCAATTACTGAACTGTCAATCAAGCGAGGGAAACAAAAATCAATTCGTAGAAGTCTACTTTGCTAACTAATTTCACTATCTTACGACTAATTTAATACAAGTAAAAGCGAAATTCAACAAAAGATAATTCAGATTAATTACCAGAAGGCGGTGACGGAAGGGAAGTCATTAGTCGCGGCCATGACGCAGAGAGCAACCACAGCGAATAGGAACTGAGCGAAACGCAAGAAAAGGCCGCCGACGGTTCCAGGCATCCCTTGGATGTCCTTCATCCTCACTCCGGCAGCTAGCGGCGCATTCGGATCCTCCGTCTGCGGCGGCGGCGCTTCCACAGGCACTGGATGCACCGTCGCGTGACTCACACTCATCTTTTATCCAACTAATAACTTCTCTCTCTACCTCGAATTCATATCTAAGGTCCGCAGCTAGCTAATGTAAAGTGTCGTCGTTTCTGATCTGAAAGTTCTTATATGGAATAGGATCTAGAGCCGGAATGGTAGATTCCTGAACTGCTTTCAGATGATGATGGTGATACGGATATGTGTTTCAGACGACGACGTTTGCATCTCCAAATATTCCCAGGCGACAGCGATGGAGTTGTTATGGAAGATGGAGAGTCGGGTTAATGAAATCAGTGCCTGTCAACTAAAGCGTAACGACTTCCGCTATGAACAAAATTGAAGTCGTGGATGGTGTAGGGTCACGTTTTCTTCCTGAACAAAATTGAAGTCGTTGATGTCAATGGCTCGTAGTCTACTCGTAGCAAGTAGCATATTTAATTAAGGCCTTGTTTGCAAGCAAGTTTTTTGCTAAATTTATCTGCTACAAGTTTTTTAACAACTTTAACTATAGTAACTTCAAAAAAATTTTCAAAACTTTTAAACTATACACTTCAAAATATTCAAAAATTTACACAATTTAAAAATTTTGTCTACAATATCTACAGTAAGTTACAATAAAGTTTTAGACAAACACCCAAAAAACTCACTTATCAAACGGGGCCTAAGTATTTACTTGTAATCCATTTAGAACAAACATTTTACTTATCAAAAAGTCCATAAGAATTTTGATTTTGGAGGACGCATATGAAGAGGAATGGATAAAACTGTCCATGTGGAAATGACAAATAAATTCGAAGGACAAAAAAAGAAGAGGAAAGACCAAAAGTTGTTCATTATTTTGCATGGGTGGTAGAGTTTCCAAAAATCATGAAGTCCTAAGGTCATGTTTGGATTGCATTTTTTTGGATATTTTTGTAGAAAAAATACTGTAGCAATTTGATATTTTGGTTAGATTCTGTGAGATAAAAAGGTGATTGGAAAATGTATTCACAAAAAACGTAGCAGTTTTTCTTTGAAAAATTGCTTTCCAAACAATTTTGCAAAAATGAACATGTTTTAGAATTAATGGCAACGATTAACATGATGGATTGGCATTAAATCCATAATAACAATTTCCTTTTTTAACATTAGATGATCAATAGTAATAATTATCAGGAGATAGGATCAAATATGTATAAAATAATGTACCTTTTTACTCTATTAAAACATGTGTTTCACGCAATTGTTATTTGTTTTGAACTAAATTATACTCGAAGTGAAATTTCACTGAGTAACGAATTCAATTTAATTGGAGGTAGATCTGTATAACCCTTGTATTGAAACGTTTTACTTGAAAAATCATGGGGGTCATTATGTTAAAAGTTCTAACCTACCGACCTTATACAGAAAAAATTGGAATAAACCCCTAACCTTAATTTTCTTTTGTGACTTAGGCTTAGTTTGGGAGTTTAGGATAGAAAAGAAAAGAAGGGAAAGCTTAAGTTATGAGAGAAGAGAAGAGAAGAGAAGAGATTGTTATGTTGTTTGGGAGTTTTGAGAATTAGTGGAATGATTTTGGATATGGAAGTCATTAAATATTTATTCAAGGCATTTTTAAGGATAAAATAGGCATTTTAGAAAAATTAACAAGCTTTCTCCAAACTTTCTCTCCATTTCTTTCCAATTTGGGAGGAAACATTTTTGTCACTATTCATCCTCTCATTTCTTTTCTTTTCTTTCCTACTTAAAACTATCAAACAAAGGAAAATCAGTCTTTCTCTTCTTTTCTATCCAAATCATTCACTCCCAAATGAACCCTTAAGCCCGTTTGGAGTTGCAGTACTTTTGGTAAAAAAAAAAAACACTTTTAGGTGTTAAAAGTACTTTAAAGTGTTTAGTGAATATCATCCAATAAAAATTAGGAGTAGAGCATTTGATGTTAAAAATACTTTTATCAAAAGTTCAAATTTGGTGCTCTTAGAATAACTGTTGTGATTTTAAAAATAAAACATCAAATTTAATTATTTTATCCTATATTATGACCCAAATAAAGAGATAAACACTTTTAAAAATTTTCAAATTACACATTATCCAGTATAATAAATATTTATTGAACTATGTCTCCAAACAAAATATATTTAAAAGTACTTAAGTAATTAATAAGTATTTTTATAAAAACTCTATTAAGTAAGTACTTATTAATAAGTTACCGCAACTCCAAATAGCCCTTAAAAAGTAATTAGCGTGCCCACTGAAGGGGCTATATAATTTAATTTGAGACATTTAGGAATAAGTCTAAGTCGCAAAAGACTGCATCTCTGATAGAACCTCAACCATTTCTACTTCCAATGGTCCAATATAACGTAGATCTTTCTCTTCTTTTGCAAAACAGATTCCAGCCATAAACTGACACAACTCAAGATATTGCCGAATGTATTATTTTCCTCGAAGTTATTATCTTTTCACATAATTAATGCCGACCATCACCAACCTAGACATACTTTTAGTACGTGTGAGTTTAACATTTGATGTCACCTTATCTTATATTTATTCGGTCTATGTTTGAGAAAGAAGCCAGAAAGAAAAAAAAATCCCTATATTCTAAGCATTCCTAATTGTGTCAGCATTAGTTTTCTAACTTCACTAGTCAAGAAGATGAAGTCACGACTTTAGTTTAATAAACTTTAGACACTTAACAAAAGTAGTAACCATATATACTGATACTGATCTTGGTAATTTACCGACATTTGTGGTGATATTATTTGTTTAGTAGCAACTTTATTTTGCTCAAGGATAGTGATTGAATAATATATTGCTAAGGTAAAATTATTTACGTTATTGTCTTTAAGGATCACAATCACATTGAAAGTGACACTTTTTGTACCTTACTTCCAATTTAAAAAATCATTCTTTTCTTTTTTTTTACACTACTCCTATATTATGGGAAGAAAAAGTCTAGTTGGGCTTGTATGAAATTAAGGAGTATGTAGGACTCCGAGTGAATCACTCCATTAAATCACATTAAAAGTGACGCCTTTTGTATCTTACTGTCCAATTTAAAAGGCCATTTTTTTTTTTTTACCTTACCTCTATATTATGGAGAAGGGAAATTCAACCTTCAGTCCTCTAGAACAGATAAGTGCATTGCTGCACTTTTAGGCTTTCAAAACTTGACAAGTGCACTCCCTCGACCTAATACACGGAAGAGCTCTAAAAGGTTTTTCCTGATCATTGGATCAAAGCTTGATGATGGTTATTTAAAAAGCCATTCAGTTGGTGCCATCAAGGCAGAGGAGGGTGAGAATAATAATCAAGCAGTTTGATAGTTGTCTCTTTGCTTTTGGTTCCATCCTGTTTTCATTTGTTTGGAGTATGGGTTATGGTGGTAGTAGTTCAAGTAGGTGGAAACCAATTTCATTCATGTTTAATTCGACCCACCAAAGTTAATCTTGTCGTTTCCATCCAAGCCTCCAACTTTTTTTGCACTTTGGCGTCATTTAGTGCTGGTCCAAGCATAATTGCAAAGTCCATTTCGTCTAAAAGAAAGAAACACAATTGAAAAGTCGCTACTCAATATTTTGTCTAAAGGAGGAACCAGGAAGAGCCATTTCAAAAGAGAAAAAGCACTCGAGGCCACGTAGTTCGTCAATAAGATAGGAGCTAACCTCTAGTATTTTCCAAAGATAGATTAGGATTTAGGTGTAGGGTTGAAAAGTGCAAATCAATTAAGCAAGAAGCAATATTAAGAGGTGTGATTAAAATTGTGGCCAGTATAATAAATTAAGCTGAAATATGCTCAAACAACCCAAATAGTTGTGTAATTTGAGTCCATTTAAAGCCCCATTGCTCGAATGCTATAGTTTATATACTCCAAGTTCAACTTGAAACAATTCGTTGAGATGGTAAATAGGTAGCATGAAGTGTAAATATTTTGTTTGGATTGTGATTTTTCACAGAAATTCTTTTATATTTTTTATGAACATATTTCTTAAATACTTTTTTACTTCACGTACGTCAAATCAATACAGTATATTTTCTAAAAAAATTACTAAAAATAGCAATCCAAACTGGATTCAATTTTCAAGTCATATTCCTTCCTTACTCTCCTGTAATGCCAGATGGTGCCTACAGCTCCGAAAAAATAACAATTTGTTGGAAAGTTTCAAGTTATCTGCCAAACAAATCCTCTTTGTGATCATATCGATTCAGTCAGTAATAAAGGAATAATTTTACAGAATACCAAAAAGCTTCAAGTACATGCTAGCTAGTTTACCATAGACAAATCAACTATACCGATATGGTGGATGAATGTTAATCTCCAAATAATTAGTTAATTAACCTATGGCAAATACTAAGAAAAATTTGATCTTGCAGACCAATATATTATAATAATACTTAGATATTTTTGAAATATATGATTAATTGTACGATATTTAAAGCACATAATTCACTTGGTGACTAGATGTTTTTAAAAAATCGTGTACTCGAATCCCATTACCAATATGAGAACTGTGTTGGTGGGCCATCGGTAAAAACTCTTGAAATCTATCTATAATTCTGAAAGTATGCTCGTACAGTAGCGGTGATCGGAGTCGAAGTCACCCAAATATTTGTTCCTTTTGAAGAAAAAAAATCTAGATCTATCTAAATATTTTACAAACCTAAGATGCTACAAAAAGTTACACGTGTATGTTGACTCGAGATTCCCTGATTTGTACACAATTTGTAGGAAAATGTTAGCATGCACGCTTTTCTCTAGTTACATACTTGTACGAGATTGTGGTGATGGTTGATTCCTTCTGAATCATGCAACGACTTATAGTCGTGGAATTAGCAAGAGATTCCCCGACTTTTACACAAGTTGTAGAAACATATATAATTAATGCTTTTCTCGTTACTACATTATATTGTGATGATGGTTGATTCCTTTTAGATTATGCAACAACTTGTAGTCGTAGAATTAGCAAGTGAATTTATTTGAATGGTTATTAGCGCAAAATAATGGTCATGTCCCGGATAAGACGGGGCACCCTCATCCCATCACAATTTGCAACATTGACCATCATTATCACGCTGAGATTTCAAACAATTGGACAAATTTTTTTGCTCCAAATGATTATGACATCCTTTCGGCCTTAAAAATCCAATTTAATGTTGCGTCCTGACTGGTACTGCTACTTCAATGATAGAATCTAAAGTTTAGGTTGTCAATTAGTGTTAAGATTTCTCAGGCGTAAAGAGTTCTAATTTTTTTGAATTTGAACGATAGAATCTAGTTTTAACATCTGACTTTGGGATCTAAAAACTAGTAGTAGTATTTCCTAAACTCACAATCTTGAACTTGGATAGTTTCTACTTCCCATATGGCATAGAATTGAAAAGCCTGAACCAAACTTGCTATTTTGTCCATATAACTGTTAATTTACTTGTACATTTGATTAAAACAAATTAAGCTGAGGTCTTGTTCGAATTGCATTTTTTTCATAAAAAATTTTGAGTACAGTCAGTAAACGCATTTTTTAATTACTTTTTTACTCCATATATTTCAAATAGTTATAATATATTTTCTACAAAAATTCCTAAAAATAAGAATCCAAATTTAGCTTGTTTGTCGGATTATTATAAATATACACAAGTATGCTGGAATATAGTTGTACCTATGACCCTGTTTTTTCATGTAACATTTTTGGCTATTTGAATAGAAGATTATTTGGATGATTTATTTGAGATAATTAGTGTAACACTTTTTATGATATGATACATGTAAAATAAAAAGGTGATTGAAATTTGTGAAGCAAATTATTTTATTTCAAATCATGTCAATCCAAACACAAGATCTAGACACTAGTTGTTTGGTAAAATGAATGTCCTAAATCCGACATGTAACTAATGGCCAAAATTTAGCGACTAAGTCCGAGAGAGATGCATATTTACGTGCCAATAAGCAAATGCTTAAAAAAAAGAAAAGAAAAGAAAAGGAAATGCCAAATTTAGATGACAAATTCGCATTTCAAAGTTCAACTAAAAAGTAAAAATGCCATACCCCTCCACCACCCGCCAAAAAAATTGGAAAAGCAATCTTTACGACTGCCACATCTCATCACCATCAACCCGCCCCCCCCCCCCCCCCCCCACACATCCCAGTCACGTCCTCCTTTCATGGTCTCTTCTCTTGATCGTCATACGGTATCATTCTCCATGCACCCCCTCATACGTTCCTGACTCATTTACAGGCCACTAACCCCATCCTTTTTTTTTTTTTGGGCTCTCTCTCGAGTGCCGGCTTTAAGGGTACAACATAATGAAATGCTATATGGAATAGTAATACTAATTTAAGGTCTCATGAGCACCCCCACGATAAATGTTCAAGATTTAAGGTGCAGACAATATTGATTGATGTTTATCATTAAATTTGGTTGGTGAAATTTTCAAAAAATAATTTTTAACAAGTCCTCTGTCTACCTTTTCTTTTTAATTTCATACGAACATTTTGTAGGAAAAAAAATTACTATTAGAGTGCATTTTGATAGAAGACTATTGAAAAAATTTTTAAGGCAATACTGCAGCATTTTTTGTAATTTGATGTACTGTGTGATTGCATAAAATTAGAAGAGAGGTAAAAAATTAAAAATTTATTAAAAATGTGTTTATGATGTAACAATTATTTTAAAATATAATTCTGAAAAAAACTCTTGACCACCCAAATAGAAGCAAATAAGCAGATGCGATTATCAGGTGATAGATCAAAAAAACTCATTTAAAGGGTTTCTTCTTAGTTCTTGGGGATTGGCTTGTAAATTCCGCGCCTGATGTTGTACTTTTCCGCCTTTTTATTTAAATTATTTTTATTTTTCATTTTTTTTGGGGTGCCATCTGCAAACAACGCCCCGCAAAAAACACCACCGAGCGGTCCAGCCTATCATAGCCTTCACATCGTTTCTACTCTCCGACTTTTGTACCAAAAAATCGTCCCCTGCCTCCGCCTTTTCTATCTCCTTCTCTCTCCTCCTTGGATCTTTACGGCTGCGCTTTCCATTTTTGATCCGTCTTCAAAATTTTTATTCTTTACTACAAATTAGGGTTTTATAATTACCGCCCTTTCTTTTTATCTCGAATCTTGAGCTCTGCTTCTCTCCTGTCTCTCTGTCTAGGGTTTTTACAGATCTAGTATTCGTTCTTCAGCTCTTCCTTTTTAGCTCAGAGCTTCTTCTACATCCATCTGTATATTTCTCTTTCTCCCTCTACCTATACAGACAAATACAAGTATATTTACACCTACTTGTTCTGTACGCCACCGGCGCCCACGGATTTGAATATGTTTTGGAAGCTTACGGCTCTTTCTGCTTCTTCTCCTGTGAGTTCAACTCGATCCATTTATTTGCGCTTTTATTCATTTTCTTAATTTAATTTTAGACTTTGGTAAGTAGGCTCTGCGAATTTAATTCGTTGAGTTGAAAATTCATGCACGTTGCAGCTGTATATTGAAAATTTGCTAGCTGTTTGTAACTAATTTTTGCTGCACAAGTGCATTTTCGCTAATTATTGCTGTTTCAGATGAAGCATTGGAAATATTGAGCTTTGTCAGTCTATACACAATTTGATATGTTGCTTTTATATGAAATGTTTAATTCAGCAGGTTCTGGATTAGCACATTCTTGCAATTTCATGAATGAAATGTTTGTTTTAGTTTATTTAAGCACCTGAATTTAATTTCTCTTTAATAAATTAGGCGGAGTATTTACTTAGTGAAATGTCACTGGGGTTGCTTTCCTTGATGTGAAATCTCGAGTAGTATCACTACTAGCGCCACATTTCCTCTGCATGTGGTGCCTCTCATAAGTCTTAAGATATGGTGTTTTTCCTTTGCTGGATGATCTACGAATGCTACTTTTGTCCCCATAGAGAGGTTTAGCTGACTACAAGCTTTACTTGTCTCCTTAAAATAAGTATATATAGCTTATTGCTGCCCTTGTTGCTCTCGCTTCATGGAATGAACTTTTGATTATTGAAGTAATGTGCTTTTCTGAGATGTACTTAGTTAGGGGGTGATCCGGTACAAGTAACAGCTTGATGAATTGTACACTTTGAACTTATGGAAAGTGTTGCTGACCAAAGCTTTACCATATTATAAATCTTGTCTGTTGGACTCTGTATCTGTCATTTCCTCACAAGTCTTTCTTTTTTGTTGTTCCTTAAGGATTTTGAATGCTGGTGATTAGCCAGTGATACTAATTAGTTCTGATTTGCCATGGACTGTGTAGGGGTCACATGTATGATTCTCTGAGCCAGGTTTACTGCTTATGAATTCAGTTTTTGTTTGTTTAGAGTAACATTCTAATGTGTTATGATTTTCTTTGTATTTTTTTTATATGTTTCTAGGTTGAATCAGTGTTAGACAAGGAAAACTTCACGTTGGAAGAGCTTTTGGACGAAGAAGAGATAATCCAAGAATGCAAAGCGCTAAACAGTCGGCTTATAAATTTGTAATAGACAATCTTTCTTAAGCTCTACTCCCCTTCCAAAAGAAAGGAAAAAAAAAAAAGAATAAAAATCCACAGAAGAATGGGAGAAAAAACAAAGTGGAAACAAGTAGATTCAGCATCTATAAAATGTTTGTAGCACCTTTAATATATTAAAGGTAATTGTAAATCACTTCTGTTTACAGTTTGAGAGATAGAGCCCAGGTTGAGCAGTTGCTGCGGTATGTTATTGAAGAGCCTCCGGAAGATGCTGACAGTAAGCGAACATTCAAGTAGGTCATTGTGATTCAGTTGGGGGAAAAATGGATAAGCATTTTAAGTATCACTATTATAGTTATGCGAAAATGTCGCGCTTGAATTTTTTTTTCCCAAAGAAATCACAACTTTTACTTTTAATAACACATCTTGGTTATGTTAATTTAGGTTCCCATTCATTGCTTGTGAGATTTTTACATGCGAAATTGACGTTATTTTAAAGACTCTGGTGGAGGAAGAAGAGGTATGGTTGTTGTTACTTATAGGCACACACTATGAACAATTGAGAGGCCTGATGTTTCCATTTGGGTTGTTTGATACAGTTGATGGATTTGCTCTTCTCGTTCCTGGAACCAAATCGTCCTCATAGTGCTTTGCTTGCTGGGTATTTTAGCAAGGTATTTTGTTCTTGTACAAGGAGCTGTGTATGTGATGTTCATTGTGTTTTTGTTTACTGGTGTTTCAGCTAAAGTAAACTGTTTCATGTAGCTTTTGCTGTATTGCAGGTTGTAATTTGCCTCATGTTGCGCAAGACTGTACCACTTATGAATTATGTTCAGGTGATTGAAAAGTAACGTCTTCTATTTTTGGGTTGATAGTTGTTGTTTGGCTTTAATTGCTTAAGTTGGATATGTTATCGCTTTTTAATGGAAATTTCCTTGAACTAAATATTTAAGGCTGCTTTAGATAGGCATCCTATGTCAATGAGTGGGGTTTGTATTATGTTGCTTTACATAGGACTTATTTTGTGTTTTCTTCAATAATGAATTTAATTTGAGAATATGAGTTCTCACTACACACAAAGGCTATGCAGGGGAGTTAATCAGCATTTTCATACATTAGCATTTTAAGATTGAAGTGCATAACTGCAGTTGCAAAACTGAACACTCTAGTTCTGTTGCCCAGAAGAAGGTAGTTAGCTTGGTTTATGCTGATTACAGACTAATAATAGTATTTATGCTCAGCTTTCTTTTCATTAAGAAAAATCTTGCATTGATTTTCCTGTTAAGAATCTAAATGACTTAAAATTCATGTTATTTTGTCATTGTGTCTGGGCTTTGTGCATATTCTATTCAAGATTAATGGGATTGGCCAATTTGGTGAGAAGCAAATAGTTTGTCAAAATAGATACAGGAATTGCAATATGCTTTACTGATGAAAGTTGAAACTGAGTTTATCTTATATCTTTGTGATATATCTCGTCTGTTGTTTGAATGCCCCTTTTTGGCAGGCTCATCAGGATGTCTTCCGCCAGCTGGTTGATTTGATTGGCATAACATCCATAATGGAGGTTAGTTGCATCATTCGAAGTGTTACATCCTGTTACATGACCTTCCATATAGTTTGTAAGCTTAATTTAAGGTTCTTTTATCACAACCCTTTTACTGATCAGCTTTGCATACAGGTTTTGGTACGACTTGTTGGCGCTGATGATCACATCTACCCTAACTCCATGGATGTGATGCAATGGCTGGCAGACAGCAATTTATTGGAAATGATTGTCGATAAATTGAGTCCCTCTGTAAGCTAAGAGAACTTTTAGTCTTATGTTAACTTGCTTTCGGAGTGGATGCATGATGCATGACACTTTGAGCATCCAGTGATACAATGAGGCATGTATCACTTTGTTTTAATAATTTTTCAAGGATGTTTTCCTGCATCTATAGTTGATCATGTTGCAATATGCATCATGCGGATTTCCCATGAGCAGGAAATTTCTCTTATAGCAGAAAGCAAACCTAAAAATGTTGAAGTTAAAAAGTTCTTTTCACCTTGTATTGGTCAATTAATACATTTTGGCTCCATTTAAGTGTTGGAATTAGCTTTTCTTAGAAACTATCCCATGGTTAGGTCCCATTATTGTCATGATGGATACTTGATTGTCTTTCATGTGTACATTTCATCAGGTTTTTGAGTTTATATAGTCGAGTATTCTATGTTGCTATAGTAGCACATAGAAATTTATCTGGTGTGTTCTTGATTCTGTCCAGAGTCCTCCTGAGGTACACGCAAATGCAGCTGAAACCCTTTGTGCTATAACCAGAAATGCACCGTCACCTTTGGCCACAAAATTATGTAGCCCAAGGTTTGTGAAAATATGAGCTGATTCAACATTTCTTCTATCTTTGTGAATATGAATATTGTACTTATCTTGTCATGCAGTTATGTTGCAAGGATTTTTAGTCATGCACTTGAAGACTCGCATTCAAAATCAGCTCTTGTTCACTCACTGTCCGTCTGTATATCTTTACTGGACCCAAAAAGATCAATTCCGTCTCCTTTGACGTACTTAATTCGAAGTCAGCATGTATTCGAGTCACCTATACACGTAAATCCTGATACAGTTGGAGCTATGCTGCCAAAACTTGGTAAGTCTGTCAGTGTTTATCCATAATTTTTGTAACTAGTGCCATTGAAATCTATGATCTGTAGTACAAGGTTCTCTATCTCACGAGGGAATTTAGAAAGGTTTAGGTGACCTTGTAGAAATGTCAAGCTCATTGGTGATTAATTATTACATGCTTAATGTTCTGATTAGCAACGATCTTATGGACAAATTAGTAGTTCTGTTGTTTTGGCAGATCTTTATGTGTCAATGATTGAACCGTTGTTTGCCAAGCATACCTTTTTTGTCCCTTTGTCACGATAGATTTATTGAACATTATTCTATTCTTGGCTTGTGAAGGGACCTTGTGATCTAACGAGTCTTGTCTCTGATTTAGGTAGTAGCATTTCAGAGACATATAATGGGATGATGAATGCCACCGAGTGGAAACTGTGGCAAATTGTCAGTTTATGTTTGTAGATATTATGTAGGTTCTTACGAAAGTTAGGAGGGGTAAGTGTTGCTGATATTGCATTGACTGGAAATCATCTTAACAGCCTCGATTTCCTGTGAAAGCAAATGAAATTTTGATATCTGAATTTACACCTTTTTTGAAATCCAAATTCTAAATTTTTATTTTCCCTGAAACTTAAATTTACCCTATGACTACTGAAAGTATCTTAATGTTTTATTGAAAATTAGTTCTGTGCATATGCATTCTTATGTGGTAGATACATGATAGAACTCAAGTCTGAACTACTGTTTGTGAGAGGTAGAGGGGGATTCTGTTGTTTGAAGATTCTTTGTCTTATAATGCCTTGTAATTGAAGCTAAACATTATGCTGATTTTAGTTACTTATCCATTTTGGGATCTGGAAAGTGCCAATTTGGGAGTAAATGATTAATTGTACATGTGCTTATTAGTGCAAGAGTGCAGGTGGAGGGGTCAGGGCTGTGGTCAAAATAAAACAAACTTCATCTTCTTTTAGTAATATTTTGTTGTTTTAATTTGTCTTGTGGTGCAGTGGACCTGCTGATGTTGTTAAATGTGTCGTCTGATGAGAAGATCTTACCCACAACATATGGTGAATTAAGACCACCTCTTGGGAAACATCGCTTAAAGGTTTGTCTCTTCAATTGTGCGATAAAGTGATACCAGATTTTATACTTTTGGTGTTGAGTAAAAAAGAAAGTCTCTCTCTCTCTCTCTCTAAAATCCGCTAGTTCCTCCCATTCCATGTCCCTGGAAGAGAAGAAAATTGATTTCTGAAGGCATTGTTTGAGAAATGAGTCAATTGTGAACATGTTGCATAATGTGTCAACAATTGATTTTTGTTAAGTTGTCTGTTTGCAGTTCCACTCTAAATTTGTATTGTTATGCAAATTGTAGATTGTAGAATTCATTGCTGTGTTACTGAAAACTGGAAATGAAGTTGCAGAGAAGGAATTGGTGAGCTCTGGGACTATTAAAAGAATCCTTGACCTCTTTTTTGAGTAAGTCCCCCCAAAAATATTGTGCATTTTGTGCTTTAGTAACGTATTATCAAATGATCTGTGGTAAATGCTTTGATCTTTTTCATTTGAAAAAACTATTTCAGGTATCCCTTCAACAATGCATTGCATCATCATGCAGAGAGTATAATTTATTCATGTCTGGATAGCAAAAGCAATGCAATAATTGACCATCTTTTCCAAGAATGTAATTTGATTGGAAGATTTCTTCAAGCGGATAAGTTTCCTACTGTCACTGGTGATCTTAGTCTGGTAAGTTGTAACATGTATCAAGTAATTGTCTAGTGAAGTACTCGTAACCATTTGAAATCATTGGGCATTTGTGTTGGTTTTGCTTCTTAAATAATCTTTCTTGCTGTTGTTTTTAACTAGGAATTCTTCAAGTTCATATCTAATTATGCATCTCTTCCTGCAGCCTAGTGTACCTGCTGGTGGAAGACAGGCTCCTCGGGCAGGATTTATTGGACACATAACACGCATATCTAATAAAATTGTACAATTGGGAAGCAACGAGTCATCCATTGGAACACATCTTCAGGTGTCAGAAAATAGAGATTTGTTGTTAATATGTTCTCTGTATATGAATTACTATATATATCTTACTTGACTATCATATAGTATTGTGTACTGTATGTTGTTCCAGTTGTTGTAGAATTCTTTTATGGATGTGGTTATTCTATGAAGTATTGAGGTTTTTAAGTTAAAAACCATCTTTCTTTAGAGTTTAAAGCAATTTCCATCCGGAAATCAAGGAGTCATGGTGGGTAGCAAGGACTTCTGGTTATCTTTTTCTGTTTATTGTGCTGAAGTATTGAATTGCCATCTCTTATCTTGTTTTGTGGTTCCTGAGTTCAAGTTTACTTTGCCTTTGGTTGGGATCCGGTGGCATGCAATGAATTCCTTAATGCCCCCTTTATTTCTGTATGTCACAATATCAACTGACATAAATCTGGATCTCATAACTCTTGAGTAACTGCTTCTATCATTGACTTCTTTTGCTGGATACTTGTAGCTTGGATATTGAGTGTCTGATGTTACTGTTGATCTATGAAAATGTTGATTTGTGTGTTTACTGGATGGCTTAATTCCATCTTAGTTTTATTTTCCTAATTTACTATTGCTTCAACTAACATAATTCTAATTTGTTTGCGTTAGGAGAATAACGAGTGGAATGAGTGGCAGTCTTCAGTCTTGCAGGAGCGCAACATAGTTGAAAATGTGTACCGATGGGCTTGCGGGTATGCCTCTTCCTTGACCACTTTGCTTTCCACGGTTCCATGCATGCCAGTTCAGAGGGTTTGTTATGTGAAATATGGAATTGTTGCTTATGTTAAGAAAAGTTCCTCGTTATTGGAGTGAATAAAGAACAACTGTTCATCCTGATGGCCCTTTCTGGTCTGCAAGATTTCGATGAAGATTGTGACATGCATACCTTTGGTGTTTCAACAAATTGAAATTTATTAATCTACAGTTGGGGCCTAATTAGATAAGGGAGATTTAACGGCAGCAATAAGGATTGTCAACATTACAAAATAGGTCTTGACAACAACTTGGGCGGAGAACAAGAAATTTTAAGAAGATAAAAGAGTGATAGGGGAACTAGTTCTGGTACGAAGTAAGAGGAATTACAATTTAAGGATGCTTAATGTGTAATTTTCTATCTCTTTTTTGAATTTACTGTCTTCATATTTTCTTCTCGACTTGGGTATCTTCTTCAGATGCCTAATACATACATACATACATGTGTGTGTGTGTGTGTAATTCTAGTCCCCCCTTCTGAATTGACCTGAAGAAGAAACTGCAAAAAAGCCTGGTTTCTAAATAACCTCTCTCTTTCCAAAATGTGAAAGATTACTGATATATTTATATGTTCACGCTACATTTTAACAAGTGCAGCCGGCCGACTGCATTGCAAGACAGGACAAGGGATAGTGATGAGGAAGATGTTCATGGCAGGGATTATGATGTTGCAGCATTAGCAAATAATCTCAGCCAAGCATTCAGATATACCATATATGATAATGATGATGCTGAAGAGGTAGTTACTTTTAAGGATATATAGTTACTTTTTAAGGATATGTAAATATACTGAAACAAATGATTTTTTGTTGCCACTGGAAAACACAAACTTTTGTTTGAATTACCTAAAGAATTTATTGCTTGGTGCAGGGCCATGGAGCTCTTGATCGAGATGACGAGGTAACATGTACAGTCTATCTTCTCTGATTGGATGAGTCAGGAATTATTTTTGAAAATTCAAGTTGATGTCTTGTATCTCGATGATGCCTGAGATACTTACAGGAACATCTCATATATAGGGTCAATGCCTAAAATACTTTCAGGAATTCTTTTTATAGTCCTGACTTTGCTGTTTGAGATCTGGTACAATATTGATCCTATTGCAGGATGTCTACTTTGATGATGAATCTGCTGAAGTTGTGATATCGTCCCTGAGACTGGGCGATGACCAGGGAAGGTTAGTTTGCTTGCTGTTCTTTTGGTAATTAAGGTGCTTGTTCAAGCGAGTCTTGTAACATACAATGTAGACATCATCAATGTCAACTTATTTGCATCCTGTTTATTTTATCTTCTCCAACCAGTTAGCTTTTCCACTGTGACCTAGTAATGAGAAATGTGTTGGAGGAAATGTACTCCCCAGCTGCTGTCAATGAAGGCAGCTTATGTGATATTTAATCTTCAATGCTTTTAAGAATGGCTAATGTTGTGTTGTTGGCTCTCCAGTCGAGGCTGTCAGTTTTTATCTATTAGCGTCTAATGTAGACATTCTATGTTTTCTTGCTGCAGTCTGTTCACAAATTCCAACTGGTTTGCTTTCCAAGATGATAGAGCTGGTGATGCACCTATGAGCACCTCAGCAACTGAGATGATGGATGAGATTAACTTGAATGGAACATCCAATTGTGGTAACAGCAGTAGTGATGATGAAGTGGTGGTTGGAGAGGACGATGAATTGGCTGATGGTAAAAATTCTGCAAGTGGTACATCCAGTTCTAGTAATGGTATCCTCAATGGGTTTAGTGGAGAAAATTCGGTAAATGAGGGGGATGAGAAGGAGAAGACAGGTGCTTCTGGTGACATGGGTTTCTTCCGATTTGAGTCACCAGACAATGACGATCTCTTTGGTGACAGGCCAATACCTGACTGGGTGGCATGGGGTGAGGCATCAGATTTCCAAGTTAGTGGATCAAGTGTAAACCCTTTTGATGATCAGAGCAACTCTGACATTGTCCCTAAAACAGTGGAGCCAGTGGTGACCCCCGTTAGTTCATCTTCAAGTGGAGACTGTGTATCCAACGGTACTACCTCCCCTTCTGCAGATTCTAGCGGCAGTTCATCTGGATCTGATTCAAGTCAAAAGGCCGTGTCAGTACCCTCTTTGTTTGAAGAGGATGTTGAATTTGTAGGTGTAGAGTTAGAAGGGACAGAGAAGGCAATGGAGCAGGCTCTCAAGGAGGGGATTGTTGGGGAAGCAGGTCCATTGAAGAGGACCATAGCTCCCAAAGTGCCAGAAAAGGAGAATCCAGATGATGATGGAGTTGGTGTAAAGGAATATAACGATGCAAACTACTGGAGAGTTGATCAAGAGGTTGCAGTGTTGGAGTAACTCTGGCGTGATCTCTTTGTGTGGAAAGTTTGAATCTGAGAGCTGATGGTTGGGGTTGGGGATCCCATACCTAGATTGGGGTTGGTTTCTTATGCTGCGGGATATGATGTACAGTATATTTTTGTTTCAACTGAGAATTATGACGCTAGGCTACATAGTTATTAGTGATTATTTATTGTTATATTTCTTGTCTATTTCAATTTCGGTTGAATATTTCTGAGTTTTATTCTCATCATAATTTTGCGGAATTTACTCTGGCGGCAGCTAAGCGTCCAGTCATTTGCCAATCAGCCGCCGTGTAATATGGACGTGGAATTTTATTTGTCGACCTGCTCTTTGCATCCTGCCCCCTATTTTCCTGTCAGGATTTCTTTTACATGTACGTGTACAATTGGATTGGCATCTCAGAAGATCATGGGTCTCGCAGAGGTCTTGAAACTTGTGCTAAATTTTGATAGGCGTCTCTTTTCAGAGCTGTAGAATGGTATATTAAACTCTTACAGTTGTTGGCTTAATATGCTGCGAGAAGAAATAATTGTGATGCCACTAAAATCAAACCGCTGCAACCATAATATATGAAAAGAGAGATGCATGGGATTTTACTATTTCAGTGATAGGATTCTTGTACTTGATTCTTTTTTCTTTTTTTTTTTCTTTTTGTCCAAAGGATCAATTGCGGTCCTCATACACCCCTTGATCTTCATTGGGACCTAGAAACGGATTAAAGAACAAATTCTAGCTCTGTAAAAAATAATATGTGATTGGACGGTATATTTATTATATCAACATATTTTGTAAGACGTGGTTGTATCTCAATCTTCTATGATTTCACGGGTTTTTATTTTTGTTATACTTTTTTCCTTCATTGATGGTCAACACAAACAGTCTAGGTAAGATATATTAATGACTTCAAAGAAATAATTACCAGAAGCACCTATTTGAAAAGAATATATATATATATATATATATAAATATATGTGTGTGTGTATATATATATAGTTTCAGGATAATGTCTTTAAATTTGGGATTCAACCACCTGAAAAAATCATATGTCCATGGATTTTACGATAAATTTAAAAATAAAATTATTTCATCTAATAAAAGAATTTATAAAATAATTACCAAAAAAGAATGGCACGTAATTTTAGCAACAAAAAAATTATTATCAAAAATTTCAAATGTATGCTAGATGCATATGAGAGATATTTCACCACATTTGCATCTTACGTATCGTTATTGATGTTTATAATTTGAGGAAGAATATATTCAATAGTAGTGAAGTTTCAAATTTGTAGAAGTAGAATTTTTTTTTTTGGGAACATTTTTATTTCTTCAAAAGAAACATTGCATCACAAAAAATGAGTTATGAGAAACTTCGAAAGTGAAAGAAGAATCAAGCAAAATGAAATTAGGGTAAAAGTGAAGCTTTAGACATTTTTAAAGAGTACAAATTGATATGACTTAATAGATGAGGACAGTACAATTAAAAAAAAAAAAAAAGAACATTAGGAAAGAATGTGAAAGTAACACCAAAAGTTAGAGAAGCTTGCTGTAGTTATTCTTTGCCGTATAGGCTTAGCTAATAAACCAATATCCACGAACAAAATTTTTTAAAATCAACTGCCAAACTTCGCTTATTGAAAGTACAAAACTGCCCATGGTACTTCCTAGAATATTATTATTATTCCCGAAATTTCAATTCCATCTCTCTATATAAAAGGGTGACTTGACCAGCAGGATTCAGAATTGCGATCATCCTGAGCAGAAGATAGCTTTAGGGTTAGGGTTTGCAGGGAACCGCTGACAAAAAAAGAAGATGATCGAGGTGGTGCTGAACGATCGGCTGGGGAAGAAGGTCCGAGTGAAGTGCAACGAGGATGACACGATCGGCGACCTGAAGAAGCTGGTGGCAGCTCAGACTGGAACTCGAGCCGATAAAATCCGTATCCAGAAGTGGTACACCACCTACAAGGACCATATTACCCTCAAGGATTATGAAATCCATGACGGCATGGGCCTCGAGCTCTACTACAATTAGATCATCCTTATCCCCATGTCATTGTACTTTACTTGTAAGTTCTAGTTCGAATTCGCTATTGATGGATCGTCTTCTCGGTTCTGATTTTGTCTGAAATTTTAATGCTACGTTTCAACGGTGGATGTTTCTAAGATGATATTCTCTTAGTAAAATTGCGTATTTGTACTTTTTTCTTCGAATTATTGGATTTTTTTATTAGATAATTAGCTTTTGCGCTGTTCTTGAAGCTTTAAGTTAAATGAGCTTTGGCAATTTTTTAGAATTGGCATGATTTGTTTTGCGAAATTTAGGTCTGGCGTGAGTTGGAGTGTCAATCATGATTATCTTGGGTTATACATGAGCTGTATTTGGGTAGCTTGCCCATGTGTTTTAATTGATGTATTCTGTAATCAATGGGTAGTATGGAACTTGCAGTTATGTTTAATTGTTGTCAGGCTATTACCAGTCGTTAGCGTTATTTGTGGATATTGTCCGTATTGTGCTTGGGCTTGCGTTTCTATTAGGCTGTGCAACATCATTGCAATGATTGAACAGGCCAAGAAGATCAGTTGGGGTTGGGGGATGATATTTTTCATGTGAATATTCTCGTTTAACATGAGGAAAGAAGTCAAACCATCGAAACATACTCGCAATCTGTATATCTGATAAAGGTCTTTCTAACGGTTATCGAGGGTCATGGTTAATGAAGGTCATAGCTAGTTGCCTTGAGGTGGAATGTTGCATCAACACCTGGCTCTCGTGCTGTTATTTTAGAAATTAAGCATGCATTCACTTGTCCAAAGTGGTCTAGTACTTGTAGCTTTGCTTTATGAGCATCATTAAGTTTTTCCCCCTTTTTCTGTGTCCGTTCCCTTAGAGGGATATCGTTGTAGAGGTTCTGAACAAAGGCAGAGCCCAATATGCGGGTTGCATGGGTGTAGATTTCTCTCTGTGTGTCTTTGAATTTTGTTTCTGTGCTATGTATAAATTTTTTGGCTTCTAATTTTGCTTTTAAACTCTTAAAAGCTAAAGGATTTTGAGAAGATGGTGTTCTTGGCATTTCATGGAGGTGATTTTTGGTGAGACGGGGGTTTTGGGTGTAATTGAAGTTAATAACTTGGTCCAAATTACATACTTCGATGACTACACGTCTTCACTTTTATCTTTGTCTATGTGAAGTTGTTCCTATTCTTTAACTACCGCTGAGGTGCTCTTGTCACTTTGTGTATTTTGTGCTACCATTTTAACTTTTCAATTCTTGTTTATGCTAGATATGCCTAGCGTACTTGGGTTCTAAGTGTGAAAACCAGATAACAGTAGTATTTATTGTCTTAGATGCTTCTCATAATCTGAAGAATAGTTGTTTGGAAGTAGGGTTCGAATGAAATGTAGATGTGACCTGAAAAGTGTTTCTTGCTCTGTTACATCTGTTTTTTTGATAAAAGCTTCAGGATCTGTTTGATGAGATGCATACGCTTGTGTTTTTGCCAAGTTAACATTAAAGCTTTATGTAAACTGACCATGGTACTCCATGACGTTTGTATCCCATTAAATGCTTTGGTATTTTAAGTATTGTCTTTTATGGCCTGCAGGTGTATTCTACTGCAATCAGAAACATGGAATGGATCTTATGCAAAGCATTCTCCTCGAGAAAAAGATATTGATGTTAGTAGCTTGTGTGGGTCGTCAACTCGTCATATGCTAAAGAACATATGAAAACTCTGGCCGCTGCGTGAATTGTGTGACTAATAACTTGTCTAATACTGCATTGTGCTCGTTCAGTGTTTTTCATATACTTATTTTTGTCGATGCTTTGTTGTGATTATTGAGCTGTTATGTTGAAGGTAACAACAGGCTTGGGTTCCCCAACCCCACCCCTATCACTCCCCTCATAGCGAAAAAAAGGAAAAAAGAACAAAAGAATTCCGGTCACAGATTGATAAACAAGAAAGGGAAAAGGAGAAAAATGGAATGGAGAATAATGCTATATAGATTTTCTTTCACTTCGTCGGTTCGTGTTTCGGTGTTCCAGGACAAATATAAACCCATATGGCAAATATAAACCCACAACATCTGCTTCGTGCTTTCTCGCTCAGTTTAAATGCACACATTGCATGAGGGATGGTTGAATTGCAGAGTTGTATCTTCTGTATCCAACTATTAGAGTTTTGACTCTGTTCTGCTAGATTCATGCAAACTTAAGAACAAACTCGAAAAAGAAAAGAGAAGAGTAACACTTAGCGGACTCAACTGGTATGCTCGAATGAAAATCGGGAGTAAAATTCCAAGCACATCTTTAATGCAACAAAAGGAAAAAGGATGTGGATAACATTCTCAGTTTTATAAAGCTGACTAAAGCATGATAGACGATGCCTGGCACCTCCTCGTTTTCGAGCTAAAATTAACATATTTGATTCATCCAGTAGCAGCAAAAGCATGGGCGAATATGTCACCAAGCTGGACCTGCGCCGGACTACTAAGGTGCAAGTTATCCGGCTCCATTGGCAACCCTTTGGCATCAATAATTTTCACATTTCGAAGGTGAACTCCAAACTGAGCTTGTCTTACTGCATCAATGTAAGGCCCTTGTCCTGATGCCAGTGCGACCTGAATGATCGGGAGTTCTGGTAATTTGAGATCAGCACGCAGATTTGTGAAAAATCTTTCCAATCTCATCTTGTACAATGATGCATCCTGTGGATTGTTAGTATCACTTTCACCTTGATACCACAGAAGTGCTCGGATTCTAAATCTACCACCAGCTTGCAGGGCGGCTGCGGCTGCGGCCCTCCTCAGTAGCTGGTTGTAGAGGTAGGTGCCACGGCCCCACTCGCTAATCTTGGTACCCATCCTACTTCCGACGGCGCAAGGGACCAAACCAATCACCCCAATTCTGGGATTCAGATTCAGCAACGAATTGGCGAACACCATTCCTGGTCCAATCCCACATGTTGCATTCACATCTATGTCCCTGTGCAGGGGCTCCTGAGCCTCCATCCAGCTTAGTCCAGCACTAAGCCTGAGAATCTTGGACGGTTTGGGTTGGCACTCAAGAGGCACGACGCCGTCCCAGGTGCCGTTCATTACGCCGCCTCTGCCGGACATGTTGCTTTGTCCGGCCAATAAGAAGATGCTGCGAACTCGTGAAGGATAGCCAGTGGTGTTTAGGTTTTCAGTGCCCACCAGCTGGGCATATGCCAAAACCATCAACCAAACAAATGCAAACATCTCTTCACAGAGGGGTGCAGCAAGGAATCAAAGAGACCTCTTATTTGCCCTGAGGGGATTTTGACCAAAAGAGGCTCGACCTAGCTGTCCACTTTCTAGATACTAGGCCTCTAGGCATATTATGGAAAAACCTAAAGATGTCACCCACTCTTTCTTACGGTGGATTTATTTAAAATTTAATACAAACTTTGGTAGGATTGTTTTGTATGCAACGAGACAAACCTCGTGATATCGTGATGTCAATATGTGGAACATCCTGGAAGAGATTAGAGATTGGTGGTTTGCAAATTGCAGATTCTCCAGCTAGGTCCATCAGCCGACAAAAGCTTCTAATTATTTGAGGTACATCAGTCATCACAAGGACGAGTGAAACGCGGTTTTATTAATGAATAATGGCTTATTTGGATCTAACTCTTGCTCTTGATAGTCGATAGAGCTTCTAAGTCACTTTGCCACGGGATAGAGTTTATCGACTCTTTAGTATACCCTTAAGAACACGGAATCCAGGCGATTTATGTATAGAAAATTTTTCACATACACAACTGTAATAAAGTTTTTGAAAAACAATCCAAAAAACACGGATATTCTTGGGCTAGTTCTACTTCTATTTCCAAGACAAGTGTCCTTTGTCTTTACATATTTTTTTAACTTTACCCAATTGCTAACTCTTATCAGATGACAAAATTTTAGAAACATAATGAAATAAACGTGCGTCCAGTGAAATGTAAGGGAAGGTAAGTTCGAGAGGAGCCACTAGCCATTTGGTCCGGTGGTCATCCCCTTCTTTGGGGATGCTGGAGGTTAGGGATTCAACCCTTACCTCCCACAACTTGTCACTCTACGTGACTGGTCTTTGTTCCCGCGGGGTAGCTCGAGCGGTCCGCTCCCCCTCCTTAAGGTATGGCGACCTTCCTGACTTGTCCAGGGTTCGAGTCTCGCTGTTAACGTGTTCGGTGTGGAGTGGGGCCTCCTCTCCCGGGCCGCAGGGGATTAGTCAGGCCCCGTAAAGATTGACCCAGACACCCCTGTGTCGACCAAAAAAAAAAAAAGTTCTAGAGGACAATGAAGTATCAGATGGATCAAAAGTAGCCCACCATGGAGGGCTGCTACATTAAAACTAGCAGTAAAAATAAACAGGTAAATAGGACTCGTTACCCCAGTCAGCCAAAGTATGCTCAGTGTTACCCCTTATCCCTTGTGTCCTCCCTCCCCTTAGTATAGAGTAAGAGTAGGCGTAGTATAGAATCTATTGCATGCAACAACAAAAAAAAAAAAAAAAAAAAGTGGTTAAGTAGGCCAATTCTGATGGGCTGAACTGCTCTATAAAGAATTGGGCCAGCACAGTGGATTGAACACGGGCTAGTTCGTATGGCCCTGCCGTTGCCTCTTTTACCCAAACATGTCCTAGATACTGTAGCAGATAACTTTAGCCGCTAAAAAACAATCAGACCTTTCTGCACTCGTAAAAATCGCAGTCGTTCTCCAAGCTGACAACTAAATCTTGACCGTACACGTATGATAAAAATGACCTCTGAGATCAATTGGTCCTGCACGTCAACGAACAATGGGTGCAACTCCTCGTCGGTTTAATTCGAACTCGACAGCGACGAAAGATAAAGTTGAGCGGGGTCCACCTTACCCATTTGCCATGTCATCTTCAAATCTATGTCCTTTCCCTGGAAGGGTATTGACTTTTCATTATTAGTCGGTTGAACCACAATCAAACAAATTTTATCAATTGTATTATTGTATCACCACCATCTTTTTAAACTTTTGATAGATAACACGGGTATAAGATTTTTGCTTCTGTAAAAGGAGGAGGAAAGAAAAAAAAGAAGAAGAGGAAGAAACAATTAAACCTCACCAAGCCATCAAGCATGCTGATTGGACTGGTAATAAATCATTTGCCTGGTACGGAGCTTTCTTATAGTCAGGAGAAAGTTGTTTAGCCACCTTTTTTTTAGCAAAATATGTCTATTTTGAAGATAGACTTGTTAATACTACTACTAAATGGTACGAGGAGTGGAAGTTAAAGAATCAAAATTTACTAGCCAACTACTGAGAGTATTATGGTGTTTGGTGTGCGATGCGTGAAAATTATTATTATTATTATTATTTTTATAATTTTGGAGTTGTTTTGAAAATACACATTTACTGTAGCATTTGGAATGTGAAAAACAGTTTTTAAAAAAAAAGAGGCAAAAACAAGGAATTCAAACGGACCCTACGTTTTCTGTGAACATGTTTTTTACTTATCTTTTTATCGCACGTACGTCAAATTGTTACAGTACATTTTTCTATAAAAACTCCAGAAACTAACAATTCGAACGGGATAGGTATATAAGAATTGGTTTGATTTTTGGGTTTGT
Source organism: Coffea eugenioides (assembly GCF_003713205.1). Taxonomy (NCBI): domain Eukaryota; kingdom Viridiplantae; phylum Streptophyta; class Magnoliopsida; order Gentianales; family Rubiaceae; genus Coffea; species Coffea eugenioides. The sequence continues at coordinate 43,887,673 of NC_040035.1, read as the reverse complement.
TTCTTCATACATCAATCACTCAGCTATAAAAATGGTTTGACACTAGAATGGCTTATTAAAAAGCAGTTGGTGTTTAGGAGTACTTGAATTTGGTGAATGTCTTGAATAGTCTTCTTCTGTGATGGATACAATCTGTCATAGGAGCATGTAGAAACGTGAAAGTAATTAAAAAAAGTGCTTGGCCCAAAAAAAAAAAAGAAACAAGAAAAACAGTAGAGATGCATCTCTGCAAATTATAACCACATTTTGAATGGATTTGTTCCAATTGGACAAAAAACACTTTTAAATTCTAGAATTTACAATCAGAAGATAAATGTGTGGCTACCTTATATTAATCAAAGACTATTGACTTATCTTTTTTATCTGTTGCATCAAAGTCAATGATCGTTATGGAAAATCAGAAATCATATCTAGAATGTCTCTACTCTCTCTTTTCGTCACTAAAGACACCTTTTTTTTCCTTCATTTTAGATACACCTATTAAGCAATGAGCTCACAAATAGGATTTAGTGCCTCGACCATTTTAAAACATTTCAAAAAGTCCATCTCAGGAAAAAATTTTCAATCGAAACGCCAAAAAAAAAAAAAAAATCACAGTAGTGATAACTACCTAGAAAAGAACAACAACGTGTATTTGTAAGAATTCTTAATTTCCAAGGTAAAAAAATTCTTTTGGGACTTCGGATTTTGATGGAAAAAAAAATAAAAAAAGATAGCGAAAGACAGAGAAGAAGAACATGATGCAGCTATCCCCAAGCCTGGTTTTGGGATTCCTTATCAAAATTTGAATGTGAATTCGTACTAGTTTTTAAGTCTACACAATTCTTGGATCTTGTGTGAAGTACATAAATTAACGTGAATTCCAAAACCACACGAAAGTGCTACTAGTAGCATATTCAATACTAGTACTATATATATGTAGCTGTTCCTTGAATTCAATGCTATTATTATCTACTGACTTTCGTGCAGCCGAAATAGTTTCTACTAAGTATCAGTAGTATTAGTTGGTTGGGCAATGTTTTACTCTGTTCCTAGGGTTTAATGACTAATGAGGCAATGGTTGAACACAGGCTAGAGGACGGCATTTTTCTTTTTTAGGAGGATTAGGACGGCATTTATAGGATCAAGTATAATTAGTAATGTTAATGTGGGTTTTAATTAGGGAAGACAAGTAGTAGAGCTAGAACTTTTATTTCATCAATTTTAGCCCATGTATAGTACGCCCTATCCAGCCATTCATTCATCATGCTCTTTTGCCTAGTTTACTATGTGTTCTTGGTGAATTTTCACAAACGGAATTTAATTGCAACACCCCCATAATTTAAAATCCTACCTAGTGCATCCCCAACCTAAATTGAAAGGAAAGGCTTTTTAAAGAGAGTGAGTGAGTATTCAATTCCATTTATTTGTCTCTGTACTTGTGTTTCTGATTTGATGATCTGGTGATCACGATAACTGGTGGGTAAACAAAAAAAAGGATTTGACGTTGAAATAGAAAATGAAAGTCGAAGGGATATCAGTCGTATTAAAGTTATGAACTCTCAACCCTTAACAGAAGTTTCTGTTTTTGTTTGCATTATTAACTCACCAAATAAATTTACAATAACATAGGGCAAGCGCTGTGGTTGGAATGTTAGAATTCCAAAATCTGCATGTCATGTCCATGACAGAAAATTATAAAAATGAGAAGGTACTTCCACCAAAATCCAATCATGAAATGATAATGGAAAGAAAAGGAACTCTCAATGATTCTTGAAAAAAAAAAATTAGTGCAGCATTTTTTTTTATAATGTGATGTATGTGATATAAAATGGTAATTAAAAACATTAAAAAGAGGTATATTGAAAAACGTGTTTACGATGCAAGCAAATTTTTTTTGACAAAAAATCACAATCCAAACACATAATTATAACTTTATTATAAAATCTTTTTTAATTAATTATTTTATTTCACATACATCATATATTACAGTAATTATTTCAGATGATATTTTAAAAAATCTCCTGTCCAGACATAATGGCTAAGATTCGTTACTTGGGAATAAAGTACTTGAGAATTTTCAACTCATACTCTATTGCCGTATGAAAATTGAAATGAAATTATGAACATGACTGAGCAACAACCTGTTCAGATGGAAAAAAAAGGTGGAAGCAAACATAAAATACGCAACAAATTCATTCATCCGGGTGTGGATGGAGCACAAGTCCATGATACTCGGGTTTTGGAACTGAAAACGAAGTAGGAAAGTTTTGTTCCTTTGAATGTGTTTCGTCATCAAGTACTAATTCTATAATTGATCACAGATCAGGTTTGAATTGAAAGCGTGATCATGTCTATTTATGGACACACGTAATAAGAGATGAGATTGAAGATGACGATCACAATTCAAATTTGAATTGAAATTGTAATCATATCTATAGACGGACACACGTAATCAGAGATGAGATTAATTGGAATCGTGATCATGTCAATCGACGGACACGCAGTAAGAGATGAGATTAAAGAAAACGTTTAATTGTTCCCATTAGCCCACAGGGCCTCCATCGAGCTCCAAAGAAATCAGACAAAAACATGATCGGACCTCTAGACTGTTCCTTTACTCTCTCTCTCTCTCTCTCTCTCGGGGCTTGGATCCTTAAATTCAGCACCATAATTGAGTGGATAGATAGGCCTCCTCTTGCGTCAATTGGGAGGTGTTACAGGTTAATGGAGTTTTAGTCAAACAGGTTATTAATATCGGAGGATGAAGGTGAAGGCGTGGGGTGCAAAGGAGCAGGGGGAGTGAATAGACTCGGGCATCAAGGCGGCGACACGAGTGGGAACCGCACGTGAACTTTAACAGGAGATGACATCAAATTTGATCAAATCATTCAAGAAAGTTGAAACCAACACCTCACCATGGTTGGCTTTGTCATTTGTGGTCAATTTTGGGCAATAGTGTCCCACACCTCACGTGTGTGGGGGTTATTGCTGTTCTTCTTTTTCTTGCTTAGTTGGTGTTAGACTTTTTGAACGGCCTAATCAATGAGGTTTTGTCACTTTTAGGTTTGTGGAGATTGTCAACATGTTTTCAAGTTGGGTTTTAGACCACGCCAGTTGCTAATATGTTTTTTTGGAGATGATGACCTGTATCTATTTGCCCCATGCCACAAGTTACGCATCAATACGTTACTAGCACACTACTAGTACTGTTTTATTGTTGATTTTATTTCCTTTTAGGTATCCTTTAGGCAAATTGGGAGCCAACTTCTTCGCACCAATTCAGACGCCGGCAGTGGATGTTTCTTTCCAAAGTTCGTCGGTAGAGCTTCTTAAGGATCTTCTCTTTAACTCGTTTCCTCGCTGGCTTTCTGCTCTCCTCTCTGTCTCATCAGGCACATATTCTTCTTCCAAGACCATGCATGAGCCCTTTTCATGCCACACTTGTTATTTACTTACCCATCAGATGTTAAAAACAAATATTGCTCATAGAGGACCGACAGATTCATGTTCAAGTCCGCCACAGAGAACACAAATTCACGTCAGTCAGTCATAATAGGCATTTTATGAACCTAGCCATATACCAAGACTCCACATTCATTGAACTGTAATAGTAGCTTAGCAATACACACAAGTACTACAAGTAAATTTCCTCCAAATGAGAGGTTTTTCCAAGCTACACAAAGAGTAGCTGCTCCTTAGTCAAACAAGAGTACTAGAACTTCATTTAAAGAAGTTCCTAATTACATAAAAAGTCAACAACGACAAGTATCTTGAACAACTGTCAACTTTTACTACATCAACTCTCCAAGCCGAACTGCACTATGCAAATATGCTCAGCGGTCCTGCCTGGTTTGAAGAATCTAGTCCGCGTTCAGCAGTCGGTAAACCAGTAAGCCATTTCCTGAAACAACACAGGATCCTTATTCCTTAAAAGGAATCGGTGCCAGAAGAGAAGCATAGCATAATGGAAATGGACTTGTCAAGAGGGCATTTGACGATTTAACAGATTTATAAGAAATGAATCTTCTAACGCAAGAAAATACGTGTCACAATATTAAAATTCCACCAGAATAAAGCATATGCAAGAAATTAACTCAAGAAACCAATGAGTACCTGCCAACACTATTGCCTGGATTCTTAAAGATTGTCAATCTTTTTGCAGTCCTCACAAACTCACTGTGTACAAATGGAGGCGATAAATCATAAAAATCACATCAATATATTCAAATATCTACACAACCTCTTAATTTTCAATGCTTTGCCATCAAAACAAAATATAAAAAGTAAAACGACGGAATCATTTACCTGAAAGATTCATCTCCAGTCTGTTTAAGGGCACCTGTTGCATCACGGTAGAATACATGGCCCTCCAACTCTGATCTCTCTATCATAAACATGCTTGTCAGCTTTTTGTATAGCTCTTCATATGAACCAAGAACGGAGAGATCAAGAGTCCTGCCAACATCTTCCGATTCCAAGAACACTTTGCAGTGACCAGTATCAAGGCCAAGTTCAGCTGCATGACATCCTTGATTCCAAAACAATCCAGTATTGGGCAGGCTATCCATGTGAACTTTTTGATCAAGTGAAACATCTTCTGCCTTCAATGATATCCCACATGCTGAACTTTTCCCTACTTGAGAAACTGCATCACTATTGTAGCCATGTGACATCTGCTGCTCAGTGAGTATTGGCTGACCAAAGAGTAAGAATCTAGGTGTCCTCACACTGGTGGTCTTTTCCAGCTTCTGACTAGAATTTCCCATGGTTAACAAGCAGGATATATCATCACTGCTATCTAAGTGGCCTCTTATGATGCCATCAGAGCTTTTAGCAAGCGGATCCAGCTGCTGGAAACTGGGGGATATCAGTCCCAAATGCATTTTGTTGCTAAGGTGGAGATCCGCTAATTGTACTCCAAGTTGAGCATGCCTGGCTCCCTGTATGCCTGCAGGAATGTTATCAGATAGACAACATAAAGGACTGCTTGGCCCAAGAGGGTTGCCTGAAAATGACGGCATTGGAAATTGGCCGTCAAGAGAAAAGTCCGAGTGCTGCAATAATCGCAACTTCTTCCTTGCTGGTGAGAATGGAGATAGATGAATAACGGGCATATTAGAGACCAATTCAACCAGCCATGGGCTGACGCGCTTGACATTTTGCAGCAAATCTGGCTCATCCCATGTCACCTGATAGATAGTTTCCAACAGGGAAAGGCGTAAAACTAATTGGGGGAAAAAAAAGAGACTTGCATATGTAATCAAGTTTGTCCTTCATATAAGCAAAACTTGGATTTAGCAACTCAGAAAGTTAAATTTCCAATGGGGAGTTCAATGGAGAGAGAGGACAAAAATTTCCAATGGGGAAAAAAAATTCCAATGCACTATCAGAAAATTCCCATTTTCTTTGAAGTAAAGTTATTCACCATAAATGACTATCATACTGCATAACCACCATGCAGTTGAGGAATCAATATTTCATACATGCCAAGCATTTGATCATACTTTAGAACATCAAACAAAACCATATTTCCTCAAATATGGTAGGACCAGATGCTAAATCATTTTAAACACACCATCCAGCTTCAGCGTAGTGAACTCATAGTCACAGGGACACGGTATAGACACATGAAAGGAATAAATCACTGGAAAAAGTTCTTACCCACAAAACTGGGGAGAAAATTGTGAACAAGAAGACTACTAAATATGTACAGCATGTCTTCCCTGTCAGTCAGGTGCACACTTTGAATAATATCTATCAGACACCATGTGGCTTCTATACAAGATCTTACAGTTGCTACAAATCCAATCATTGAGCTATTCACACTCGATATGTTTTGAAGCATGTGAATTCTGATGGTGTCATAATTTGGCTCATTAAAACAGAGAACCTGAGTTGGCTTTTTGTTTTTTTTCCGTTGAACTGTTGTCAACAGGCATGTTATGCCATGCAATGCTATCAAACTTGCACAATGGCAAAAAGAATTCCAAAGATAGCTGTAAAGCATATCTGTGCAACCAAACTTAAATGCTATAATTCTGATAGTAACCCTCAAGGAATTAATGCACTGGCAAATTATCAGTTTTGAGTTTTTTTTTCCAGGGTTAACTGAACAGATATATAACCTTCCTCTTGCGCTACTCAAAAGGACACAAAGTTGACACTTGCATGGTATGCAGCTCACTTTGAACCAGTATTAAAGGTGATAATAAAAGAAAAGAAGTGTAACAAATAATGGCTAATAAGCTAATCGTATGTATGCAAATAGTAAGGCTATAAATGCAGAAAGTCTTACCTGGAGAAGTCTCCATGGAGAATTAGGCCAGCGAATCGGATCAGCAAACTGAACAGCAGCAATCGTTCCCATAAACCAGCTAATTCGCGAAGAATCCTCAGTTTCAAATGGCATCTTGAACCTCATCCCAGCACACCACTGGACCCGCATTGCGGAACTCACAGATGAAGCCTTGACAAAAAACTCCGGAGTACTAGCACGCGGGTAATACACAACGTCAAAAGGCTGCCCTTTCACAGCAAACGAAGCAGCTTCAATCACCGATTCAGCCCTCACTCTTCCCCGTCCCTTCAAAGCCCCACCACCATTGCCAGGTGAATTCAGATTTCCGGCGCTGCCAGTTCTCATCAGCTTATTTTCATCTTCTCTGAGAAACATAGAAAATCCTCCGTAATTTCCAGCTGCAGAATTCCACCCAGATGGGGACTCGGGGCCACCAATACCACCCCTCTTAGCTCTCCGAATCCCCACACATAGATCACCGCTTTCAGCCCTCAGAAACACAATGGAATCACCAGCAATTAACTTCTTCTGGTTCACAAAAGTGCTCCATCCCGTAGTCAACAAGTGCCTCCTCGGCGTCCCTCGGTAGATATGCCTAAACTTCCAAGTCTCCCCGTGAACATCCTTGGCCACAACAGTCTGAACGGGCGGATCAGCCGTGTAATCCAACCGCGGGAAAATCGTTTCAGCACAATACCTCGGGACTGAGAAACCCCCACCGTTATTGGCATCAGATTGGGTCAATGTTTTCGCAAAAGAAGCAGGCTTATCAGCTGACGAATCGGGCCCATTACCCCCCAAAACACCACCACCATCATCATCAAACTCATAACAACCCTCGTTGTTCCCAATCGGAACCAACCTAACTCTCGCATAAACCTCATCGGTCTCAGGGTCAGCCAAGAACTTGACAGCAGCAACCCTGCAGAGAATCAAAGGTTGGACTCTCGGCATGCCTGCAAAATCAACATTAGCGAGGGTATGCTCAGCATGGCCTTGTGGAAAATAATACACTCTGGAGTTAACCACAGGCATTTGGACCATCCCTCCAGCACAGGCATGCCATAACTGAGAATCCAAGCTTTTCTCCACCATCTCCTTCATATTAATTACCCCAAACTGCAATCCTTTTCAGGAAAAAGCTCTTTGGAGTTGAATGCACCCGACTAAACAACCACGGAAAACGCTACTACTATACTACTCCTTCATAAAAAAGGCTGCTCCTATTTCTCTTTGTTCTCAGTAAATGCTGTAACAAAATTCCCATCAACACGCATTAAAAGTCGGTAGTCCAAATTACAAAATCAAAACCAATGATTAATGAAAAAAAAAAAAATACAGCCACACATAAGAATACCCACAAAGAAAAAGCTAACACAAACACACGCACAAAGAGACAAGAACAACATATAAAGAAACTCTTACCAACGGCAAAAGAGGGCCTTAAAAGGAAAAGAAGAAACAGAGATCTATGGGAATTCAACCGGTCTACCTAGAACAGAGATCAGGGCAGAGAAATGGCAGTTCCAGTAGCATGTCTTCTTCATCATAAGGACAACCTAACCAACCAAAGAAAATAATTTTAAAAAAAAGGCACGAACCACAGTAAAATGAGAAACATCTTTAAAGAGAAGAAGAAGAAGAAAACAATTCCACAAGTTTCCTTAAAATCCTCACCCTCTTCTCAATCAAACGCTATAACCCCAAAAAAAAAATTCTCAAAAACAAAACCACCTAAAATATCTTTCAAGCCCCGTCAATTTCAATTTCAGTGTTATACCAACAACTTAATACGTAGAATGAGCGTTATTAACACTTCGGACGAATCTTTTGTTTGTATAAAATCACAACAATAAGTAAAAGTAATACTCGATATGGAGAAAACAGGAAGAAAGGCAGGAGGCCTTCGTACAGAAGAAGAAATGGGGAAAATGGCGGTGAAACCGGCAGCAATTCTTATTCTCTACTTGGTACTATTTGTAGCAGTACGCCTATAGATATATGTGTGCATATACATCTATATATATATATATATACCGGTGGTAGAGAAGAGAAAGAAGCAAGTGATGAAGAAGAAGAAGAAGACGACGATTGAACCTAGAGGGAAATAGAGAAGACAACACCCACTACCACCACCACCTCCTCACAGATATCCTCTCGCTTTTACACTGCTCTCACTCTCTCTCTCTCTGCGCCTTCTATATATATATATATATATGTACCTGTATATATATGTACGTATGTATGTATGTATATATATATAGCCTACTCTCTGTCTGTTTTTTTATTAATTAATAAAATATAAAATAAGTCTCTCGATTCACCCTCCGGGCCCCCACTCCCCACCCAAAAAAAAAAAAGAGCACACCAGAGACACGCACACACACACTAATGTTAAATTGCTAATAGGACTCACACATACTACTGCTAGCCTTCTCTTTCTCTCTCACACACTCACGCACTCAAGCAACGCACACAGCAGACACACGCAGAGAAATAGACAAAAGCGAAAGGGAGAGATTTTAATCCTATCCTGCTGCTAGTACTACGGAAGGGCGAGGGAGTAAAAATGTGATTCCCTCCGAGAATTTCACGGCCGAATCCCACTCTTTGCGTTTTTTTAAAAAAAAATTTTCTTTCTCTCTTTTATTTATTATTTATTTATACAGCCAAACGTACTCCTAAACGACGACGTTACCCGCATTTTCCCCCGCCAGCAGTCAAACGCTACAAAACAAATGACCAAACCAACTAATTCTGTGTTGTTTGTTATTACTCGGCTGATTTGTTGTTTGTCTGTTTCTTTCCATAATTTGGTACTGTTTTGTACTAATATATACACACACACACACATATATATATATATATACATACACATACACATACGCTTTCTGTCTCTTTCCTCCAACCTTCTTGCTAAATGACAGACTATAAGCCTTATTAATTGATTAATCAGGTTAAATTATTAATTGCTGGGTCAGCCAAACAGGGGTTTTTTTTAAATTTAATATTGGTGGAGAGAATTTTCTGTCTGAACGAAAAAGGGATTTTCTTTTTTTTTTTTCCCCCTAAAGTACTACTAGAAGGGAGAAAGGCAAAATGAGTTAGTTGAGAAAATCTCGCGAGGGGAGGGGTGGGGGCGTATCGCGATGTCTTCGTGGTCGAGAGGATTACTAGAAGTTACTACTGCTAAAAATTGTTAGTAAAAGGAAGGAGTAAGCTCTCGTATCGCGAGATTTATGGGTTAACTCACTCTCTCAGTCTTTTTTTTTTTTTTTTACTGTAGGCGTAAGAGGATAAGAGCGCGCGTCGCGTGGCAATCTACTCTACACAGTAGTGTATATCTTTTGTTGTAAGACGGGCTTGGTTCTGTTTGCTCATTGTTGTACAGTGGAAAAAAACTGGTGAAATCTGAGGGTGCAGTAATTTGACTTGACAGAATTACCTTTGCATTTAACTAGGGGCGGTGGGATTTTGGATAAGCCTTTTTTGGAGTTGATTTTTGTTGTTGGAGGAGTTGGGAGTAGGAGTAGCACTGGTACTGCACAGCAGCAGTAGTATGGAGTAGCGTTGCTTTTGTCAGTTGAAACTGTGGGTTAAAACGTTTGAGAGGGTTGCATCCTTGAAATTCGAGTTGGGCCGGCAGAACAGGATTTCTTGACAGTACTTGTTCAAAAGGTTAAAAGCAGTGGTCCTTTTGAGTTCTGAGTCTGTTTTTTACCAGCTCCCTACCCCATGCCTAAGCTGCTCGCATTTTTTACTTTCCCTCAGCTCATTGTTATGCCCGATTCACCGCTTAAACTTAACTTATTCAGATTTTAACATATTCAGATATCTTTGATAATTAAAAATTAAATATTTAAATTAATTAAATGACACTAAATTTTTAAAATAAAATTTATTCTAAAAAATAAGTGATAAGCGATTCATTTATCACTGAATATGATATACACCCAAGTGTATTAAATTTAACACTTAACAATTCAACAACTTAATTGATTCAATTTTCATATTTCAGTTTTTATCAAATGCACCCTTAAACACCTTGATCCTTCTAGTAGTAGTGAGTTATTACTGCAGTAATTTTTTTTATATTTTGTTTCTTAATTTCTTACTCCTACCGAGCGACATGTATTTGTATAAAAAATTATTTAAAATAATTACTGTAACACTGTTTACAAAAATGAGCAATAAAAATATGCACAAGCTACTTTCATGAACTGATGTTCGAACTTGTATAGAATTGCAATATGAAACGCATAGTTGGCCTTTCTTTAAGTTACACCACGTTCGTTGAATTTGCCGTCAATTGTTGTCTTCTCGAATAGTTTTATGCATTTTTGTAAGTCTAGAATTTATAGAATGAATAAATAAATTATTTATATTACACAACAAATATGTAATAGTATTGCAAGCTTTCGAAAAACTTAGAAGCTATCTATTAGCGTACACAAATACATATGTACGGGCGATAACTGGCGAGTCGAGTTGAGGTTAAATACCAGATGAACTCACTTGCAAAATAAGAATTGGTAGGGGCTAGATTCCTTGATTTCACTTTAATGCTTAAGTCAAGAATTGTCGAGAGTTATTTTAAATGGATAGTTGGGGTACTTACCTCAACTATCCGTAGGCGATGTGTAGCAGAGGTGATCATGACGGGTTGGCGCCACCCCAAGGGTGATGGCCTAGGCTCGGTGTGACGGAGCCTAGGTGACCATTATCAGAACCCTATGCGGGAAATGAGGCTTCAACTTGGTTAAGCCGAGCCAAAATGACCATCCTTACGTACCTCTCAAGTGAGTAAGATGATGATATTTATACTAGAAGAGATAGGTAATAGAATGATGAGGTTTATTGTAGTTTGATTTTGTAGGACGAGACATGATCGCGATGTGAACAGTAAGGCTAAATCATAGGGTGGTTGACTATCACGTTAATCATATCAATCACCAATCATATCATACTGATCAATCGAGGCTTTTAATATCTCGAATAAATGAGTCATTCTAAGATGAATTTTTGGAATGATCAACCGAAATTTTTGATACCTCGAATAAATGAGTCATTTCGAGATGAATTATTGATGGACAAATTGGCCGAGGTATTCTTTGGATCAGGTTAACTGAGATGGTCAAATAGCCGAGGTGGCTAAGGTATCCACAACATGCATGTGTAAATCATAAAGATTAATTTTTACAAATTAAAATCTAGTGTACAAAAAAAGTGTGAATTATAAGATGACACTATATAGCTTTATCTAAAATTGATCATAGCTAACTAACATGATCAATGCCTATTTTATCCTTAAAATTCAAAACTTGTGGTTCATGAAAAAAGAATGTTTTTGTAAACAAAGAATGACATTTTTTAACACCAAATTGGTGCTCATGCTTTATAAGTAGTAAGATGTGATAGGAGTATAAAATTTCAACATTAAACATGAGATATCCAAAAGTTTTACAAACCATTCCAACCGATTTAGTAAAAATATCATTATTATCATATTTAGTAAAAAGAATGACACCAAATTTGTCATCTTAATTATTTTTACTAAATATCATTATACTTAGTTTACAAACCTATTCTTTTATTAATTTTGGAGTGCTTTTATGACTTACAAAAGAGAAAAACTCCTTATTTGATAAAAACTAGCAACTTATATAAACCGCATGTTCAATCTATTTTTCATCTTTGCCCTTGTGTTTATAATATGACTTCATTTTTTTTTACTATAAAACAAATTGAGGGTGTTTGGACATCTCATTATTTGAAAAAAATTATATTACTTATATTCTAAACATATTTTTTAATTATATTTTTATGTTTTCAACTTTATTTTTTAATTTCGCATTCATCATATCACAAAAGATATTACAGTGTCATAATAAATAAATTTTTAAAAAATGAGTATCCAAACATTTTAGTTAAGAGTGAAGCTTAGTGGAGCTCGAGTGGGTTGAAAGTGGAAGTAGGTTAACGCGTTTGAGAGGTGCGGCTGGGTACGGCGATGAGGTGGTCCTGGCGATTTTTTGGTTCGACGGGGGTTACGTGTGCCGTACTTAGTGGTGACATTTTCTGGTTGCTGTATTTAGGATCAGTCTGTCCATTATTAGCAGGCTCCATTTTCGGCTTCTTTTCTCGTTTCCCTCTTCCCTTGTTACCCTGCATTTGTCGCGTCACAGTAATCGCTTCTTTAGCATAGTTAACTGACAAGGTCGGAGTAAATGAAGAATAAAGGATTGGTTCCATTTTTTGCATCATACTAATCAATGTTTTCTCCAGTTCATGAAAACTTGCTACTTTTGAATGCTTTGCCCTCTTTATCCGTGTACTTACTAATGTCTTTTCGTATTAAATATACTACTGAAAGCGAATTAACTATTTTTTTACTGAGAAATTTTCAAAATCATGATAAGATCTACAAAAGGAGTGCGAATTCAATAAGCTTGCATTGTTGTTGACTGAAATTTTTTCTTTTTTCAAGGACAAAAAAAAAAAACTTGCGATCAAAATTTGGGTAATTCTCCTCACATCGGCAAGTACGAGGGCTACTTGGTCCAACAAAAGATGCAAACCAAAAATGCCCTTTTACCGGACATCACGTAACAGCAGCATTATTAGAGATATACTCCCTCCGTCCCACTTTGATAGTCCTGATTTTTTTTCCACACAGTTTAAGAAAAAGTAGTTAACTTTGTTGGAACAATCAATTTAGGTAGCTATTTTTCTAAAATACCCTCACATTAATTAGAGTACAACTTTATGGGAACTTGAATTGATAGTATAAAAAGAATCAACTCTCATTAAATGGGGTAGGTTTATAGTAACAACAACTTACATTGAATAAGGGTATTTTAGGAAAATTAAAATACAATTACATTCTTCAATTAGAAAGTGGACTACAATTTGGGACAAACGAAAAAGGAAAACAGGACTATCAAAGTGGGACGGAGGGAGTACCACGTAAAAATTTACAGCAACGTGCGGATTTCGAATCCGCACCGGATCTTCTGTCACACATTCTGTGTCATTCTCTGTCCCACTTTTTATTATATTACTATTTCTCCTTCAAAAATATTCCCTCCGTCCCACTTTGATAGTCCTGTATATTTTTCCACACAGTTTAAAAAAAAGTAGTTAACTTTGTTAGAAAAGTAAATTTAAATTGCTATTTTTCTAAAATACCCTCACATTAAATAGAGTACAACTTTATGGGAATTTAAATTGATGGTAAAAAAAGAATCAACTCTCATTAAATGAGGTATGTTTATAGTAACAACAACTTACATTGAATAAGGGCATTTTAGAAAAATTAAAATACAACTACATTCTTCAATTGGAAAGTGGACCACAATTTGGGACAGACGAAAAAGGAAAACAGGACTATCAAAATGGGACGGAGGTAGTATCATGTTTTAGTTCTTTTTTGTTTCTTTAAGATCCAATAACTATTAATTCAGTAATACACAAAATTTAACAAACTCAAAAAATCAAAATGCATAAAAAATGAGATCTTTTATGCATTTTCTGCTGTATTTTTTAATTTTCTATTATATATTACTTTTTTGAAGCTGTTGTATTTATTTTTTACTGAATTAATAGTTATTGAATCATAAGGAAACAAAAAAGAACTAAAACATGATGTTTATGAAGGAGAAATAACAATATAATAAAAAGTAGGACAGAGAATGACACAGAGTGTGGGACAGAAGATCCGTTGCATTAAAAATCCGCAAAATACTATAGTAGTAATTAGTAAGTAGTAGGCATCTGCTAACCAACTTGCCCTTTGAGCATTGCATGGAGTCCGTCATTTTCTTCCTGCATTCCTTTGTTCGATCGAAAGTAACAGCCCAGGAAAACGAGCTATTTGTAAAGCACGAAAGCGACGACGATGCACAGGCACAGCTTCCTCTGGAATTCTAGAATGCAGGAAGTTTTTGAAAAAATATATATATATATGTGTGTAAGATAGTAGTATAGTATTGGTATTTGCATGAGCATCATGAACTAAGTCTGCATCAGACATTTCAAACTGAGGCTGCATCTATTTGTATTGCATGATGCATTCATCTTTTCTGTCACTTCCACTTGAATCCCTCCAAATGTTGGTTCGTGGAATACAAGTTTATGAAGGAATTATACGATTTGTATCCCTGAAGAGGTTGAAAGCAACTTCTACAGCCTTGGAACATGCATGCTGCTGGCAGTGCTTCGAGAGACAACCCTTTGTCCTAGACTAGGAATAAGTGTATTGTTTAATTTGCATGCTTCAATTTGTTTATGGCCTAGCTATGTAGGAATATACCACTCCTACTATATAGCAACAAGGAATGTGCGTTGCGGGCTATAAAATTTTTTTTTTTTTTTAAAATGAACATCGTAATTAAAATTTTTTTTTGTTTGCTTAGTTGTATATTTTAATTTCCACGATGTTAATTAGGATGGCTGTGTTGTTTTCTCTTCTACAATTCCCTTTCACTTTCAAGGCTCAACCTGGTTTCGATCGCTTTCAACGTTTAAATTCATGTTGAAAGTCACGTCTTTTGTCTAGTTACAATTTGACGCATCTAGAGTCCTTGAGTGAGTGGCTGCTTCTAAAATTGAAGGCATATGACATACACTATTTGGTAGAGATTGTTGTTATTAGGCTGCAAATATGGGATGGCCGAACGGGGCACTCCTCCTCCTCATGAAGGCTGAGTTTATGTATTGATCTTGTCATGGTGTTGGAAATATATTTATACGAACTCCATTTACAGGTTTTGTGATTGTGGTATGTAGCTAGTTAAGATTGATTTTTTTCTTGTTTCTTTCAGTAAGAGGATCGGACGAGGAGAAGCAGGAGAAGAAGAAAGGGCATAAAAAGACTCCCGAATTCATGTTTCTCCAACCACGGTACTTAATTTCCTATGAGAAAATTATCATTACTATCGCGGGAAAGGAAGAAGAATTGACAAAATGTAGCTAGATGATCTTGTTCAAAGGGTAATAAATTAGACTGTGACCATATGCTTCGACAGCAATGCTGATAATTAATGTGAATTAACTTAGATAACGGTGGTTCTTAATGTGATTAGTATTTTTCTAATGAATTAGAATTTTGCTCGTGCCTTAGCAAGGTCTTTTTTTTTTTCAAAATTTATTGTGAATTTATACAAATACCAATAATTTAAATATAAAAATTAACAATAGTTTTACGTGTTCATTCACACACACACACACACATATATATATATATATATATATATATATATATATATAAAAGCAAAGCACGTTGCTACACAGAACAAACTAAAGATATTTGGGAAATTATAGCAGCAGCCTTTCAGTCAAAAGGTTTATATATAGGCCGTCTAATATTGGTGTTAGCAATTGGGGAAAAAAATAAATGAGTTACACCTAATAAACTGGTTTAGAAAGATGATATCTACGCATTCTTTCTAGTTTCTTGAAAGCCATTACTGTATACTTCTGCCGACTATACATGCTAATCATTTGACTAAACTAATGCTATACACAAAGCTAATTAAAGAGAATGTTACCTAATCTTTAATCAAGTGCCGTACGCGATAATTAGAATATTAATAATGTTACTCGTGTTTTGAGGTACCCTTTGGAGTACTTGTCAAGACAGGCAACTGCCATTAACTCATACTAGATCAGTACGTAGTTCCTAAAAGCATCAAATCCAGAATGAGAAATCTTTATTAGACGGCCGTGGAGAATTACCATATGAGAAGGGTGCAAAGGGAAAGAAGCTCTGAACCCCTCCATTTTTATGCCACATTAATGCAGGGCTCAGAAACTGCAAGTTGTTGGTGAAAGGGAGATCACTTTGATCACATACAGACATCCCCACATCTCAAGCCAACTACTACAAAGACAGTTGATCCTTAAAAAACAATAAATGTAAATCCCTACAGCACCATCTAGTGCTTAGTACTGGTGGAGTGGAACTTGCCTTTAGGTGAAGGAGGGCTAGCTAGCTAGCTAGCTAATTTTGGGTATTTAACTATTGTACTAGTTCTACGCCACTGTACATCCCCATACTGGCCGTTCAATGACAATTAGCTGGCCCAATTTGTATGGAATCTCAATAGATAGAAATGTTATTTGCACTTTCATTTTTGTTAATCACGTTTTTACTGGTGCCATTTTGATTATATAGTTTTCATTCTAATTATATAGTCTTCGTTTATTAAACAGTATGGTGATAATGTAAATAATAAAAAAAAATGAAGTGCAAATAATAATTTTCTAAATTATATTGCCGAAATAGTTTTTGGTTCTTTTTTTTATCTCTACTAGAATCAATATGGTTGGACATAATCATACCTAATGGTTGGTTATCGGCCGGCCCCTTTCATGTCAAATTTTCAGCTTAAAGAAGTGATGTTTAGACCAAATATAGAAACTTTAATTTATAGGAAAAGTGTAGAATTGGGTAATAAAAAGAGTTTCAGTTATGAAGACTTTGGTGATCAATAGTGGGTTAAGAACAGTTTTTACAGTTACAATGAAAATGGCAAGGAAAATTGGTTTACACGGTTGCATCCCGACAGATTATTTAGAAGATTTTTCAATGAACTGGTATGTTTTCTCACCATATATAGACGACGTGACTGGTCTTTTTTTTTAGTTTTTTTTTTTTTTTTGCATGACAATAATAATATGTTTCTTTCACGAGTATCACGACCGCAGTCACATTAGTATGTCCATAGAAGTCTATTGACCACTAGAATTTTGTTTTTTGAGTATTACCAGAGAATGTTTTTCTTTTGGATAGCTAAAAGTAAAAAATCTAGGGCTGATGGACTAAAACATTTCATGTCTGTGTCTCACAGTTATTAGTATCTTTTGATATTTGGACTCAATATATGCTGTGTAATATCTGAGTTGTTAGTTAGAAAGATTTAATTTCGAGTGAGATGTGGTTGTAGATACAATTTTTTCAATAATACCTAATAGGCTCTCGTTAAAACATTTGAATCACTCCTTAATTATCACACACACACACATATATATATATATATCTATGTGTGTGTGTATATATATATAGACACAGATCTACATAGCAATAGACGGATTAATTAGAGTATATTGACTTTTGTATCTTTTTTGGTTTAAGCTCGTGTAAACAATCATCATGATACCCTAAAAAAAAAATCATGACCCCTCTAATTTCAAGATACTTTTGAGAAGAAATAAGAATCACTTTTTTGGTAGATTAATTTGGTTGAACATTTGAAGCCATAACAACTCCAGAATAGTTCTTTTCATTTGACGGTAGGTTTTTTTTTCCAGCAAAAAAAATATTTGTATAACTTACTCTATTTGATGGGAGATAAGGTTTGAACACTCAACCTCTCAACCATAATCCAAACTTATAGTCTTGGCTATGATCAAGAGACTAAATAGTTGTTGGCTCATTTGATGGTTGCCAATTCTATTTGCAACCCACTTATTTGCGTGCAGAATTGTAACTATTAGAAATATATTATAGCGATGTGATATATATATATATATATAAACTAAAAAACTAAAAAAGGTACTTATAATGTATGTAAGATAGAAATATGATTAATAAAAAATGTATCGAAGGGATATTTTGAAAATTTTTTCCCAAAATCTCAAGATCCAAACAGAATCTTATATTTTTTATTTACTATTGAGATAATATTATTTTATTTGAAACTCAAAATTCTTATCTGTAATTATTTTCAAAGAGGCAAAAAAGAAAAATCAAAGGCGCCAACTTATGTTGGTACGTGGATAATTAATCGGACCAAAGCCAAGAGCCATCTTTTTCTTCTTCTTCATCTTCTTCTTTCTGCAACTCAAAAAGCCAGCAGGGTAAAGTGACAGCAAAAACTGACACCAACTACTTCTGTACCCTTTTCACCACAGCCAAAAGGAAATTGTCTATTTCGGAGGTCCATTATTCATCACGGTCACTCGCCACCATCCATTAGCCAAGCCAAGCCAATCACGGCCCATTCCTTGCTCTTATTTTAACCTGCCCTCTGGTGTTCGGAGTTGGGACAGCTAAGGACAAGGAGAAAGCGCGCTCAACTCCGACCACGACTTTTTCATAGAGGGATGCGACAACAGTTTAGGTTACACGCGTCGTAGGATGATTGGGCAAGGTCGCTGATAGGAGCACTGTTGGTGATGCTGATGATAAAGACTTTACGCTGAGACCATTTGGTCCCCTTTAATGGTCTTCTGAAAATCTCTGTCGTCTTGTCCGTCCGTCCTTCCTTCCTTCCTTCCTTCTTCCCTTCTAATTGAGTGTTGTACTCGGCATCCTTGCGTCATTCACTCGTCTGAGTCGACTCGGGATCCTCTAAAGCATTTGGTTTTTCCACGTATCTGAGCCAAACGCATACGTTTAATTCTTCAAGACAACTCATCTCATAATTGCCTTTGACTGTATTTTAGTAGTGTAAAACTTGCACCAGAATACG
The DNA here is from genome assembly GCF_003713205.1 of Coffea eugenioides. Lineage (NCBI taxonomy): Eukaryota > Viridiplantae > Streptophyta > Magnoliopsida > Gentianales > Rubiaceae > Coffea > Coffea eugenioides. The sequence continues at coordinate 43,868,920 of NC_040035.1, read as the reverse complement.
AATACGTGAAGCAACTACCAAATTCTCGGAGAGTTTTGCTAGTATACGTTTTGTTTTGTTCTATGGAACCTTAAGAAATTCATGGAAAGTTATATATATTTTTTGGATAGCAAATTTTTTCAAAATAATTTTTCGCTTGCATCGTAAACGCATTTTTCGATTCACTTTTTTTATATTCCCAACTATATTTTTATCTCACATACATCAAATCACATAAAGTGTTACAGTAATTATTCTAAATAATTATTTAAAATAATACTGTCTATCCAAACAAAGCCTATATTTCTCTTTATTGTGTGTTTTTAAGGTAGAATTTATACATTCTAAATTACAAATATAAGTAAAATGATACTAGCTAAAACCTCTTATATTAAATGTTGATTGGGAAAACCAAAAATTGGTTAATAAGCAAGGAGCGATGCATCATCAAATTCTCATTGTAAAAAAATAAAGAGTTAATATATTAGGCCTGTCTGGATAGAGAACGGTTTACCTATTTTTTTATTATAGCTGTACACGTTATCACGTTATTTGGTCATTTTTTTTATCTAACATATATCAATTATATCATATCATAAAATATGCTATAATAATTGAATACTTTTCAACTTATATCCAAAAACTTGCCTATATGCATAAAGAATGTATCATTATTCTTTGGAGTTTTTATAAAAAAAATAATATATACTGTAATATTTTGATATATATATATATAAGTTAAAAAGTAATTGAGATTTATGCTCGTGAAAAACGTAAAATTCTTTTTGCTAGAAAACTATAATCCAAACACCAACTCAGATGCATAAAGATAAAAAAAAAAAAAGGAACTCGAGTTGAGAAAACAAACTAGTACAAATCCTGCCTGCAAATTTTTTTGCCGAGTAGAGCTGGTGTAATGTAACACGACACTGTGTATGTTAAGAAAAGTAAACTTGAGTCAGAGGAAAAGAAACTGGCTCAGACCATTTACCCAAACTAGGCAGGCACAGGAATATGATGCAGCGAGTCTGATACGGCCGATTCAATTAACAGAACTGGGGTAACTGGGGGTGGGTAATTTTTTGAGATTTGACCGATGACACTACGACGAAGTCTGATAAGGAAGGAAGGGGCTTCTCTTCTTTCAGTTGATCATTGATGGACCACAAACGAGGACACTGACAATCAATTCAATCTGACATGCAAATTGGGGCAGCCCATCCGACACTCATGCGACACCCAACGTTCTTTTAAGACCCCAGACCACTTTAACCGTTTTCATTTGATTAGGGGATACATTTCCCGTCTTTGCATTTTAATCATCCCTCCTTTTATTTTCCTTTTTAGTGAATTTTTTTTCTCTTTTGCATGAATTCTCACTAAATCCTAGCTGTACTTGTACTTTCATTTCTTGATTTCCTTTTTTTTTTTTTTTTGTTTCCCCTTCCCGTCATATCTAGGAGTAGTTGTCAACTAAACCATAGTTGTAAAATCCAACCCGATTTGGTGGTCCAACCGTTCAAACCGATGAATCAATTATTTAGTCAAGCTGATTTTTTATTTTGATTAGATAAGTAATAAATCTGTTGATCAGTTGATAATACAGCAGTTCAACCGTTCAAAATAGAAAAAAATTGCTCGTTGAACTGGCTAACTCGCGGCTGAATCGGTAATCCGTTGAATCGATCATCTTTTCAGATCAAGGTTCGGGCTTAGTTTTATAACTATGATCCAAACGTTCATTAGCACCTTTATCCATTTAATTATGTTACTATATTTTAGTTTGACTCTCATCATCCAACTCGTAAGTTCTACTTTGACTTTTGTATTCTTTGTTGATGATAAAACGAAAAAAAGAGAAAAGATAGTACAGTATAATAAACTTATTGAACTTCATGAGATAATGAAATAGTTTTATGACTTCGTATATCACTTCAAAATAATTTCAAAAATTTTTTTTTTATAAGTGGGAGATTTTGAAACCAAGACCTCTCACTCACAATTTCTTTCTTTTTAACTCCCAACTCCGCCCTTCTCCTAAAATAACATCAGTTTAAATTCTCATACACTTAATACGTGACAGGGTGCATTCTTTTTCTTTTCTTTTCTTTTTTGTTTGCCCTTACCAATTTGGAAAAGAAGGCATACAAGGCTCGGATGTATTAAAGAATTTTAGGTGCCGACATTGATGAATATTGCTTGCTAAATTTTAAATTTATTTTATGTGCAGAAACGAAAACATACAAGGCATACTCATGGTACAAATTTTCAGTGTGTGTGTGTATTTCTTTTTTGGCCAAAGAAGGTTAGCTTTTAAGCTTGAAATGTGAACTGGAAAGATGTAATCCCTGAAATCATGAAAGCATAACTCCTTGTGGTCTATGATACGTTGACAGCTCGATCATGTGCTATAATTAAGCATTTCGTTCGAAGTCTTTTGTTGACATGTAACGAGAAGTTACAAATGCTTCAAAGACATGGATTAATTAGACAGCGACTTCCAATTTGGAGAACACAACCATTTAGATTAATCAGTCAGTACATGACCACCCAATGGAGAAAACACCTAGCGTGGTGTGGCATCTTGTTGGCCACTCTATTTCTAGATACGCGACAATCTTCTTTAATGTGCTCCACGCCTATCCTTGAATATTAGTATTACATCGGGAAGCTCTTGCGAAACTTTTATGAGTGTCCGGTGAATATCTGTTTGCCAATAAATATTTTGGTTTTTTTTTTTTTTTATAACCAAGCAGGCCTCCCCATGATTACAAATAACTGATGAGATAACATGGATCAATTAATGCAAACACTACTATATATAACGCAGTAGTGGTAATGGAATTTGTAGGCTTAAGGGAAAGCTTGATAATTCGCATATAAAGTGAAATTAAACGAAAACTTATGCAGAGGGAGAAAAGTGTATAGCCGTTTTTATGTCCTCCCATCCCTCCTCATTTCCCTTCCTTCTAGGCCTGTCAATGGTCCGGGTCTAAATTCAATTCTGATTCACTAATTTTTTCTAAGTATAGGTACAAATACAATTTCGTTTACCTAACCCGAACTCGGACCCGTTTAAATAAATTAATAATTATAAAATATAAATAATTATTAATACAATAATACTTAATATAATAATAATATCTACTTATTATTATACAACAATACAATAATACTTATTATACAATAAATTAATAATTAATATATATTATAAAATGCAACATGTATTTGACCCAACTCGTACTTGGGATTCGTTGGGTTCGGATCCGAAAGATCAAATGTAAGACCCGTCAAGTATATGGGTCGAATCCAAAACATGTATACTAGATTGGGTTCAAAATGTTCAATTCCGCGTCATACCCAAGTCATTGACAGGCCTCGTCCCTTCGACCCAAACTGTCAGGCACGGGATTCGAATCCCGAACTTGATAGTAGAAAGAATTTTAAAAACCCTCTCCTAATTACTAAACCAACCCCAATAGTGGTTAAATGTATAGCCTTTTCTTATTATTTTTCTTTTTTTTTGTTGTGGGATAGAAAAATATAGAGACTCATAACTAAAGAACTCAACTCGAGCTCGGGTTTCCACTTGTACATGCCAAAGGTATGGTTGAAAGTTTTCAATAACCACCCGCGCATGAAGTAGCTTGATGCATAAAGATGTGGAAACGTGTACTGATTATCAATAAAACGCAGGATTATAGTAGAAAAAGGATGCAATTGTGCAGCCAAATAATTCCTACCTAAATAGTGACTAAGACATGCAATACCCGCAGAAGAAATTATAGGCATCTTCGTAGACAACACTTTACATCCTAGTGATGTGATTATATATTAATTAAATAAAATGAACCAAAAGAGGGAGATTAGACCAAACCAACATTAAGTTTCCAAGTCAAGTGAGATGGAGTACAAAAGTTTTGGTTTCTTGTTTAATTCAACACGAGGTTGTTGGCTTTAGGAACAAACTTAATGTTAACGTAGTAGTTTTCTACTAACTAAGCACTCAAAAAGTTTGCCAATTATCATGTCGTAGTAATAGATATATGTAATCTTTCTCTTAGTATAGCTTCCGGCAAGTTTACAATTTTCATTAAGAATACGGACATATCTGTCTCAATGGACATAAATGCTCTAAACTTGGTATTTTTAACCGAAATACAACCTAAATTTGTAGTTTAAAAAAAAAAAAAAACACACACACACACACACACTAGAGAAAGTGGACTGCATTTCACCCAAAATTTTCTAATTGAAGAATATTATTGTTCAATGACTTTTCTAAGAAGAAAAAAACACAAAGAAGTCGGTGAACCTCAAGAATAGTGAAATGAGGGTTCACAAAGTACGCTAATAAAAGATCACATGAACAAAGAAACAAACAAGCAAGCAAAATAAGGACCCCGGCCGGGACCAAACAACATTATTGGCATTCAATGATATAAACGTGGGTGTGTGCGTGCTTGTTTCGTGCGGTGGACACAGCGACGGAGGCGGCGGCTGCAACTGCTATTGCTTTGGTTCCGATCCAAGTTGGGGAGCCCAAGTGGCCGCTCTCCTTTTCTTGCTTTTGCCATTTACTTACTAGTAGTAGCAAAGCATTACCATATGCTTCATCTGCTTTGTGCAATTGTTGGGGCATGTTGTTGTTCCAGCTGAGTCAACTACGCAAGTCTGCGTTCGTGGTGTCTCGGATCCCATGTGATTTATTTATTTGCTTTTTTGGGTGGGGATCCTCCAGCTTGCGTTTGCTAACCATGAAACTAAATTTGACGTTAACATAGGTATGTTAACCACTTGTACTTTAGTTGCATTTCCTATTGAACTTGTCACATGAATGTTTAATTTGTATGGGTAAACATTATCTTCTTTTTTTTAAAAAAAAAATAATAATAATTTTTAGTGTTATTGAATAGACAAATATAGAGGTAATTGAGAAGATGTAGTAATGTAACAGAACAAGTGTGCTTTTTTTTTTTTTGGATAAAAAAAAGTTTGAGTGAATTTGAGTTTGATTACCACCATGGATCAGGGCTCGCCCCTGAATTGAGTTATCCAACACAACCCTCACATCATCATCGGTAGTGGGATTTGAAAGTGAATAGGTCATCCTTAGCACTATATTGTCCGCATCGAACATGTAAGTCTGCCTACACTCTCGAGAGGAGAGGGATGAAATTTAAGAAACAAGGAGGGAGAATTGGGATTTCAGTCCACGACCTTTTTAAGTTTTGGATATCGACTTTAACCATCAAATCAAAATGCCCCTTGTAGTGTATTTCTACATTCATAACCAAAAGTAGTAGTAGTATTTTGTATTTAGACTGGTTTCGGTCCACCGAAACAGGGCCGCTGAGAAGTTCGAGGGCGGCAGATTAGGGTCCAAAGCGTTATTCTTGAGCTTGAGAGCCCCAAGCCTGCAACTACAAGATGCGAATCGGTGTCCTGGACTCCTAGTACTCGCAACTTATTTGTAGAGGAGAATCCTCTACTGTGTGTTTTTTTTTTTTTTAAATTTTTGTGGAGCACGTTATTTAATTCTAATTGAGCCAGGAATATAGTAGGGGAGACAAGGTCAGTAGATAACCCACCACAAAGACAAAGGTGTATGTATATTTGTACGAGGACTAATAAGTCTTATATAATATTATTGTCTTTAATTGAAAGATGAATATCCTTTTGTCTGATTAGCGATAATTATTAATTTTAACGGGAATAAATAAGCAACATGTTACAATAGAAATAATGACAAAATCGAGCTAGTTACTTTCATCCTAACCCTGCTACATGCTCAATGTTGAATAATTGAGAATCGAATTTTAGCAGAGTCCTCCTAGCTGCTGTTATTGGCAATGTCCAGCATTCACCTAGACCTTTTTTTTTTTTTTTTTTTTTAATCTTTTGTTGGGATGGGTTGGGTTGGGGGGGATGGATGGACAAGAGGAAACAGATCCTCCATGGGGAGAGACAACAGAGAATGAAAATAACAAAATTCAATACCTAGAGGATCTAAATATATCTGAAGTTGAATATTACACAAACTGAAACCCCTCCTACTACTCTGCATTCCAGCTACTCCTACCCTAATAACTCTCTGATTATACTCTGCGCCCCTTTCAGTTTCCCCAACCATAACGCTAACCTAGAGTTCTACACTCACTTTTTGTACATGCGAATCTTTTAACCATGCTCCACCAGGCAGAACACATCCCCTGAAAGAGAAGGCAAAAATGAAATAAAAATAAATTTAAATAAAAGACACCACGGCAGACAAACGATTTAGCAACTCCTAACCCTCTTTAACAAGTATTGCCACCTCTTCAATAAATAAAATCGAACAGATAGCTACTCATGGGGACAAATTCTGGGGCAGGTGACATGGGAGCATCATCATGGCTGCTCATAGCTGTTTCCTGCATAGCTTTCTTTCTCATCTCTACGACTTTCCTGTGAGAATTGGAATGTAAAGTTGGCATGAAAGTAGGACTTGCTGCTGGACGATACTCCGGAAATAGACGTCCAGATCTGTAACGAACCCCGCATGCGTTGCATAATGTCTTAGGACCCATTGGTCCCTCCCTCCATTGTGGCGTCTTTGTAACTTCGCAGTGGGTGCATTTTTTAGCTGCAACAGAGCGCTGCAAGGAAGTTTCATTTTTCTCGCTAACGTCCGACGACAGATGAAATGATTCTTCCTTTGCCTGTTGAAAGGAGTCGTCTGCTTCGTTCGAGGCAAGTGACAGCTGCGAAAGTTTCTTCTTCTTCTCTTTGTTTTTCCTGTGGCTTGAAGTCCTCTTAGATGCTGAAGCAGCACAAGATATGGGAGCCATCACAAACCATGGATTAATAGCAGATGGTCTAGCCCGCTTGGATCGGGTTCGTACTGGGATAACGATGTCGGACTTGATGGGTAAACTTTTCCCACCTGAACAAGAGCCTCCGCTCTCAAGCACAGAAACAGGGCTGTGTGTCTGGAATGAACCAGACTCCTGGCCCTCGGAAGATGTAATCTGACGGGAAGTATTAGTGCTGGAAGATTCTTTAACATAGTCTGGGATTTGCTTTTGGTTGGCAGTTTGACCACCCTTAAGTTTGGCCAAGACAAGCATTAAAAATATATATATATCAGAGAACTACTAATACCCAAAGAGGGGAAAACAAGAAAGATGAAAGGACCAACCAACACTCCACATAAACAGAATATTCATCATTCAGAATCAAGAATTCATACAGATATGCACAATGCAGATTTGATTAATAACCACTAAGAACTGCTTCTAAGATGCCTTCTGTGTTTGTTTTCCTTTTCTTTGTGGGGGTTAGGAAGAGGAAGCAAGGGATACAACAAGTGACAAGAATTATGGGAGCTGTCGGATATTATGACCAAAAACTTGACAGTTCATACCAGCTAATTCCACGACCATTTTCAAATTTGATAATAAATAAGCACATTCAACCAAAAAACACTCAAAATGAAAAATCTTTAATTCCAAGATGATGTCATTAGATATAGAAAATAATCCACACAACTAAAGAACATAGCTAAACCTATCCCGTCTAATGGCAGCTGCAAAGCAATAGTTGCAGCCCCAAATGCCACCAAACTTTGTGCTTCACATCTCTCCACTATACATATTTAGTAAGCTAATATTTCATTCATGTAAAACTAAAGAAATTAGGGAAGCATGCAGATTACATCTGCAGTATGCACAGAGTCAGAATTCTGAATGTGATCCAAGTTTAAGGAGGAAGCAGGAAAAGGAAAGAAAAAAAAAAACCAGAATACTCTTCTGATTAAGCAAGATGACCTTTTTTTACCATGCTCGAAAGGCAGATACCAAATTTGACCTACCAAATAAAATTCATTCAACAAGGTCTAATATCCCCAGTAACTTCCGTAACAAGGAAAAGAAAAGGAAAAAACGTATATTAAGAAAACCCAGGCAGGATAAGTATAGCGTGATATAATTGTTTAGACTTGGCTTCCAAAGACAGATCCTGACAGTGAAGTATACACTTGGCAGGAATGCGAAACTTGAGAACATTAAAGTTTTAATGCAAAATTGGAAGCTTCACAAGATACACTATATTCTATTTATATCAAGATGTTGGCATTTCTACATAGGATTTGCTACTATAGATTCTCATGATTTGATTAATAACTTATCAGCACGTATAAGAATGTAAAGTCAATAATTTGCTTCAAAAAGAATCTAGCAAATGGTTAAGGTGCAAGAATTTATTCAGAGACATGACTTCCTGGAATTCTTCTAGACAATTTTATCATGGTCTAACCCCATACCTGCACCATTTTCCAATTTGCTTTTCATAAATGCTCTTTTTTATATTCTTATTCAAGTAATTGCTCTTCTCCATAGTTTTTTCCCCGGTTCTCCTTTAAAGAATTGCATCAATACACTACATAAGGGCTGACTACCTGGGTAATGTCAAGCACAAACAAGGTACTTGAGAGATTGTGATGTTCAAATACTCGAGACAAAATCGCAATGACTGCAGAAACCTCACCAAAGACACGGAAAGAATAATGACATCTTAAAAGAACCCAAAAAGAAAATAATAAAAGATTCTCTAACTCACACTCGAGAGATATCCGTCACATTTTGCTAATTCTAGTGCTCTAACAGCATCACCAAATCCACCAAAATGGAAACAGAGTAGTCACTGCTGCAGAAGAAATTGAAAATGTAGACGGACTGTTGCTTTTGAGAGTGTTCTGCCTAGGAAAATGAATAATTTTACTTCACAAGCCCTTAGTAATCCTTTCCTTAAGGGAAGCAAAAGCAGTTGTCCCTAGAATTTTGAGATAATTTCACAATTAGCAAACTTGAATATCCAGTATAAGTAGCACCAATTGGATTATTTATGTTCTACAAGTGTATTATATATTTTCAAAATTTGGGCTTTCATGTCTTAAGAACAAACAACCTTAAAGTATGCTGCAATTGAGAGTCAATACATGTCTAACATGGACATCTAAGATTATTCTCGCTTCCTAGGCAAAAAAGGCAAATTCCAAGAAGCTAATGTAAATCAGCAAGCTTATTTTTTGATTAAAACGTGCAGCCTCAAAACAGACAAGTAGATATTCTAGACAATTTTCCTGTATTAAGCACTTGCTGGAATTGACAAATGGAAACCTTTATGAGCACTCAATTGGGGCTCGGATCCCAAACTGTACATAAGCTGCCTTGCACGCATCTTCCAAAGAGCTTAAAGCCCCAACCCTTGAAATAGGAAAAATTGAATCTACATGACAAGGATCCACTTTCATTGGATTTTCCTTTGCCATTTTTTGGCTGCTAAAAAGTATTCAACGATTGTCACATCAGACAACAGCGGACAAGATTTTGTTGATTTCTTGCTTTCACAAGGAACCATTCAGATGCCTACCCTGTATTTGCCGTTGAAAGTCTAGCAACTATGAAGTATACATGGAAAACCTAAAAGACAAACACAACAGACACCTTAGCAAGTTGCACCCCTTTTAAGTCCAAATCAACATAAGGTGTGCCCAAGAATTAATCAAATACTTGATTTCAAAACAGACCCATTAAGAGGCTTACGGTACAATTTGCCAAAAAAATTTTCATTGAATCATACAACACATGAAAGATAAAGAAGAAAAGCATCATAAACCTATCAGCAACAGGCAAACCTTTTGTGTTCTGAAACACCACTAGGTCTGCCGAGATTGCATACACTGCCTATTCTGGTTTCGCAAGTTTTCAGTGGGAAGACTGGTCACACCACTCCCTTTCAATGCTTTGATATTTCATATTTTATCTGTCTCTAAGTGAAAATTTTTATTTCTCATAAAAAACAGATACATGCATAAAAAATTACTTTATGTCAATTGAAATAATCAGAAACATAAACAAGCAGTTTTAGAAGTCAGCTAATGGTAACATCTTCACTCACATAAACTACAGTCAATACAAACTTTTATAATAACAATTAACCGAAAACAGAGGGCCAGAGAATTGAAAACTCACAGAGGCATTCAATTTCGGCACGGCATTTGGTTTCGGCGGATTCTCTAAACTTCTATTGCCAGCACTGCCTTGAGGAACAGGTGGCAAACCCATGAAAGCCTCCGAAGGAATTGGACCGAGAGATTGTGACTTGCTAGCATCCCAATCTCCAGCAAGCTCATCATCTCCTTCCAAACTTTCCATGGGGAAATCCAAAATCCCGAGTAAATTTGCAAAGTCATCTTCTCCACCAGGAACGCCCTTGACAAACCCATCCCAGTAACCAGGCTCAACCATACTCATATTCTGAAATACAAAAAAAATCCCACTAAACAACCAAAAGAAGAAAAACCAAATCCCAATTTCAAAGAAAAGGGTTATTATGGGCGATGACAATAACAATGACAAAGACGGCAGAAGGAAGATTCTCTACGTGTAATATTCTCGATATATATACACCAATTGCGAATAATAACTTTTATTGATTTTAGTAATTCTTAGAAATTAAGGGAAAAGATTTGGGAAGCCAAAATGGTAATTGTCATCTACTATGAACGTTTATTACGTACTCAAACATTGTCTTTCTAGGAAATGCCTAGGTGGTATTGTGCAGGTTCGGCGTCACACTTTTTATGCTAATAAGGCTGAAAAAAAATACAAAAAAAAAGAAGAAGAAGAAGTTACCCTTTTATAAAAAATCTTAATGCATGCTAAAACTTTTACCAAACATAGGAGTCTACGAGGAATCCAAAAGTATCTTCCTATATATCCGATGATTAATGAATTCCTAATTTGAGCAGTTATGATTTTTTCTTAATTAAGGCTAACAGAATTTTGGAGAAAATATTTAGGGCGTGGAATTTAAAGGGTCGCTATTTCCACGGATTCAATTCCAACATTTCCAACTCATCAAATCTTGTTAGAAATAGTAATAACGCGGACTAATTGAGGAAATTAAAAAGAAGAAGAAGAAAAAAAAAACTAATGCTGGTACTTATAAAAGAACCACGTGTTTATTAGTGGGCTAACCTTTTTGCCCAGAAAGCGACGCCGTTTAGTGACTCACACCCACAGAATTATTCACTCAAATCAAGACGTTGCCCTAGTGAACAACCGCAAACAACACAAGCCCACCGACTACTCTTTGAGGCCGCCAAGAAAATTGAAAGGGGGGGAAAAAGGGAAAAAAAAAATCCTCTAATCTTTCAACATTCTCAAATACCCAACAGGTAGAAAGTCATTTTAGTGAAAACCCATCAAGAGAAATGCTGAAAAATGTTAACTTTCAAACCCATAATTTTCCCCCATTTCCACAGCAGCCAAACGCGGGGGTAAGGCCAGAGCACAAGAAAACCCAGGAAAACAGTGCATAAATTTGGAGCGAAAAAGAATCTAAAATGGGGACAGACAAAAGGTCATGCATGCATGGAAATGGAAGGTTATACTTACCGTGACAAGAACGCTAAAACCCCTTTAAGCCATTGTTTGCAGAACCTTTGTGCTGAGATTTTTGAGTGAGATAGAGAGAAATGGGAAGGGATGAAAAAAGTGGGCAGCTGCCAAAAAAAAAAACAAAACAAAACAAAAGGATAGGGTAAGAAGAGAAGGTAGTCAGAGAGGAGGAGTGGGGGGACCTTTTTGTTTTTAAGTTTTTGTAGCTTGAAAAATGGGTTGAAACGGTCATAAGGTTTTTGGGAGCCAAAAAGGGGCAACAAAATTTGGGGGTTTGCATTTATAGGCTAAGGGAAGAGGGTGCATGGGAGTTGAGGTGGAATGGAGAGTATGTGGGTTTTTCATTTTTGTGTTGTAGAAATACAAAAAAAAAAAAAAAAAGGACCTGAGGACTGAGGACTGAGGACTGAGGAGAGTGATGAGGAAGTAGTGGGGTGGAGACCACAAGGGAGGTGTGATAATTGTTATCTTCTGATGATTGATGAGCTGGGTTGGGGTCCAAGGGAGTGATGGTCCTTGTGACTTGTGATCAAAGACAAAGGCAATGGCAATATGTTTTTTCTCTTTTGGCCCCTCAAGGTTTTTGGCTGTCTCTAATTATTATATGGTATTATTTGAGGCATTGAAATTCAAGATTTTGAACTTAAATTTAAAAGAATAAATGGATTTTGTAGTGGGAAAATTGAAGGGTTTTTGGAGGGAATGGGAAAAAAGTGGGTAGGAGAAAGGTATGACTTTTAGATTTCAATCATTGATGGTCTTTTCTTTCTTTTTCTCTTAAATGTGTAGATTTTTCAACTTTCTTGTTGATTGATGATGCTTATAGTCATAGTCGCTTTTTTACATGTTTAACATTAATCTTTTTTTTTTTTTTGCTTTAAAAGGTGAATTGCTACACTGACATAACATTGCTAAACTTGACAGGAGAATTTGTTTTTCACCTCTTTCCGAGGCCGTATGCTTGACTTTCAAAGTCGTCAATGCCATTATTCAGAGCATATACCCCCGCGTTCCTCTTCCCCGTACACCTCGTCAATACCATAGCAATGGAAGTGCAAATAACCAATGCTTTAGGGCTAATCAAAATTTTTTTAACTCCAAAAGAGAGAGAGAGGTCATAGTAGTGTTATGCTATTAATTTAACGAACCAAATCTAGATCTGTTTGGTACCCTCTGATCCAATCGAACTACTAGCCTGTATATTAAAAAGAGACCAAATGAAAACTAGTAGGTGCTATTGGTTTATTAAATTTAGACTAACTCTTGATTAGAGCTGTTAAATGAAACGAGCAGTTCGAAAGCTCGATTGAGCTCGACTCGTTAATTGTGGTAAACGAGTCGAGCTCAAGCTCGAGATATGCTCGTTTAATTAACAGGCCGAGTAAACTCGACTCGTTTGTTATCCGAGTAGCTCGATTAGCCTCGATAAGGAATGGTATATATGTCATTTCAAAATTCAAAAGTATAAAAATTAAAAATTATAGATTTTTATTATGGTCAATTTGCACGAGTTCGAGAGCTCGAGCTCGTGCAAGCTCGGCTCGTTTGTGATAAACGAGTCGAGCTCAAGTCACATGTCCCATTCGACGAACTGAGTTCGAACACATTTCAAAACTCGTCTGCCTAATCGAGCAAGTTCGAGCTCGACAATCAAATACTCGACTTGACTCGGCTCGATTAACAGCACTACTCTTTAGCTCCCCTTGTCTTAGACAACATGTGGGACTGCAGCATTTTTCTTTTTCCTTTTTTCTCCACCCCCCCTCCCCCTGAGTCATAGTGGTAGTGGTTTGTCCCAATGTTTTAAAACTTAGACTGTTAATTGAATCGGTGAAGTCATCATATCGATATATAACCGGTCAAATCGATTTTACTCTAGTTCAATGATTATACATACATAGATCCAATTGAACTTTTTTTTTAAAAAATCATTTTAGTATAAGTGAGAGATCGAATTCGAAACCCCTCGCTGACATTAAATCCAATCCAACTTGGTAAATATTGGGCACAAAAAGTGAAGCACGGTATTTGATTCTTAAAGTTCAATCAAAGTCAAACTTCATGAATAGTGACCTTGAGGATGACTTATGATCCAATAAATCGTTACATAACTTTTAGTTTTTTTTTTTTTTATGACAAAACGCTTGAATTTGCATTACTTAAAATGGTAAGAACATTAAAAATGGTGCACGTAAAAGAAGAAGAAACCTCCCTCTTCCGCTGCATATAATCAAGAACTTTGTTTGCATAACGCCCTAATTTATAAGTTATTTGATTAGTTTCTTATTAGTTCACTGAATATTCTCAACACATACTATGCTCGTCTAACATATTTGTCTACGCACTAAACTTAACCAAGAGTAAATCAGACAATACCAAGGCTATTTCAACAATCTTAAATAATCTAATTCGTTGGATTTTGACCTGTGATTCGTTAAATCAGGTCTCGATTTAAAATAGCTTTTAATAGAGATACGTTAGCAATTAAAATTACTTTTGATGCTGACCAAAAGATCAAGCAAATCTGGTTACACTAATTGTGGGCTTGTCTTGGTTTCTTTGGGCCGCTATCCAGTCATGGTGCTGCGCGTCAAAGCAAAACGCCATGATTGGCCTAAGTGTAAAATAAATTCGTATATTATCAATAAGCAATTTCTTTTGTTTCTTTTTCCTGTTTTTGGGACGATAATAAATTACTCCTATGGCTTTAATCTCGCATAATTAACAGCAGCAACCATGATATATCAACTTAATCGAAAGAGTACCATTCTCGAGTCTTTATCGCCTAGCCCTTGTACATTTTTTGGTTTGTCTATCTTTTTTCTTGTAATTATGCAACTTAAGTCTTGTAATTATGCATGTTGCTACCAGTGTACAATGGATTCAAAATACTAGCAACTTGGAGTAAATTCTTGGCCTCCAGCCGCCAGCTCGTACAGTAATCACATTCGGGTAGTTACTCAAGGTCATCAAATCGACCCTTTGGTAATATGCTGGACATCTTGGGCAGGTTCTGCACGATCGCAAGGGATTAGTCTGGCATAAGCCAAAATGCCCTGTGTCAACCAAAAAAGAAGTAATTTCTCGACAAGCAAAAGATAAATTTCAACCATTTCATCATAAAACTGAGTTCCAATCAAGCTACAACACATACATGCTTAATACGGGAGATAGATGTAAAGCAAGATATTCTCCTATAACAAACCTAAACCTATTAAATCACGAAATCATGTGAACAGATAAAAAATGGATTTATAAAGTGCATTTTATTTCTCAACTCCTTCTACATGCTTTTGGATGAGAGGTGATCCAGAGAGACAAGGATCAATAGTGGTATTTGCAAGAGATGTGTAGAAGACAACTAAAGATAGACGACATGGATCACAAGTTCACTGCTTGCAATGTTGGATATATCCAAGTTACAGGTAATGTATACTCTCCCATATCCAGATGGGTCGAGATTGCGGAGTCTCCTTACATTGCTCCCATCCCAAGTGAAATACTGCAAGAGCATCGCAGTTAGACTTTACCACGATGATATAACTACCAGTATAAAGACAGTTGTTCAAACTCCGGAGCAGCGATCTCCAAATTTGTGATGGAAATATACGGAATTAGGAGAGTAATTAGTATCAAGAAAGCTTGCTGATTATTCTCTCCCACAAATATCGAGTCAGTATTGTTTTCACAAATATTATGAATTTCCATCCAATCTAGCTCCTCCTCCTTGTTTGGCAAATTTTATATCTTGTCCATCGACTTGTAATAAACCATTCTTGAAGGCCACCCTTTCTTCCACACAATCAATTGCATCCACCATTTTTGTTTTTTTGAACTAATATAAATTGCAGCAACCGAGAGATCATGATCCGGAAGCGTGGGTTGAATGGAGTATCACCAGATAAGATTATTATTTTGCTAACATCTGCAACGTGCATTGCCTGCAGAATTATGGTCTTTCGGGTGAGTGGATTAAGAGGCGTTGTAGATGGTCAGGAGGGTGCTTAATGGCCAACCAACCGGAGGAGGAGGAGGAGGAGCTTACGAGTCGAACAAAGTGAGGAAGTTGAAATTCGTGAATTGTATCCTCGGATTAGGAGATGCTGTAGCATAATTTGGTTATGCTTGGCCGACTGTATATGTACACCGTAATAATCGAATATAAGACGGAAGGCCTCATCCGGGGTGGTGATTAAGAGAATAATGGCGGCACCTATCTTGCAATTCGCAGCTGTCTGGAATTCCCTTCGAAGTGTTGCGGAAAGCCAGGACTTGCTAACAGCACCAAATCGCGGAAGTAATCAGCAAGATGAATTAACTTCCCCCAAAAACCACACCGAGGGTCCTCCGGCAGATCATTCCAGTCTACCACTGACGACTCCTTGTCATCTTCCGTCAAAGTCATTAGTACAAGGATGAGTCATTACCTGTAACTTAATTTACCTCGGAGAGTTGGGAGTTGGGGTTGCGCCCGTTAACACACAGAAAAAGGTTATTTGGCTTAGGAAGAACGTAGTGATTTTTTTTTTTTTTTTTGCTCGTGCGTGCAAGTAAAAGGTCTCGAATCCGGACCTCTCACTTCTATTGGCTGCTCCGATATCACCCAACCAATCCCTCCAACCTTAGGAAAAGAACGTAGTTTCATCTAAAAGCTCTGCAACTCCCCAAAATTACCATTGCTTTAGTTACAAAGCTTTGTGCATATCCTAGCTATAAGTAGTGAACTTCGTCTGTTTCTCTCTCTCTCTCTGTCCTCTAAACTTGTATACATGATACAGTAAATGCATGCATTTCAATCATTTCATAGCTTTATTTTTGATATTCTTCTCCTTGCATTTAAATAGAGAATAATGAACAAAAGAAATAAAAAAATGGATAAGGAGATGGAAAGAACACTCCAAGAAGGGGCACCATATGGCTTTTTGAACATGTTCACCAGATTCTCCTGCAGTTTATGAGATATGAAAAACTCAAGTTAAAAACAATCATACTCCTCATTTCAAGTTATAACAGTAACGGACCACGGTAGGCAAATTCCATAATACACAACTAATTTTCTTTTGCCTTCCTTCTACACTAAATGTTCTGATTGTCCAATTGAAGAAAAGACCAATGGATTCTTTTTTAACTTTCCAAAAAGTAAGTGTTTCCAAGGGCAAGTACCATATAATTAGTTATCATGAACCAATCTTTAGTTGTAAGTCGCAAAGATATTAAGTCCTCAAACACTGGATACTTACTTCACCAACTTTTGTTGGCATCGCATACTGTTGTTGATTTGCAAAGATGCCTTGAGCGTACTTGTACAATTCCACATCCAGGTAATTTAGTGATGTAATTTCCTGAAGAAGAACTTTAGAAATCCGACGACGAGCCTGCAACGAGATAGAGTTAATAAGTAAATGGCAAGTACCAGGACAACAAAATTGACAGAAAGCCGTCTCAGAATCAAAATTTGCAGTCTGAGTCTAATTTCATCTAAACATTCCAAATCCATCTCAACTCTACTGCAGTATAAGATTGAGCTTATTGTGCAGTACACTCTTGAGCTATAGAAAGGGAATTTCTGGAGTACACTACATCGATGAAAATACAGACGGTTAACCTTCTCAATCTGGTAACAATAGGACAAAGTGAGAATTTGTAGATAGATTTCAACAGGCAACACACACAGAGAGACATATGTGAATCACATTCCAAAGTTGCTACAGCTGCTACATCTAGATTGTCCCAGAAACTGAGGGCTGTACTAATTTAGGATTTGTTACATTGATACTATCAAACTGAATTAACCACAGTTTCAGTGAAAAGGAGTTGACCCCTCAAAGATCTTCATTTATTTAAAGAACCCTAGGGGTGCTCTAAGCTCTTCAAGATCCAAAGAGAAGACTATTTACTTTTGTACTGATTTTTGCATCACCTAAAGGATGATCCTTTACTTGAAAACAAAAGCTTCAAATCATAGCATGACAACCCGTCATGATTGAGAGATGTAACAATTTCCAACCAGGAGTTGAGAGTAGTAATTTCCACAGTTACACGCAAAAGGCAAGAGGGTGGAAAAAGTCAACAGATTAAATAAGAATTTTGACTAATTTTTTACCTCCTTAGTAAAGTTTGCTGGCAGTATATTTTTTAAAGAATTTGCGCGTCGTTGTGACTGTGTGCTTCGTAAGCTTGAAATACAGGTCTCATATCCTTCCATTAGTTTTCTCGTCGTCATCTGACATAGTAATAAAGTCGTCGTTCTCTTTTCCTGACATAGTAATAACTTTGAGCAAGCACAAAGCTAGAAATAAAAACAGGCTTACATCTTCATTTGTTGCTTCAACTGTGTCCGTTGATGAAAACTTTCCAGGCTTTGGATATGTGCTATTGCTCTAAAAACAGGGCAACAGAGGAATCAACATCACAATTTGAATCAGTATTCAACATCATTAAAAACTAAAAGACCGCTTACAATCTCCAATAAAAAAAAAGAAAAGCATAGTAAAAGAGACGGTCAGACATTACCAAATGGTAATTACTATCAGGGTCAATATCAGGTATCAAAGAGCTCTGCCCTGCAGAACCAGCAAAGGATGATGTTACTGGGGAAAAACTACAATTTTACTACTTAGATAACCTTAAAAAACTAAAGAAAGGGATAAACTCCAATAGCTTCATATGCTTGAAACACTAGTGATTCTTAATTTGGAAATTAGCCAAGCAGACAGATCGTGTACAAGGAACCATATAATCTCTTGTTTTTTCAAGCTTTTTTGAAACAAAACAGGAGTTAATGTAACTTTCTCTTAAACCCTTCTCATATTAGCCTTAGTTTTACTTGTTGCAGGAGAATGGATTGTAACTGTCGAGGAAATACTTATCTGTCACGAATTTTCTCCTTTACCTAGTATAGTGAGCACACTTGTTTCTAGATATGCATTAGACTATATATTTTCCTCCTCTGTCTTAATATCCTTTACACTAGGCTGTTTACGTCCGAGCAGAGGGAACTTTCAAACTATAACTCCACCTAAATAGCACCAAAATGTTCATGACATACCATTAAATAAAAAGTCAGGAGGATGCCAAAACGACTACTGGCATATCTAAGATACTCATCAAGATGAGCACTGTATAGAAAGCAGAGGATGTTCATGGTTTCTCATAATCAATAATTCAGCTTGAACACTTTTTCCTTATGCTCAGAGAACTGTAAACAGAACGACAATAGCTACTGCTGGTTGTATGGAATTATGAGCCCCATAATGTCCAAAATCTAGAGAAAATCACAAACACCTAAAAGAATGGAAAACAAAATACAGCTGAAGCAAATTGTTTCTGACACTGACCTGGAATGCTATTAGCCACAAGACCCTTTCTAGAGTTTGATCCTGCAAACTTAGAAATCGCCTGAGCACCAACCACATTTGCAAACATTGTTGCAGATTCTCTATGGTTCTCAGTGAGTCCAACATACAACATATTATCCAACCGCTTCTGCAAGATTTACAGAGATCTACCATGGTTATAACCATAAAGCAAAAGTATAATAGGCAAGAGAAGATTTCAAAATGATGTCAAGCAATAAGTAGTGAACCTTCGATCGGTACCTTTGCAACGTCTAGCACATATTCACCAAGAGGCTGATATTTCTGTATGCAATGGCGCACTTCATGTGATTCTGCCAGATAAGAGTTGTTTGTAAGTCCTGCAATCTGTTTATCAGAAACAAGCAGGAAAATATGAACATTAAAGACTATGTGTCAAGCATGAAAATCAAATGCAAAACTCACTAACTGTCTTTTTGCTTCACCATCTATTCAGAATGCAACACTTACAAGAACTAACATCTAGGATTGACAATGGCTAATTTCCTCTTTTGGCATAAGCCTGGATATTAGTTCCTAAAGAATAATTCCCACACATCACAAATAAGAAGGTTCTAACGCATGTATATGGTATACATTTATTATAGTTCTTTCCTGATTCATGAGTATTATACAACCTTGTGATAATTACATATTTCCACGTGGTAGCACAGATGGATTCAATTAATAGATCTAATCGCCAAAGTCAACTGTGAAATCAAACCACCCTTTTTATATTAGTTATGCACTCTCACCAACTCGAAATTCAAAACTCCACCGTAGAAGTTCATATAGATAAGATTTAGAAGAAAATGTCATGAATTGCTTGTCCAGGCAGCTCAAACAACAAAAAGATTCATAAGTAGTAAAACTTCAAATCTTCCTTTACTCTCGACACATAAACCTAATCTAGACGCAAGCTCAAGAAATATAACTAAGAACTCTTACTTGTAAGTTTCATGGTCCATTTATGCTACTTATTAACCAATCTACGTGTAAAGCAATCTCAGTTATCTACAGAAGAAGATAAAGAGTTCAGGTTAAAACCTGGTATGTAGCTCCATTATGAATTATTTCCTGAGCTATAGGATCATTAATATACTTGTGCAATGGCATTACAACATCCTCCATATCATAGGGATCGTCACTATAAATGGAAGGCCAACCTTTGCGTCTTCTGGCTTCTCTCTGCAATCAGTGCACAACAAAATCATCATCTTGAATATGCAGCAGATCTATGACTGAAGCATAAAGTGAGGCATTTTTTAGATCCTTATATTATTACTAATATAGGTAAAATAGAAAAACAAGGTAAGAATCTGACTACTTTTCGTTAAATGACCTTTTTGTGCTACACCCCTCCCCTCCCCCGCTTCCCCTCTTCCCCTCTCCCCCCCCCCCCCCCCAAAAAAAACAAAAAATAAAGCCAAAAAAAAAGAATCGAAGATCTGGGTCAAGAAACATTACAGTTTTTCATTTTTTCCCCTCTTTTTATGTTTGATTAGAATATTATTCTCTACATTCTGCCACACCCCAGAGAATCTCCAGTCAATCTTCCTTTATACTTAAATAGTATTGAATTGTCAAAATTGGAAATATGAACTGTTTGAATTGAAAGTTACATAAGTCACAAATTGGTTTTCTACAGGTCCAGGTCATCATCTATGTGCAGACTGCAGAAGAGCTAATTGCTATGCATATATGAATTCAAACAGCATTAGATCATAATGCTAGGTAGACATACCCGAGAAAACAAATCTTCTCTCATCCAAGGGACCAAATACTTCCATGGCCAGATGTCCAATGTGCTTACTCCACCCCTTGTCTTTGCCCTCAAACGTCCAGTCATTCTTAAGGCTGATGTTAGATTAGGGTGCACCAGAAAACGAGCAGCAACCTCTACCGAAAATTCGTAAGTGCTAAAGACACGATCAATAGGGTCCCTTAGTATGGTCACCACTGAAGTTTTCTCCTTTGGAAGTTTGGACATGACACTATAGTCATCATGAGTAACCAATAACCGGCAATCTGGTTTCCTGCAGTGAATGAATATCATATGGATTGAAGCAATCTGTTAAGCTCTTGTACTTTGAGAATAGCTTTTGCATCAGATGGACAACAAAGAGCTATTGAATGCTGCTGCCATACAGTTACAGATTTGCTTTCTGAGCATCACAATTGACAAATTTTTGAAAGTCAATTCAAAGGAAAGCATATTAAAAACATGCTCTTGTGAGTCTTACCAAGAAAAGATGTTGTCATCCATTGTTTTTAAACCTTGATGCATACAACCACACAGTAAAAATGAAATTTTGACTATGAACATTAAATAGCAATCATTCTAGCTATCTTAATCCTGGGTTTTACACTAACCCCAAACATCTTCAAAAACCATTATGGTGAAGAAGTATATTCAATCCCTAGTTTACTTTTAAACTAGTTTCCACCTAAATGTATGCCCAGACTCTCCCTGTAGCTTTTCAGAGTTACTAAACTCTACCTACTCAACAACTAACTGGGAATATTTAAAGAAAGCTTTACCATGTTGTTTTGGGATTCACTTTATCAATAAAAAAAATATTATATCAGTAGCTTCAAGAATTTGTGTCTTGATGTAGAAGAAGAATCAAACATCATGTACTTTCAAGTAATGTCAGATATTGTATATGATTACAAGCCCAGCCAAGTTTTCCAGGTTTCTCAACAAGCTCAAGGCAAAGATGGGTTGTTTTCAGCCCTAAAGGAAGGCGCAAGTTTGTAGCAGCCATTGAGCTACTACAATCAATGTACCACCAATTGCATTCAATGGTAAAAGTAATTCATAGATGAAGAACAGTGTTACCTGGGATCGAGCCTCAGCCTATCATAAGAGCGTGGGCACTCTGAAGAGTTTGCATATAACCTTTTCAGAAAGCTGCATGTGAAAATTACATCCATGAGTGGCAATTTTCAACCCGAAAACCCTACAATGAACAGAAAAGGGAAATGCAGTTTGCCTGAAAGTACTGAAAAGAAGCAACTACTTTACCAATAATAATATGTCCTCCCTCCAGTTCTTGGGACATGAAGGAAATACAGCAAGTCCCGCAATATGTGTTTATCTTTGTTAATTTCTGAGTCAAGGGAAGAAGATGCCCACTTCTTGACGATATGTTCACACTGATTAAATTCACCGTCTTCAGAGGATGCCTTTATTCTGGTTGAAACTGTAATTGTAAGATATGAACTAAACAAACTTAATAACATATAAGGCTTGTCTTGTGCATGAATACATTACATTCCAAGTCACAAAAGATTCTTACCCCATTTTAAGAGAAACAGCAGTCCCCTAAAAAAGCTACTAGTATGTAAGAATCCAGAACTTTCTCACTACCACTAAAAGAAAGAAAAAGCATATCTAGGATACCAACTTGCAACTCCCTTTTTTCTTCTTCATTTTTATCTTGTCCCTTTTTATCCAATGATTAGACTGGATTTTGCAATCAGAAATCCAGTTTACCATAACCAATTTTTAAGCTTACTATGCAACCCAACATAGAAGTAAATGGACCTCGCCTAATCCATTGCTTCCACAAAGAAAAGAAATAATCAGCGAATAAGAAAAGAACAAAAAGCAGAGCCAATTTCTAAGCTAGATCGCAGCTTCAACTTGACTTAAAAAACGATGCACAAATTTAATTTGCTAAATACATTGCATATAGCTCCTCCAGAAAAGCCCGGAAAAGAAAAAACACAGCAAGCTTCAAAAAATTCAAAAAAGAAATATATATTCACCAGATAAGAGCAGGACCAGGAGAAGGGCCAACTTCGAATCATAATTTATCCACCTCATCGTCCCCTGCTCAGGAGGAACCCACTGTACAGCCAAAAAAGATAACAGATTAGGCCACAAAAAAAAAGGATATAAAAAAACTTAAGCTTGTTAGAATCAAAATCATCTGATTCAGCATATTCAGTAGAAATTTTAAAAAAATAAAACTTTACTATCCTTTTTCCACAGTTATGTAAAATGTTACCAGATATGAGAGTAAATTCTCGATTCCAACCCAAGTCAATTAACATAAGTTGAGCAACCACATTTATACACACATGCAAGTAAATATCATATATATATGTAAAAGAATTTATTGTATTAGTATATTAAATTGAATCACTATCCACAAATAGTACTGCTTTAATATATACACTAATGAAAGTGGGGAGTTTTGTTAGAATGGTAAACCAACCTTGTGGAGCTCCGAGATCTCGTGCTCCCCAAAATGACAGAAAGCGTGTCGCCTCACAACCAGAGTGGGGTCCACCTCAAAAGCTTCACCCCAGCTCCGATCGAACAAGCTCCAATATTTCCCACCCACCACCTTCTATTCCTTTAATCTTATTTTAGCACCCATTTATTCTTCTTCTTCTTTTTTATGGCTCAATTTTTTTTTCCCAAATAAGTACGTTCAAACCCCAACTACTCTAATCTCTCCTAAACCCTGAACCCTAATTTCTCCATTTTTATTTTTATTTTTCTGGGGTGGGGTTGGGGCTCCTCCTACTTCAGGCTCAGAGAGTCTTCTTTCCTTCAGAGTTGACTCACTATCCAATGGCGGAAAGAAGATTTAATAATATATGATTAATAGGAGAAGTAAACATTGGTCAAATACTCAGAAAAAATCTATTGGTTGGGGCAAAATGGTAATAACAGTTATCTAAAGGCACTACTCTGTTTGCTAGCGTGCGCCGACGAGTTGTGGGTCAATGGATGTGGAAGGTGGGCAACAGCTCCCAGTCCCAATTTGACTCGTACGAAAGGGTAGATGAGAGAGTCCAAATGTCCGGTTTTGCCCCTGGGATGAGGCTTTCGGAGGAGGAATCCAGTTCGGGAGGAAAATGTGCAAAAGAAGATAAACGTTTTCTTCTTAAGAGGTTAGAGGTTGGATTGGATCCTTGAGTAGGGAGTTGCCTTGGGAGTCAAAAAACCATTAAAGAATAGAATGGAAGCCCACGCAAATTGGTCGGGACTAAGAGGCAGTGTCCCAGCCGGCAACTTAATGGAAGACAACGGTCTGCAAGTTACTTGAGAGAGGAAAAACAGAGAGACGATGAGAAACGAAGGGAAAGATATTTTAATATTGTAGTTTGGGAGTTTAGGAAAGAAATTGAAGGGAAATCCTATAATGTTGTGGCATACCACATTGTGATAACTCGTGTTGTCGAACCAACTACTCTACTCTTAGAGTAGTTGACTGTGAAGAGAGTTTTAAATTAAATGTAGACTCGATCTCTTGACTTGCAATTTAAAAGTTCAAGATTTTCTCGAATATTAATGTTTTGTTAGTGAGTGCGTAGGATCCATCTAAATCAGTAGTAATTCAATCCCTTCGAATTTCCTCTTGACCCTGTTCGATCATTTCACTTCCTCTAGTATAAAGTAAGAATAGATTTATCGTATCCGGAAAAAAAAAAAAGCAAAAATATTACCCTACAAATATGATATACCACATGATAGATAATCCCAATCATGTTGATACATTTTCCATTTCTCCCACTCTATTTTCTTTTCTTTTCTCATCAAATCCAAGTTCCCAAACAAACTGCAACATTTTCATTTTGAGTTGATGAAGATTTTAAATTTATATGATTAATCTTATCCTACACTGTAATGTATATTAAACTATTTATTCCTCATTCCTTCTCTCTGAAGAGCATCATGAAGAATCAACTCTTGGCAGGAGGAGAAAAAAAAAACCACAAAGGTAAAGAACTTCAACTATGAATATTACAGCTCTATCACCTCGGGTCCTTTTTCTCTTCATTTTGATTTCAATCTATTCTGACAAATTGACATTATCCCAGTTCCAATGTAATATACACCAGCCAATTGATTTTTTCCTTGTATAAAAGAATTGATACCGGCAGGTACATTGGAAGAATACTACGGTCAATTCTATAGACTTTAATCCCACTTCAGCACAATTCATCATCACGCGGGTCCTGGTTAACATCTGGTTTAGTGCTTAACTGGGATAGCTTTAGAGGCATCCAGATGGTTAAGACGACAAGTCCCCAGTAGGAACTCTGGAAGCTCATCCGTGGTGTTTGCCTGCAGGAAATGAATCTATTATGACAAACAGCGATATCATAAAAGGGGATGAAGGTTCCCCAGTGTTCGCTCTCCATCCATGTTTAGAGAAGAACAGAATCACAATGTTGCAAGATGCTGAGTTTATACCTGTACCAGAAATGCCATTTCTATGACAAGATTGTTAAGGTAACCAAGAACAAGACTGACCACACCCCTCGCAACAGTAGATGAACCGATATCAACTCCAAGCTGAAATACAAGAGAACCTTCATAATTATCAAAATACAAAGAGACCATTTTTCATGCTGTAACATTTTCTGGTACGAGGTTATGTTAGTCAAGTGGTAATACTCTCCCTCGTAGACTTGACGCGACTCCTTTGCTTCATCGCAGGTCCAAGTAGGGGCCCTGCCTCTCTTGCTTCATCGCATGAAGACAGGTGCGCAAGGAGATAAATGTAATGTTTCACTCTCATGTACTAGCTAACATGCTCATAACATGAATGCCGTATGGAATCCATCTGCTTTCAAAATTTTACCTCTATGTAGTTCTTCCCATGGAAATAATTAATTTCCAGTGCTTGACCAATTAAGCATGCTTTCTTCCCAACACTCTGCTTGACTATCCATGATCCCTGAAAAACAAATCATATATGATTTGAACATGTAAGCTCATATAATGCCCCAGAATTCTGAAATTTGGAAAGGCAAAATTGCTATTGGAAATAGATGTGCCACTGAAACCGTGGATGTCTCAACATCAAAAGCCTCAGCAAAAAAAAACAGAGATTCAAGACCTCACAAGATAATATTAATTTCTGCATTACCAACTTAACTGACCTTAGATATGTATGGAATGAGCTTGAACCTTGAATTTCTGTATGCATCATCCCCTTTAACAAATCTCTCCAGCAATGGTGCATCTTCCAGTGAACTACTCATCATGTAGTATAGGGCCAGATTATAAGTTGTCGAACCTGGCACCTTTTGTGATTGATTTAGGGTAAGTAACTAGATAAAAGAGTCAAAGAGGAAGAAGTGAATAAAATGAAAGGACTCAATAAACCTGTATGTTGACTATGAAAAAGAACTCTGGACCTCCTTTTGCAGCATATTTCTGCAGAGAAAATACAAACAACTTGTTGGAAGCCTCATGATCACATGGTGAAATGGTCAACTGTAGCAAGAAATTTGTGACACAACATTTTTCCCATGAAAGAATTAAAAACCTGAACAATGCTCCCAGGGCGGCCAGCAAGATCATCTTCTCGCTTGTCAGATCTCAACCAATCCGCGGCAACCATTTGCATTAATGTGCCATTTGCTTTGATCTGGAGATAAGAGCACCACAAGATGCAACCAAAAAACTATAGGTTACTAACAGGCTATTAATTTAGACTTGTCAAAACAGAGATAGAGAGAGAGAGAGAGAGACCAATATTAAATTAAATTACAGATAAAACTTAATGTGAAAGAACACCTTTTTATGGTCATCCAAATAAGTTTTTCCACGAATCAGAAATGTAGAGGGATCTGTTTCTGTCCAACTTGAAAGCAGATTACAAGTTTGATCCTTTGGTAAAGTGAACCCATAGTTGCACGACATACTGTCTTCCCTTGCCATCTCTTGTAAGTCCACATAGCCCCTCTTCTGAACTGCAGTCAAAATTATCTAGTTATCGTAAAATAAAGAATGCCCTTAATTTAGAGCTGAATCGTTCTTTTTTTTTTTTTAAATTTCGGTTAGCAGCTTCATCTACTCACCTGCAAGATCATGTAACTTTTTAACAAAAACAGCAGCAGTAGATAATTTGGGTGTACGTGTATCCTGAAACATCAAAGAAGTAGATAAATAAAAAATATTTCTAGAAGAAATTAACAAGGTCTCTTTCCTTCCATGAAAAGTAGTCTCCTCAACTTTTACTTCACAAAACTTTAATTGCATAACAAAGCACATGCATATTTAATGGTCAGGCTCCAAAAACATGCAACTGTTGACTTGCTTTCCTTTTGATCTGTCCAAAAACATGCTTACTTCCCTAAATGGAACCTTAAACTGTTGAACAGTACTTCTTACTAAGTAGTTTATACACCAAAAAGGGCAGTGACCCCACATGCTCCCACCCTCTCCTCTAAATTTCAGTTACCGAATGTAAGAGTCCAACATGTTCACCACTTTGTCTTTCACCCATTATACCTATTCAAATATCTTATTTCTTTATCCAGTCAAACTAAGAGCTCAAATTTAGATCAGGTGTCCAAAAAAATGTATTCTAACAACCCTAGCTTCATAAATTCTCAGATTGCCTCAAACTATAAGCCAATGTTAAAGTATTAGTTGCTTTCCTACATTTGGAAATTGTGCTTCATTCAAAAGAGAAAGTGTATACTGCTACCTGAGAATATGTTTCTGAACTAAAATCAGAAGACCAGCCATTTTCTGATTGATCATAATCCAAAGGTTCTGGAACATCAAAAAATTCATCTGCCGCATCATTTAATCCCAAAAGGCTTGCGTGTTCTGAAGGCGTTTTAACCACTTCTTCACCCTCTACGTCATCGATGCTCTTCCTAGTCTCCAGCCTGGTTGGAACTTCAATTCTCAAACCTTCTCCAATCTGGTGTAATCTACTCTCTTTTGTCAGCTCACCAGATGAGAAATCAGACACTGAATTATTCCCTAGTTTTGCTCTAAACAACTCTCTCAGAGCTGCAATTACCAAAAGACGATTGAATCAGCAACAAGATAGTTGCACATTGCAAGACTTATAAACAAGATAGCTTTGCTCTAAACAAGATAGTGGCATACCAGCCAGTCTCCCTAGCATGCGGATTGTTATGGATTGCAAGACTTATAAACAAGATAGTTTTGCTCTAAACAAGATAGTGGTATACCAGCCAGTCTCCCTAGCATGCGGATTGTTATGGATCGGGCAGAGGATGTCTGTAGATATGATTTCCAAAATTTCCAGTCAATAGCAAGCATATGTCTTACTACTGATTGCTTCCCTTGATTTACAGGAGAAATTACAAATCCTCCACCTGTAAGGACAGTACAGTCTCTTATCTACAGCACAATTAATAGTATGAAGTTGTAAAATACAAAACAACCCTCCTTGAATCCAAAATCTGAAAAAGTTACATATAACGGGGCGCCTATGGTGACAAGAGTAATAATTAAAAAAAGTAGCACCATTGCAATATTAACCTATAGTCAATGTATGAACTGATGGATGCGTGCACAGCACATAAAGAAAAGTCGACTAACCAAAATCTAGAAGTAAAGAAAAGGATTTTCTAACAAGCCATGTCTGTTGCATAAACTAACAGCTCAATGTAATATTTGTTCAAGTACATATCAACAACAGAATAGCTTAAACCGCTTTTTGAATCTGTTCAATGTATTAAGCATACATTACTTTTAAGGCAGGCACGGACATAGCCCACTTGAGGAGGACACCTCTGGTGGAACACAGAATGGTACAGAATAACTGCAATAGAATGAAGATGAGTTAAACCAAAAGATACATATCCATCTGTGAGGGTTCCAAGTGCAACTTTATTACCATATGTCCCATCATCCTCCCTCCTCCAATAGCGCCGCAAAAGAAGATCCCTTGGTTTCATACCCCTGCAACAACATATATTGCATTCAGTCTCCTTGAAAATTAAAAAAAGGTATAATGTATCTGTGAGGTTCAAGTCCCGAATCTGACCAAGGTAGCCAATTTCGGTATAACAGTTTATGAACTATGTCAGTATGACCATCAAGATGTTCAATCACACTGCCCTTATACAGACAGAAATCCCACCTGCGGATGAAGACATCAAAAACATCAAACCATTGCTCAATCACACTGTTGTAAAGATTGGGTATCCCAAGGAGGAGTTGAATATATAAAGTAATTTCGGTAAAAAATTGTGAACATGTAATAGCCACCCTAGCAATTAATTCAAATGAAAGAAGCTAGAGTCCAATATATGCCTTGAAGTTGAAAAGGAAATTGAATTTTGGGTTACAAGATTCCTGCTAGGAACGTGAATACTATCATGAAGGGAAGAAATAGTAAAATAAGAAACCGAATTTGGAATGAGAGATGTCAAAACTTTTGGCTTATATTCAATTGATCTTTATGTTAAATGCTTGAGAGATAATACTTTAGAACCTTATGATACAGTGGCCACTTACTCAGATCTTGAAGGACCAAGAGACATTAATGTTTGGAAAATAGCCTCAGAAGATCCATCAATGACACCAACAGCCATTATAGCAGGATGGTCATCCCACTGCAAAATATACAAAAGACTCAACAAGGATGGATACATCACACAGCTCAGATCCAGATACAAGATATACCAACCTTTGCATGAGATTCTCTATCTTTAGCTTCCTTAAATAGCCGGAGACCTGTATGCTACTAATGATTAAATGCAATTTCAGCAGTAAAGGATCTTAAACTTCGGTGAAACAAACTTAAACCATACCATTCTCGCAACCAAAGATTTTCCAGGGTGATGGTGCAATAACATCAGATGTCATGGCATCTATAACTCTAGACGAACGTAGGGTCCAATCAATAGAATTTGAGTAATGAGTTTTACTGGAACAGTCCAACCTGCAAATGAAAGGAAACCGGTTGAAATTCATAGATGAACTTACAGACAAGAGTTGTCTTTTTATTTTTCACCAAATAAATAAAACATATGAACAGGACAGTCATTCAGCATGAAAGTCAGAAAGCGATATTTCCTTGTTGAAAGCAGGAGTGAAAACAAAACCAGGTATGGTTTTAATGTACCTCAAAGACTTTGCATCAGGCTCGGAAGAATCAATAACAACTTGGTTCTGGTCCACCTGCAAGTGTCTTAGCAAACATCAGCTGCCAGAAATATATGCCATTGCTAATTTAAACAAAAGTCAGCCATTTGAACCTTTAAAGCAGCTTCCTGAATCGAATGCATCCATCTTGCTGCTTCTTCAGGACTACTTGCTCCCAGCTAAGAACTTCAGATTTAGTAACCATGCATGACTTATTTTAAACAAATTGAAAATTTGGACAAAAAATTCCGCACCTTCAGTTGATCACTGTGATTGGAAGTGTTGTAAAGTGTGAAAATGAAGAATACCTGCAAATTGAAAAATTACACGTCTTCACAATCTCTTAGAAGAAATACAGCAATAACCACTGCATTAGAGCATTAAGTGGGGGAAAAACGCTTATAAGGTGGAAGAGAAGTTCATACTCTTCTTTGAATGCTCTCTCTCCCATTATCAGCCACACGGATGCAAGAATCTATAATTGCACTTCTAAGAGGATCCTGAAAGTATACTGATTATGTCATTTAAAGCTTAGACAAGATGATACTGAAAAAGTTAAATAGCCAAAAAATCAAAGATAGACCAGAAACACCAAGGACGAATTTGATGCATTGTATTGAGGAAGTTCCAATAAGTCAGAACAAATGCAAAAAAGAAGGATGCTGTCCAACATAAAAGAAATAGCAGTTAGCTTTTTAACAAAAGAAGATATTTATCATACTCATACTCATTTTCAGAATTCAGAAGGGGTTAGTTGATATATATTTAGTTGCCATGGGATTTTGAAACAGCTGCATAAACACTTTAAACATTCTTAGTTGATAAATGCTGCCCAAACCAGCAGTTAAGGTCACTAGTTGCAGAGCCCTTGAACTATACACAGGGTGGGGTGAATAAGCGCTGTCAAGTTGGAGGTAAACTTATGCTTCCAATATTGCAACCAGAAGAAATTAATCGTGAAAAGTACTTGGACATGTATGTAAACTTCAGGTGTAGTAAATATTTAAGCGACTAAACCCTAAAATGAGTCAGAGGTTCAGCTAGATATCAAGAGACCCTCTAACCATGATCATTCTCATAACATGCTAGAGTGGCATCTTTTACTTCATCATCAACAGGAGCAAGCCTAATTGAGTATCGTATAGGCCTTCCAATTGATTCTAGACACTGATTGCAATCTACTGGTTTTCCTCATTGCCAACTTACTACTAACTTAACATCAGAACCCAGTTAACCAATGTACCCAAATAACAAGAAACGAAGGCCCACAAATTACTTGTACAACTACTATTCATGAGTATAATGCTCTACAGAAACTGACAGGACATTATGGCAGAAGAGAGAAGTAACTGGCAGAAGAGGATACTTTTCAATGTTCTGAAATTAACCTAGCTTAATGAGATCATCAATTGGCTTAAAGCTCATCTTCCTTAACACTCGCAATACAAAACCTGCAGTTAAAGTCTCAAAATTCAAAGTTTAAATAAATTCTGCACCATGGATTCCATCACAGGCCAGATGAAAGCCATTGTCGAACTATGAAAAATAAGATAATAATCAATTGCTGATGTTGGCAAGACAAAAGATCGCGCTTCATATCCAATATGGTCCATTTTCATTGCATTATGGTAAGAAGAAAACATAATCAGAAGTGATCAATGATCACTAATCCAGTACACCACTAGCACACAACCTCAGGCAATAACATAATGAACTACATTGGAACCCAAAAAATCAAACCCATAAAATGAAATTCTAAATATAATCCAATTCTTACTTTAATTTTTGCAATAGATAAAAAAGAGCTGATGATAGCAACTAGGAGTAAAACTCTGCAGAAACACAAAAATAAACAAAACTCGTCTACTGGCGAAAATTAACTAAAACAAAACCAATAAACAAATTAACAGACCTCGTCATGGGCAGGTGGGATTGATTTGAAGCTCTTAAGAAGGTGATCTTGAAGAACAAAGTATCTTTTTCTTGAATACTGCAGCCCAAACCTATTAGACCTTATCAAATACAACCACCCTTCCATTCTGCTTTCATCATTCTCAGGAACACCACCCATTCTTTTTCTTTTTTTTGCCAAATTCCCTCTTACAAACTCCAAAAATCCCACAAAATAAATCCAACCCACAATTTATATTTACTAAACAAGCAGTAAACGTACTTACTTCAACTTCCCCGAGTATTTCCTACATATATACTGTATAATAGTCGCTTGTCAGAGAATCTTTTACACAAAGAAGAAGAAAATGCTCAGTTCATATACGGGATTGCTGCGCTGGAGTCTTGAAGACAGAGATAAAGGAAAAGGGGAAGACTTCTTTCTCGGTTTATTGTCGATTATTTATTTATTTTTTCTTGTTTGGTCTCTGTCCGGGGTCTCGTTTTCACCGGCTGTTAAAGAAAGGAAGAAAACAAGAATCAGTAGGAGTGGCCAGTGGGGTCTTTGGTGGGGGACGTGGAGGAGTACACGAGACAAAAGTTTGAGAGGCTAAAATTATTAGGGAAGTGAAAGGACGGATTTGCCCTTGTTCGGTTTTGACGTGATTGGGAAGTTTGAACCGCCTGCTACCTAAAGCCGACCAGATTCAAATTTCTGGCACCTGCCAACTAGCAATTAGCAAGTTAGCAGCTACCTCCTAGTTGCAGTCCAAATTTCTGAATTTATTAATGGACAAATGCATATGGACACTTTTTTTTTTTTTTTTTCAACACAGGGGTGTCCGGGTCAAGACTCGAAGGCGGCCCGACTAATCCCCTGCATATGGACACGATTATAAATAAAATACTAGTACTAATGTATGCAATTAATGCAATTCGTCGTAGGACTGCGCAAACAGTTGAATCGAGTCCAGATTTAATCCTATCGACTGTCTTGATTTAGTTTTATTAATCTCAAGTTCGATAAGTTGTCAATTTAAAATTCGAATTCGAATTCGAGTTCGAACTCAAAAAAATAAAAAAAATAATTATTTTATTTTTTAAAAAAATAAATAAAATAATGTTTTTTTAATAAAAAATAAAATATTATGAATATATATGTAATTTTATTATTAAAATAAAAAATTATATATATATTTGAACTCGCAAGCTAACGAGCTTAATATTTTTGAATACTAACTCGAATTCGAATTCAATTTGCCCAGTTCAAACTCGATATTGATCGAGTTTTAATTCGAATAGTTCGAACCGATTCGTTTGCAACCCTATGTTGTCAATTATTAATGTTGTAGATTATAGTACTACTTTTGAGCCTTGAAAGGTTCCAAGGAATTTGGGAATGGTTCTTGTGCACTAAAGACTATTGATAATTAGTTTTGCCTTTTTGTTGCGAGGAATTTGGGATCTTCTTCTTTTTTTAAAAATCGTGGTAGATTTGCTAGATTTAGCCAAAATTAAGGATTGTAAATTATTTGAGATATTTTTGTTGTATCACTTTTTTTGATATGATGTATGTAAGATAAAAAGGTGATTGAAAAATGTTAAGGTGTAAATAAAGTGAAATAATCTTCAATCCAAACACTAAGCTGAAGATATTGATGTACATTGACACGTGTGGTGATTTGAATTTGTAGGCTTTTAAGCAAAATTCGGAAAAAAAAAATTGCAATGTGCGAGGTTTTCTCTAATAAGTATACATATAATATATACATCGTTTATAAGATGTGAGAGAAAGTTTGAGCTCATACTACTGTCTGTGGAATTAACAGAAAGAAAGGAAAAAGCTAATCACTTCCTGTTTCTTTCCCATGCCCCTTAGTAATTACTAATTACTAATAATTAAAGCAATATTAGTGTGTGATGATATTTGTTTCATGGTTTCTTTATTACTACGTGAAACTTTTACAATTACAAATTTCGTATCCAAATTTGGCTTTGATGGGCATATATTGAAGAAAACTTCAAAATATGCAAGGCCTTACAAATTTCATATCCAAAATTGACTTCGGTTGCGTGCATATATTCTTTCTTGACGAGAAGAACATGCCCATCAAATTTGGATTGATGGACCAGAAGAAAGACCATATCATTTTCTTATGTTAACAACCCTCCATTTGCTAACTTCAAAATTGGTTCACATAAGCATTGCCAAAACATCCCCTTTCCCCTAGAAGTTGAGGGTGACAATTACCCAAATGGAATTCTCTGGTGCATCAGCTCAACTGGATGATGACAATTGACAAATCTCATTGAACGGTACACGAGGCAAAATTTTTTTGTGAGGGGCAACTTTATTTCATGTGAATTTAGCCACCCCACAAAATTAAAGATACTGGAAACATGCATGCTTATATCAGTCATATACTCTTTAGATTTGGCACCATCCCTGTTTGGATAGTGAAATTATCCCAAATTATATTTTGCTTGCATCATAAACACATTTCTTAACCCATATTTTTATCTCACATACATCACATCACAAAAAGTGCTACAGTAATTATTCCAAATAATAACCTATCCAAACAGTTCTGGCTAAAAAAGAAGAACGTTTTCTGGCTAAAAAAGAATAATGTGAATATGTTTCTTCAAGCAGTTGGGGAAAAAAAAAAAATCTTAAAAGCATATTGTACATGAGAGGATGGATACTCTCTCCTGCCAATAGTATATTGTCACATTTTTTGTCATCCTTTTTGGGTTTGCAGTTCTTCCAAAAGAATTAATGTAGCTTCTAACCAAGTAACCATCCCTTATTTGAAAATTGTCAGCTAATTTGGTTGTATTTTTTTTTCCAACATGAACTAATGTTTTGGTCTTATTATTATTTTTCCCTTAAACTCTCATCATATTCCATTAAATCAGTGCTCAAAATTTGATGCACCAAAGAAGCATGGACGGAAGGATCTCATTCGTGTTTGCAAGCACATTTTCTAACGGCTAACGAAAGTTTAAACGGACCTAATCGAGCTGAGTTGGCTATTAGGGAGAGACTAAAATTCCTCTTTGGGTGTAAATCGAGGGTTCAAAGCTCCCAACTTGCATTTTAAAACCAAAATTTCTTAAAATTTCACTAGTTGCTTGTCAACCTCTTCCGAATTTTTCCATGACTACTTTGGGTCTATCCCTTGCTTTAGCGCAAGGTAGGCGTGGGAATATAATAGAATTATGGTTTCGATTAAAAAAAAATACAAAAAAGATAGAAGTTAGAGTTGAAGGCAACGGACTTAGCCCAGCAGCTATAATTCATTAGTCCATGAAGATCACTCTGTAGCTACGGGCTATATGGGATTGGGTAGAGCATTTAGCCCAACCTTGTAAATATTGCTCGATTCGAGCAAAGCTGATGTCCAGATAACAGTCCAAACTGTGCTTGTTTAAAATTGGAACCTCGGACATAAGAGCTCTAAGCGATAAAATATCATGTTGAGCACAAAGGGAGAGGTTATCAAGTTGACTCAGAGTTTACTTGCAAAAAATGACCTTAAATCATGATATTCCTAAACAATAAACACAAATATTGGAATATCTAAAATCAAGAAGGCGTGTTATTCACTAGTTTGTTTCTGTCGCTTAAGTCGTATATCGTTTAATATAAGATTTTTCTTTTTAAGATGCAATTGTTCCAAGATGATGTCAATTTTTCACTTTAGCTAAAGATAAGGAAATCCAATTCTAAAAGAAAAAGGGGTAATCCAATTCTTTTCTTAATTATTGTTAGTATATTATTGATCTAAAGTTGAAATTACGAAAAAAAAAGGAGCACAAAACTTAGCAAACAAAGGGCAATTAGTGAATTGAAAAGCATATTTATTATACATATCAAAATCGTCTACACACTTGTCGTGGAATGTCTGAATTAAAAAGAATAGCTCAAGTCTTAAGCGGAGTTACAATTGAACTTCACCTAAAAGCCTACTCCTCAGTCTTGGGAGGCCTTAAAAGATCATTTTTCAGTCGGATTTTCCTCATCCTGATGGGCCATCTTCTTCCCGTTAGCCAAAAGTGGTGTGGTATCTTTGTCTTTATTCTGAAACAACAGTGTCCAATTATACCATCCCATTTTCAGTCAAAAAATAAATCAAGCAATTTCTTAATAATTAACAAAAAAGAGTAAAATTTAATGTACACATTACCTGAGACATAGATGAGAAGTCTCCCCCTTGTTTCTTCTTGTTCTCATGGGCGCAAAAGTACGAGTACAATCCCATTCCAACAATGGCTATTAGTATTCCAGCAATGTTTCTTGAAGTGAAAGGATCATGCAGGAGTGTATAGCCGAACGCAAGAACAAGGCACGTTTTAAGATGCCCTAAAACTTGATATGTAACAGGTGACGTCTTCCCAATCACTAAAAATGTACTGAAGTTAACAGATACGGCAATCAAGCAAGAAAGTAATATGAATGCCTGCAACAGTTATTTATCAGGGATCACTCGATCTAAACTTAATGATTTTAGAGAAAGCGGATTAAAGAGTCAATGAACCCAAAAAAGGGGTTGTTAGAGCTTTACCAATACAATAGGGGAATATTTGTGGGCAAACACATTTTGTTTGGTAAGGCACTGATCAACAAGAGGGCCTGAGACGAAGAGAACAGCCGCTTGAAATGGAGCTGATTGGTACAGCAACTGAGTAGATGAGACATTTAGTCTCTTCTGAATTGTGTTTGTGAGCTGAAATTAGAATGATTGGTTAAGGACCAAGCAACAAGAATATCTCCCAAGGACGTCCTACAAACATCATTCTATCTTTCTTTTTACTTTTGTACGATAATACTCTGGAAATGGCAGTCTAACTATGATCAACCGTGGTGCCTTTTCCTCTTGTAGCAAGATGATCATCTTTGTCTCTCTCCTTTGTCCAAAGGATCAACCTGCATTAATTAATCACTTTTAATAGCTGTTCGTGACATGTTTTGTCACATTTGATGATTATGACTGTTAATTTGCTGATCATAGTTAATTAGTCTGGCATTGTACTACTGTAATCAAGTCATTTGGCCTATTGGCAACGGAGTGCATGATAATCTTCCTTTTTTTTTTTTTTTTAAAGCAAAGATAACCAATGAAATTAAATAAAAGAAAAAGAAAAGGATACAATTTGACCAACACAAGTTGTAATGATGGCCAAAAGGGAGAGAACTGTTCCCAGAAAATTAAGCTGAAGGTCGGTTATGGAGGCAATGCCGACACCGATGAGTAGGACGAATAGAGAGAACTTGATCTTCTGGCTGCATATAATTTGGACCATCATGAAACAGCGGATTTGGTTTATATAACTAAAGCTCAAAAAAAAAAAAAAAAACTTGCATATAATAATAGGCTTGGTTGAAAAGTTAATAATACTTCCAGATTGTAATTATTAGCTTTTCTGTCTGAACATTACCTGAAATGCTTTTTCAAGAAAATGGTCTCTAATAGAACCGTGAAAGGTATTATTGCAAGCTTGGTCATCTGTAAAGCATGAATCACAAGAAGCAAATTAGTGGAGAACATTAGGGGAAAGAAAATCCAAAAACGTTAGTTTGCATAAATGACTAGTGATCGTAAATAATAAAATAAATCACCAATTAATTTTTTTCCTTGTTGAAAAAAAAATTGAAAAAAAAAGTGTACTGCTCAATGAAATTACTGCACTTTGTAGTTTGTGCTTATGTAGTGTAATCAATGTGTTAATGCTGATTTAGAAGATGAAATGCATATAAAAAGCTCGAGTATATAAATATGAATAATGTAGTAAATCAAATTTTTTTTGTGCCTTTTTAGACTGTAAAATTGCTAGATATATTTTATTTACCGCACCTGGTAGAATCCAATGGAGTTAAATCCCAAGCTTAAGTTGAGGAAACCTATCGAAACTCCATTCAAAATGCCGAAGAGGATGACCGTCTTCATGTCGACTGGCTTGTTCTCGAAGAAATTCATGCGCAGAGCCACATGTAGAGTGCAGTACGTTACCATCAGGTGCCAACTGGTCAACGTTGTTGCTGGCAAAATTGAATTCAAAGCATTTATTCAAATCATCCTGGAAAGACTACTAATTCCACCTGATAAATTTCAGGGTTCGTTTTCCACATTAGAAAAAAAAAAAAGTTATATATATATTTGGTTTTTGTGTAAAAATATACATATAATGCAATAATCGATAATTATACGAGTAAATGTTATATATACTGACAGTATATATACACTGTCAGAATTGAAGATTTGCATCGTTAACAGAAAGCATTTTGTAGGTTAAAATGGTACGAGTTGTGGTAGCTTGGGATAGAAGCATGTAGATACGGATGGAGATTGTCTATACCAAATGGAAAACCAAGATTGCTCATCAAAGCTTTGTTGACGATGACAATGGACACTGATGAAGCCACAGATAGGAACAATGCCCCGATAACTCCCAACTGGTTGCTCGTCATCTCTCCCATCTTTCACCTAGAAATTAAAAAAAAAGAAAATCCTAACAAGATTCAGGGATGATTATTAATTTAATTTTGATTAGTGCTTCCTATGAAGACGTAAAAAGTTTGGGTAGAAGATAGAGTCTCTTCAGCATTTCTTGGATATACAGAAGAGTTATATATTGAACATACCTTCGATTTACTGCCGACTGGAGCTGGTAGTCTTGGGAGCCCTGAATTCACAAAACAGTCAGCAGATGATCCTACTTCTGATGATAGATACGCTAAGCAAATTCCAATACTCAGACAAAGATGAAAGCAAATACTGCTGACAAGAAAATCAAGATTCAGTGGCTCCACAAGACCAGTGCACCCTAAGGAGACAATTGCAATGTAGTCCTCGGGATATTTGGGTCCGGCCGGGCTTGAATGAGGGAATTTGGTCTGTTTGAAGCTCTGAAGGTGGAGGGAGAGATAGAGTCGTAGAGAAAGAGGGAGATATCAGGGGTTTGTGGCTTGAAGGAGAATGAAAAACAAGATCTCTTTTATTTTGTAAGACTAAGATCGAATGTGGTTGGTGCTAACGTCGTTAGTTCCAGTTTTTTTTTTTTTTTTTTTTTTAAAAAAAATTTTTTATAGTTGTTTGTTGGTTCTGTCTCGGTTTAATCACTTCCAGGAAGGACTTAACTGCCAGTTTAAGCAAGAGAACTGACCTGGTATTTTGTTTTAAAAACAAATTATTGCCATGAACATTAGGACGATTAAGTCGGAAATGCAGTTAACAAATTAAAATTGAACCTTTTTCTATACAAGTGAGAAAAATCTGTGTATTTCCAAATCTGGCTCTGATTTTAAGCATGCGTTATAGAGGATTTAATGCGAACAACATGCTATAAGAGAAATATGAGTCTGCTTCTACATATTTGGTTGTTTTGTAAGAGAAAACGCTTTAGATTTTTTTAGTCATCTTTGTTTCTTTAACGAGTTTTTTTTTTTTTTTTTTGAAAAAAAATGAGTTTATTCATTCATTATGCATACGACCGACTGATCAAATTCTCAACCTAGATTTCCATTATTTCTTTATGTGTTTATTTTTTTGGTTTTCTGGGCATGACAAAGGGTCCTTATCATCTTCTCAATCAGTACAAAGACTGATTTGATTTGAGGAGGGCAGATTTTATTGGTTTATTAAACAAGTCTTAGTACATAAGAATGGAAGGTGGAATGAACATTTCTCAATGTCAGTGAGCGAGGAATCTGCCAGTGTAAGCAAAATATTTGCACCCAACACATTGCGAAACTGTCCGTTTGGTGACCTTAAACACAGACTTGGGTCTCACTCCATACATTTTCCAATATCCTTGAATATCACACCAACCGATGCCCTCCATTGCATAAAAAGCACATCCTTCACCAAGAACAAATAGATATAGTAGGTATTAGAATATGCTACTAGGGTCCAATTAGGGACACTCTGGATTTTGTCAAATGGTAGCAGAATGGATTATACACACTTTTACTTTTTTGAGTAAACTTCAACGTCTCAAATTCAAGGCTTGAAAAAACTTGTTCGTTGATGATTATAATGTTTAAATCTCCTTGTGAACAATATTGGTTTTCTTGAATGGTATTAGACATACGAGACCTGAGATTCACATCTGCTGATGATTAATTGCAAGAATTTTCTTGTTTTTACTTTCTTTCTCTTCATTGCATGGTTAGTTCATAGTATTTCTTTTGGAATGATTCTTGTTTTTACTTGCTTTCTCTTCATTGCATGGTTAGTTCATAGTATTTCTTTTGGAACTCATCATTCATCTTTGTTGCTCATTGCTTTCATCACTTCAATACCACAGTTTATCATTTATTTTTTGAAGTAAGTTTCATCTAAAAAATTTAATGTCACTTAATTAATTCATACGTTTTATTTTTTGTTATCAAATGCGTTTGAACGTGTTAAAATCTACATTTCTAAAGCATTCTTTAAAATAGGTATGGGTACCATCTTCCCTGCAGTATTGTCACAAGTTGGTGTCTCGCGGTTCTGCACGATAACCCGAATAGAGCAAAAATTTAAAATGAGAAAAAGAAAATCAGAACTGCATTTTCCGTCATGAGACCAAAATTAATTCCATCTTTTATTTTTGTTATCATCCCAAAATTCAACTTCCATACGATCATCTGAAAAATTGGTCGAGTCAAAGATATGAAATGGGATACAACAAACTCGCATGCCTCTTCTCTCCCCCCGCCTCAAGAAAATAGAAAAGGGAAAAAAGGGGAAAAAACAGAAGGAAAAGGAAAAAGAAAGAAAAGGAAATGAAAATTGGCAACATGGGAGTCAAATGAAGCAAAGTCTAATCTATTTATACACAAAAAAGGATCACTCTCTTCCAGTTTCAGATTGTTAGTTTTCACTACCACAGGAAGTTCAGCTACCGCCCCGCTAGGAGCAAAAAAAAAAATAAAAATTGAAGACATCGAGTGAGAAAATTGGGCTCCAAAACACCCTTCCGTACAATGAATACAAAGATGGAAAAAGGACCAAAGAAAATGAAGAAATTTACAGGTAATAACCAGAAATTAACTAATTCAAAGTCCTCCCAAGCTGTTCAATATATTTCTTATCTGCATTGGCTAGGCGATCTTGAAACTGCGCCCACTCACTTCTGCACCTCTCTCTTACCTACCAAATTAGATAGAAAAGAATTCAAGCTAGTTACTTGACGTTTGGACAAATGTAATGAAATTCAGTTCAATGCAAAATCATGCAATTCAAACAAAGTGCAGATATATGACTTGTGAATCCTTATTTAAACATGACATGTTAGAATGTAGGTGAAATAGAATAACTCAGATGACCATAAAATTGGATGAAGAAGCTTTCAGAGTTGACTTTTGCCAAAAAAAACGAAGGACAAAGAAAAGGCCTCAATAAAAAAAATATACAGAAAGGCTGAAATGGAAACTGAACATGTAACAGCTTACATACCCCTTGCCAAGGAGCTTTTCCATTTTCAGATTGACCCTGGAATCAACGAAGCTGAAGCTGTTAGCATCATTATCAATAAACAAATCTAAATGAGGGGAGACCAGATCAGGGGGCAAGTAGGATTATTGAAGTGGAAGAAAAAATGTGAATAAGGAAGATTTGACAGAGAGAGCCCCAGCCGGGGGGGGGGGGGGGGGCTAAAAAGTTGCTTATATTATAAATGAAGAACCATTTGCTCAAAAACGGAAATTAAAGTTGAACAGAACAACATTTGCAAACAACTAAACTTCATTACTTTAATCACCTCTAGGAAAAGGAAAAGCAAGTCCCAATGGTTGTAATTAAGTGGTTAACTGACCTGACTTCCTAGAGAAGGAATAACTTGATGAACTATCCACTGAGAGTCAACCACACCAATTTTCTCATGTGCAGGCTGCACAGGCAAAATACACTTACAATGAAACTGATAATACGCAGACATCCATTTGAAATGAATACATGTTTTCCAATTTTGTCTGTTTTACATTCCACTGTCCCTCAGATCTCTCCTTCCAACAGGAATATGAAAAGCAGGTAGAGAAGCCTTCTTTTCTAAATCTTTCAAATAATTCTGTGATAAGAAACAAATAAAACCACTGACCTCCACACATCTCCTTAGTGCAAAATCCAATCCCCAACCATGCACCAAATCATTCTAGAAATGTTATTGAAAGTAAAAAATCAGTGTGAGCTCTAAGCTGGAAAGAACCAAGGCTAATGAGAGCAGCTAAAAGCAAAAATAGTTGGAGGTACAACAAGGCTTAAAACAGATGTATACAAATGACAAAGTTAAAGAAGGGAACCTGAATCATATGCCAAACACATCGCCAAGCATCGCGCGAGAAAACAGGAGCCATAATTTCCACAAAGCTGAATTCAAAAAGGAATTACACAAGGAAAATTAGTTGAAGGTAAATGTTGAAGCCACCCCAATCTTTTAAACTTTTCTTAACTATATATCTCCATTTTAAGGGCCTGAGCATAAATCATGGGTCATAACTCAACCTACAAACACTACCATAAAATCAAAATTTTCAACAATAAGACGTGCTATTGCTATGATATGTCTTGTGGCTAAGCTCTTCTATTTGGCAATGGTCAACCAGATGAAGAAATATGACCATCAATATAGAGATTTTTTTATCTATAACTTGCGAGCAAAAGTGCAAGCACCAATTTGTATCATAAAAACTCCTATTTAGTTGCTGTGTTTTCACAGGTAAAGTAAGTTTCCTGTGACTCTAAGGTTCACAGGTATTAAAAAAAAATAGCAATGTGAACAAATGCCTATTGTTGTCTAGGAGAGAGAGAGTTAAGACAGCATACGCAGCGCAAGGAGGCAAGTGGGGATCACTGCACCAGCCAGGTTTCTCCTCCGTCACCCTGAAACCAATTTACACAGATTAAGACGGAAATCAGAGTAAGTAGCTGTTTAAACAAGCATGCTAGACAAAGATACATTCTTTATTAGAAAGAATAAGACAATAATAACCCACTTGTGAACCTCTCTGTCACCTCTCCTTTTAGTCATTTGCCATGTAAGTCCATTATTGGGTTCAAGACCGGGTTGAGAAATCTCCAGGCCATGTTTCCTAACTAGTTGAATGTACCTGGAATGTCACAGACGAGATAAAAAAAAAGTCAAATAAGCTTAAAAAGAAAAAGGAGAATTATGCAACAATTCTTTCTTCTTTCTCTTTTTTTTTTTTTCTGGAAAAAAAATCTTACTTTTCAGCATTGAAGTGCTCGACTCCAAGATCTTCATCCCAAATGAAAATGTAATCATAAGCTGCAATCACATCAGGCTGCAGGAACCTCTTTGCATACCACCTTTCAGTGGGGAAGAGATAGCACAAGGTTATGGAATAATGTGAAATTTCATTTGATGTTAAATCTACTATGTCATTATATCCCCAAAAACCACCAGGCACAATATGCAGAGAGTTTTTAAATCTCACCATTTTGTTTGTCTCCTAACACTGACATGAATT
The DNA here is from genome assembly GCF_003713205.1 of Coffea eugenioides. Taxonomy (NCBI): domain Eukaryota; kingdom Viridiplantae; phylum Streptophyta; class Magnoliopsida; order Gentianales; family Rubiaceae; genus Coffea; species Coffea eugenioides. The sequence continues at coordinate 43,825,888 of NC_040035.1, read as the reverse complement.
GCATGCTTTGACCATTCAAACTGATCCCACTCACTCGTTCGACCATCGTAGTGAAAAAGCATGATTTGGAAATCCTCAGAAAACTGCAAGAAAGAAGGGAAGCAATTCAGGAAACAAAAACTCTTGGCACGTACAAGCAAAAAATTACACAAAAAAGTCATCATTATCATCATTGTCATGCAAAATCATCCCCACCTTTTTAACTGCTGCATTGATATTGTTTCTCTGATCCAAACCAACTGTAAATGTCACTAAATACTTTGGCTTCCTTTTCAAATCCTGGAAGTTTCATAACATGTTAGGGAACAGTTTCACAAATACAGACAGCTATTTGTGCACATTCCAAATCAATAATATTAGGACAGACTCCTGCAATGCAGTCGCTCTGGAACTTTCTTATGGCTGTTGGACTTGTGCTTATTTTGATGGTATGCAACTCTAATGCACTTAAGTTGAATTGGAAGAAGGGGTGACCGTGCAAAATTGCCAATAATTTCATGCACAAACCACAGCAACACTTACTAGCACCCAGTTACACACCAACCTAACACTTTTACTAGCAGCAATTTATAAGCAAACTAAGAGAAACAAGACACCTGCCATCATGGTGTTTAAGAAAAGCTATGTGCATCCTTGCTGCACTGGTCACCAGAAGCAAAGAAACTGTTTCAATGGGATACACTGATCCTCAACTTCAAAAATAGATATATCTAGAAATTCATGTCTACCACATGCAAAGTGCTTTATTATGAAATGTACAAAATTGATAATGATGAAGAATAAAATAATTACAAGACAATAGCAAAGAACAAAAAAACAATAGAAATGTGTGGCCAATAAAACACGTAAGTATATTGCCAAACAGCATAGCTAACAAATGAAATACAAAGCTTTTATCTAATGCCATCCCCTATAAATTGCATTTGCTGCTGCAATTATGTTAAATAGATCTCTTCAACATGCATATCAATGACATACTGCACAGCTATATCATTTACATCGCTGAACCATTTCACTAACATACCTCACTAGGTTCACCCCATAATCTCCGGAGATAAAAGTCTGACTCCGATACCACAATACCAGGAGGCAAAGACTCTGCACCACGAGGATTTGTAGGAACATATATCTGGAGACAAAAAAAGAATTAGAATGTTAACTGGTCAAACATCATCAAAGAATTTACATAAAACAATTAACAATGCAGCTTGCAGCAGTAAGGGGAGATTATGTCAGAAGCAAGCTTGTGTCAAGCTTTTATTAAAGAGTAAATGAAGAACAAAATTTAAGTGACGTCATATCAGCCTGTAATGTTTCATAGTGGAAAGTTAGCAGGACAGACAGAGTAAGACAATGTCAATGAAAGCAATGACAGGATAGACAACTCTTCGGGTAATTGGAAAAGAAAAGATAGAAGAAAATAAAATAAAAAATAATGCTAGGAAAAAAGTCTGACAGACAATTGAAAACTTGTCATGGTATTGGGAAAGGTTTACTTTGAGAAGTAGCTTCAGGAGGGGATTTATTATAACAATTGTAGAATAAAAGCAAAAAGAACCAGAAGAAGAAAACAACAATTCTTTTCTTGGTTGGATAATGCATTGAAGCTACCTATTATTCATTTCCAAACAGATCCATAAACATACATGGGTTAATAAAATGAAAGGCCATCTGATTGGATGACATGTTACAAATGAAACATGATGACAAGTTGGCGGACTACAATGTTCCAAACAAAGATCAAATACATTAACCTTGTTCTAGAAGCAGATTAGGAATTAAGTTTCCATACTTCTCACCGAATTGCCATCATAAGTCATCTGACATATGAAAATCCTAAATTTGGGTTCTTGACATGCACATAAGACTTACAACAGCAAAACACCATACAAACGTAGAAGACCACATTAACATCATAACTACCTTTGGTGCTAAGGGAGTACTACCCGAACCAACAGTCTCTGGAAAACTACGAGTGTCTAAACTATGATGATCTCTGTTCATTGCTCCCTCAAAAAAATTAATCTGCAAAATAGAAAAAATTATTAAATAAAAGACAAAAGCTGAAAGGGGAAAAAGGTCACGTGTCTTATTCAACATACCTTAGCTAGAGAAACAAATGGAAATGATACACCAATAAAATATCCAAAAACTATCCCCATGATGGTTGTGATAACTAGCCTGGCACCATCACTTGATTTTTTGGAAGCCCCACTGCATGAATACAAAATGACAAATAAACACGCTGAAAAATGAGAACTTCATTTTAGCATGAGACACACACGAATCAACTGATTTTTTTCAAACTTTTCTATAATACACAAATCCCAACAAACCTGCGATGCGAGGTTCCCATTTTGGCAAGAGTTGCTTGACTTAAAGGTCACGCAGTGGGCAGAAACCTATTGCTTGAGAAACTCTTGAAACATATTTAATGTCCTCCCGTTTCAAGAGATGAATCCTCCTATGTAGCATAGGAAAATCCCGTTAAACAAAGAATTGCAGCTTTACATGCATCAGTGAAAAACATCTTATCAGAACTCCAAAAGAAACTATAAACATTTTTATTTAGCAACAGAATATCTATTACATAGAATAGAAGAGCACCCGTTGGTCTGTAGTGCCTAACTTTTTAATCTTTTTGCAAAAATTTTGAATCCTACCTGTAAGGCCTTGAATTTTCACCATCATGAACACAGTAACATTAATTTCACATTTAGCAAAAGTTATATTTACAAAATTCATATTGTGAACTCTATGTAAAACTAATCATCATGAATTTCTTTTAGAAAAGAACTAATCTTTTTCTTAAAATTTCAGACGCAATGGGCATGCCATTTGTACCAATGTGTGCACAAATCCATGTACCATATGGAAAAATCTTGCCATTGGGGTACACTATATCCATTTGGCCTTTCTTTCATAAACTATTTAAAACAGGGAGGAATTAATAAAGTAAAGTGCAAGTTTTCAACTCAACATTATATCATTTAAACCAAAAGAGAACATCTTAGGCAGTAAAGAAAAATACCTGAAAATGAAAGAATTACAACTCTAAGTAGGATTTCCTTAGCTTCAGCTTATGACTTCTACAAAATTCACTGAGGATAAAGAGAAAAGAAATACTTAAACTTCAAATCATGATCGGCAGAATTACAACCACAGAGAAGCACTCACCAGTTCAAATGAAAGAAAAAAAGGAACTATCAAACAAAGAAAAGCAGAGAAATGAATAATTGCAGAATTTAACAGCCGGAATTTAGATTACAAAAGCTAAAAACAATACGATCACTAAAAGCTGGAATTTTCGAGATTAGCAACAAATGAACAGCCTAAAGCAATGACGAAATTACACCCAAAAATGCAGATTGAAAAATTTTGATTCTAGAAGATCGATGCTTAGAATGCAAAAAAGGATGGTAATCAAATAGAAATAATGACAAAAAAATGTTTTATACATGAGAAAATTAGTTGATAAGCGATGGAAACTAGGGTTTGAGGCTTACGAGTTCCGCCGATAACTAGACGCGGAAAAAGACAGCGAAATATAGAAAGGAATAACGATTGTGAGATTGGAGAAGAAGATGGACGAATCGTATTCCTAAGAGATCGGTGTGTGGGTGCTTGGATAATTATTATTGTTATTGCCCAGAAAATTCAATTTCATGGTAAGCTATATCTTCAATTACAGCTTTGCCCTCATGTTATTTTTAGCTTCCCATTACACCGTCTATTTATTTTTCTTCGTAGAGAACTTGATCTAAAATTCTTACGCTGAGACCCCTGTAAAGAGTTTTTTTTCGCACATTTCACGTTTAAACACCAAAAAAAAAAAAGAAGGTAATTTCAATAAGAATAAATGCTAGGTGTCTTGTATTTGGATTTGTTGATGTAAATGTTTAATTATTTGTAAAAAAAAAATTTTGATTCTATTTTTGACGCATTTTTCAATCTATTTTTTATCTTTTCAACTAAATTTTCATCTGACAAACACCACGTTACAAAAAATATTACAATAATTATTTCAAGTAATATCTCAAATAATAATGTATCGACACACACTCTATATTTTTTAGTAATCCAAACCTTAATTGCAACTTGCATAAGTTTTTCATATTTATATATGGAAAATTAAAAAGTGAATAATATGTTGTGTGTTTGGATTTGAGATACAAAATATTTATTTTCCTTCTCATAATTTTCCAAAAGTTCAGTGCCAACTTGTTGAAAATGAAGGACATAAATTCTTGGTGGATTGTAAAATTGTAATGTCACTTTCATTATGCTTCGCTTCACATCATATAGTTGTTGTGAAAGGAGAATCTCTTCTCTGAAAGAGAGCGACATGTGTCGCTCATCTATACAATTTCTTCTAGAGCAAAAAGATTAGGCAATTATTACCTGTTTACTTTGAGATAAGTTTTTGATTTGGCATTCAGTTCTGTATTTAATTAGTTCTTATCATAAATCAAAGAGATGATATGATATAAATCATATTTACAAGTTGACCATATGGCAAGCAAGTAAGACGATTGTACGTGGAAGAAGATTCATGAAAATTGATATGTATTGTCAATTTTAACAGTGTGCCTGGTTAATGATTATTTGGGATAAATTTTTTTAAAAAAATATATACTGTAACACTTTTTTGATATGAATATATGTGATATAAAAAAAAGGTGATTAAAAAATATATTGATGATATAAATGAGTAAAATTGTGTAAATAACTCACTATCCAAACAACTGATTTAAAATATACTGCAAAAATATTTTGAATGGAATGTTTGGAAAGCTTTAATCCTTTGGCTATCCAACAAATCATCCTTTTTTTGATTGAGTAAATAGTGTGTAAAAGGTAGATGGTATCATGATTTGGCTGCAAATTGGTTTTCAAGTTACAAGAGACTTATTTAATGCTCTGTCTTTATATTTCTTGTAGAACATATAGTCATGAAAAATCATGTGTTAGGTGACAGTCCAATCAACTACACTTATTTTGGCCATGTCCCTTGATCAAACAGAATCACAGGTAGAATTAGTGCTTAAGATAATCAATCGCCATCCAGTATCAAGTAGGCGATGACAACAATTGAAGAAGAAGTTGAAGTACCTTGACTTGCTTATCCAGTATCAAGTAGGCAATGTTTACGATATGCAGATCATTATAGATGCCAAAATTGTGACTTCCATGTTGATCATTTCTGTATTTTAAGATTGTTTACACAAGTAAAACCAAAAACCAACATTATCTTCAGAATTTTGGAAGGGGCCATTTAGCATGTAGTATTAAAAAAAAATTAGGCATTTCCTTATCTAGTTGAGCAACCTTTTTTTTTTTTTTTTGGGTCAAAATGTCACTTTGTAGCTGAGCTAATATTTGACCAGGCAAATTCTGAGTTTGATTTCTGTGGAAGCCTTCTTTTTCCCCTTTTTTGGAGGGATGTGGACGGCTTTAAGAATTGGGGGAACTGAGAAAACGTAGACTATCTGTAGACTTCACCTGTCAAAACAAGTATTAATCTCCTTGGTTTCATTTTCTGAGAAAAGCGAACAAGTGTTTAAATTTCAAAGGACTAAAGGGAATATGTCATTTTAAAGGTTTTATTTGCAAAAGCTGCTGACCGAATCGCCCTTTTTAAATGTGTTGTATGTGAGATGATTTGGAATAATTTTTTGAAACAAAAATACTGTAACACTTTTTTGATGTGACATATATCAGATAAAAAGAAAATTAAAAATGTGTTTATAATGAAGTCAAATAAATTTGTGCAAATAACAAGCTATCCAAACAAATTCCAAATTTACGGGCTTTTTTAGGAATTGAATTTCTAATTTAATTAGGCTACAAATGGATGCAAAATTTGGCAAATGATCCAGAAATTCCAAGGCTTCTCTACCTTTATTTTTTTTCTTCAATCCACATTATGCATGCAATGTTGAAGCGAGATTCATGCTTGACACATTATTCAGCCTCCAGCAATATTAGTAATTAGTAGTAGCATCAAAATTCTTCCCTGGAGTGGAAAAGGGACACAAAGGGAAAAAAAAGGAAAAGATTAGAAGACACGAGAAGAATTGGTATTTGGTGAGGAGTCGCATGCGCAACTGAAAAAGAACGAAATGTATGCGATGGTTCTGGTCTAACTGCCAAAGGATGAAAACTTCATCAGCAGGCAATAATAAAAAATGTTTTGGCAAAAACTGAAATAAGAGCTAGCTAGAGCCTAGAGGGTTCCTCCATGGAAATATTTGCCTAATTCTCATATCTTCTTTGAACTTTTAAGAATCAAGAAGCTTATTAGTAGTAAATTTATGTCAAGATTTGACAGGATATCAAGTATTTAATCCATCGTAATCATGGTCAAATGCAGATATTGACAACGGAAAAGATTGAGAGTAAATGATAATCTAGCTTTTGGCATCTTTTCTGTCTGGGGATTAAGGAATGGTGTCCAAGCTAATTATGACTAGCTTATAGACTGTTAGATTTGATGGTGGACAAAGGCACGACAAAGTGATTAGCTTAGCTGTTGTAGCTGAGAGTAGATGTGTCAAACTGGGTGGGGTTTAGGTGGGTTGAAATGGGCAATGAGTATAAGTGAGTCAATTCATTTATATCCATTTAATTATATGGATATATATGGGTAAGTCAAAAAATGAGTTGGGTAATCCAATTACCCATCTATAACCCATTTATTTTAACTTTTTGTAAACTTATTTAAATTCATTTTTGCAAACTAAGTTATCAATTTATACCACCCTTTGCACCCATCATTAGCTTTAAATATTTACTTATAATACTCAATAACCTTAATTACTAGTTTTTTCCCATTCATGTTCCATGTCACAAAGTTACGTATTATTTAATAGTTAAACAATAAGAATATAAAAATTTGAACTAAGTACTATGAAAGTTAATATAAAAACTTAATTCAAAAACTTTGAATCCCTAATTTTTCTTCGTGTTTAAATTTATAATTTCATTTTAGAAACGTAGGAAAAGAGCTAAAACTTGTCATAAATTAGTAATGTTGAAAAATGAGCAAATTAACAAACTATAAGAAGATAAAATAACAAGATAAAACCAACAAATAATAATAATAAAACAAAAGTAGTTTAAAAATATGAAAAAATAATGACAAAATGAAGAATCTGAAAAAATAAATTAAGGAGGATATCTATCTGTGTCAAAAAATGCATCAATTGTTTGTTAAGCCTGAAAAATGAAATATTCCCCTATATACAAGGTTTCAGCAATATTAACGCATGAAAGTCTCCAACAATGAGTTCAATAATCAAACATAGGCCTCAAATTTCTTCTAAATAAGTGGGGAAAAAGAGGAGGTTTGGGGGAAGATAATTTTAAATGTATTAATTGGATTTTGTGGATTACCCAATAATATCCATTTATTCACCCAGAAAACCCATTTATATTCATATAAAAAAACTTAAGATATTGATGGACGAGTATAGATAAATTTAGTTAAATAGGTTTGTTTGTCACCTACACTTGATAGGTAAATCTGTACATAGCTAATTGCTCCTTCGTACTTGTGTTGCCAGCGACTTTTGTCCGACATATCCGACCACACTAGAAAGGGCGAAGGGATTTGAATTCCGAAAGGCCTAATGAATTCAGTTAAAGATAGATCCGAAAAAATCAGTTAAGGGAAGGGTTAAGAGAATGTGCAGGATGATTTCAATGGTTAGAAATTTGATGTACATCATTAATGCATACCTACAGTACTATACAATTTATGGGCGCATTAATCGTTCCTATCTAATGAAAAAAAGGGGGAGGTTGACCAAATTGTAGTTTTCATTAATCGTTTTCAAAAGTGTCATTGATAATGGTCCCGGTTTTCATTTTTCAATCGTACAATGAGAGAACAAGGAGCAACCTAAAATGTGATCTAGAGTTGATTACCCATGGACAAATATACCCTCGATATATGTTCTTATTATTTTGTAGATTAAGAGCAATAACCGACGAAATAGCCACTAGTGGGCTAATTAGTTAGTTTAGTGACTAATTTGTGATGAAAAATTATTTAATGATCAAAAGTTGACACGGACAATAGTTTAAAGATTAATCTTCTATATACTAATAGTGTCTATATTTTTATCATTGAATGCATGACACATAATTCGAATTTGAATATAAAATTCAAATTTTGTAAATATGTTGTACATTTAAACATGATAGTATAGATATTGCTAGTGTATATAAAATTTACTTTTTTAATCACGGTATCTCATGAGGCCATGACTAAGAGGACTGTTGGTATGTGAGAGCTTATTTAAGAAATTTCAAACCATTAAAGCTTGTCCACACCATTTGCTAAGTGGCCCAATCACAGATCTTTTATTTGTAAAATTTAAGCCCAAGCTCAATTGGACGCCTGGATTGAAAATTGTCAGAACCAAATTTGCAGCTTGTCCCGCGCGACTTTGTGCGAGTGTAATTTGTAAAGTTTGAAAAACATTAAACACTTGTGTTCCACATATGCAATTAGAATTAGTTTTCTATATATACTGATGGTGTTGCGTGACAATTTATTTGAATTTAATTTTATTTTTGTATCATATATTCAATCATAATTGTGAATAAATTACCGGTGTAGATAAGATTAACTCATATAATTGTGTATAAACTACTTGTATAAGCAAGATTAACTCATATAACTAACATAATTTGATGCAAATTCTCGTGTAAAAAAATGCCTATCTCCACTATTTTTTTGAATGCTGATATCATATAATATGCAGTGAAATATTTAACGTCTCGAAGGACCTAACATGAGATTGTAACCTAACGTTGTCCAATTCTTGTGAGGAATTTTTCAAATAGTAATCCATGAGATTTCCACTACACATCCAATCGGGATAACTTTTGCACTAGAGCTATTTTAGACCCCGTTTGGACAACTATTTTCTGTTGAAAAATTGTGTCGTTTTCCATGATTATATTTCCCTATTACCTTTTTTTCTCACATATATCAAATCTAGGGTATCCCGTTCCGCGGGGGTAGAAATGGGGCGGGGGCAAAATATTTCCCCCCGCCTTAAAACGGGGCGGGGGATGGGTCAAAATACACCTGCCCCATCCCCGCATATATATATATATATACACACAAAACAACCCTAAATTTCCTAAAGCTACACCTTCACTTATAATTTGCAAAGTCGAAGCTGGTCATCTGCTGCACCTTTGTTCATCTGCCTTTCACTACCGTTCATCGCCGTTCACCTCTGTCTGCCGAATTTGGACCATCCACCCTCTTTTTTCTGCGTTCTTCTTCACACTTTGGTTTGGTCCTTTCTTGAATGCGTTCTTCTTCACACTGAAAATTTAGTGGACAGCGGCTTTTTGGGATTCTTCAGAGTCGAACTTAGTGTTCCTCTTCTGTCATTGTAACTTCCTTATGTGAGTCTTGAGAATGCTATAATGTTTAGCCATTCCTTTCCAGGACTTCCGCAGTTCAAGCTACTAGCTTAACAACTCTTTTTTCTGATTTTGAAAAAGCAAAAGGGATATTTTGATTTTCGAAACAATCCACAAGCTTTCAGTCTTCTGGGTTTTGGCAGTTCATCATAGCTTCAAAATGTTAGCTTCACTTGCATGCCTTTGACATCTTCTTTGTTCTCCTCAAATACGCCTCATACCTGACTAATTTGCTCTTTCTGATGTCTTGATTTTAGTTCAAATTCTATTCTTTTTTACTTTTTTTTTTTAAATCTAGTTAGCATATTCTGCACGAGCATAGTCCTAGCATATGCTGCATCTTTTCTCGCGGGGGACCGCGGGGGAAACGGGGTGGAGGCGGGGCGGGGGTGGGGGGCAAGGGGCTGGGGATGGGCCGGGAGACGGGGGATGGGGGACGGGGAGAGTTATTTGACAACTTTCCCGTCCCACCCCCGCTCCATTGTCATCTCTAATCAAATCGTTACAGTAATTTTTCTACAAAAAATCCTAAAAAATGCAATCCAAACAAGGCCTTAATTTCATTAACTTGTCCAATCATTTGTGAAGGTAAAAGGGCATACTTGAGCCCACATTAAAACTGAATAGCAATGACATTAACTTGTAATTTTTTTTTCCTAGAATACAACAGAGAAAATGCAATGCAATGCCAATTTTGGCTTCACTGCAAGATTAAAATTCAAAGAGTTCGGTGACATATTCCCCGTTACTTCATTATATGGGGTTTTCAATTTTTTCTCCCACTACCGCTTCCTGTAATCAACCTCTCTTGAAAATCTCATAAACACAATCTGATAACATCCTCCTGACCAAGTTATAGAACGACTAAGAGAATCAAGATTCAATAATTTTACAGAACAAATTTGTGAAAACAAAAGAATATTAATGATGAAGATTATTAGAATCTTGCACAATGTGAAGGTAGCCCTGTCTCATGGTTGACAGCTACTACTTCTGTTGGATTGCAGCTAAGCACATCTTGCCTCAGCTTAGCTCCTGCTGCCTTCAAACCCTTGAGAGAAACTGCCTGATTGAATAGATTAATGGAAGGCAACTTTGAAGCTGGAGGCAATTTCCCATTAGGAAGAAAATTCCTGAAATCTTCCTTCAACAATGGCACCTCAAAATCAGTTTTATCATGACGAACCACGTTATCTTTTGCACTTATATGCGCCCCTGGTTCCATATGATTCGTCGAAAAGCTCGCCTGATTGGGAAAATTCGGATAAAGACTCACGTAGCCCCGCAGATACATCATGTCAATCAAGAATTTCTTCCAAGAAGCTTGCCAACCATTTGTTCTAGACTTGGGAATCTGAACAGGGTTTTGCTTAGCATCCCCAGTGAATCTCATGTTCATGTAGACATAAAATTCACGCCAATGCTTGGGGAAGAAAACGGCACCCCAAGAGCAAGGCAACTGATGAAGATAAGGCGTGTATGGATGAATGTGCTTGAAGAACTCACTTGCATTCCATTTGGGCCTTTCTTTCACGACTTCCACTAATCTTGGAGTGTAAAGAGAGATTGATGAGAGCTCAGGGAGGGAAATTTGAGGGTCATAATGATAAGCCAAGAGAGCATATTTGATCCAGAGAAAGTAGTATGGGGAGACTTCTATATCATCTTCCAGTAGGAGGCCATAATCATCATCTGAGGCAGGATACCAACTTTCGCTGACGGCGCGAATTAGGCCTCCTTGGATGATTCTTCTGCGAAAGATTTTGGGGCCGTGTGGCCAATTGAAAGAGTTTACTAGCTTTAGAGTTGATTCGTCTACTTTGCTGTCCATGTTGAAGGTGATGGGAACTTCGTCACCTAGATAGTAGGCGTCGCTGAGAGATTTGAGAAGTCTTGCCAGTGATTTTGCTCGGTTTTGGGTAATTATGTTCACTGAGATCCTCATCTTGTTCCAATCTGCAAGGGAGATTACGTGCTTAATTAGATGATGCAAATATACAACTTGAAAGATTGAAACTAACAATTGTTGCTGCAAAAATGTGAAGTAGGTTCATTGCCAAAGTAGAAAATGTGAAATGAAGTGGAGGGGTTCAATTTCCTTGGCTTCTGGATAGATTGTTAGATTTGGGATTCCAACTTCTAAAGTCTAATAGGCCTACTTGTAAACCGAACTTCATAAAAATGCAAAGTAATATGCTTACTTGGTAGTGCAGTGGATCGAAGATCAGCCATCCACAGAACTTTAGGCACAGAAGATTTGGGCAGAAGAACCAATGTGGAACCATTTTGATTAGTCTCAACAGCCATTTTCAGAGCCTTCCTCACACTCGAATCAACATCATCCACTGTAATCACCACACTTGGGTTATGAATTTTGACCAATCCTTTCATGCTAGCATAAACTGCTTGCACAATTGGCACCTCCGAATTAGATATCCCTGATAAAGAACCAATTCCCAGGTCAAAAATCTTGAATCTCCTCTCTTTACACACAGCCTTAGGCCAGCCCAATGCGGTAGCAGCATCTTCACAAGGGCAGAAGTTGCCTCCTGAAACAGCAATATAGGCTTTTTTGCCAAAAGTGGACCTGAACTTTTCAAGAAGAGGGGCAAGTGTTTTAACTTCTTGAATTGAATGAGCATAGAACATTGCATCTATTTTCTGAGGATACATTGCGGCCCATTGTGTCACGTAGCCAGTGGAAAGGGCTTTCCACCATTGATCATCTCGCACTCGAACAATGTCCTTGAAAATAACAGTGGTTTCTGAGACATAAGCAAGCCTGTGTTCACTATCACCCCATGTTTCTTTATCCCTGGGATCAACCGGCAGCACAAATGAGCCCGCATTTCTGTACTTTTGAAGCTGATAACTGCCAAAAACAAAAAAAGCGGAAAATTTTTTTATCACTCGAGCAACCAAAAAGGTGTAATTCGTATTCTTAAACAGAGAAAATTACTAGTAGGCATTAAGATATACTTCAAAATACATGAAGAAGATTGTAAGACATTCAATTACTGTCAGTCGAACAATTGCGCATTACTTCATTACCACGTAATGCCATGTTTGGGTGATTATTTTCATTTGGATTCTTCCATGAATGGTACCATGGTAGGAAAAGTACCCCATAAAATTGCGTGCGTAAAAAACTAAAGAATAAGTACTAGGTTCTAATTCTATTGAGAGCAGGAAACACTTTTAGATAACCTTGGACGAAAATTCTGTCGCCACGATGTTTAGTATACGTGCATCAGCGTACGGAAGTTGAGGACATGAAGATGAATTAAACGACGTAAAGAAACCATGGTTAGTGGAGGAGGCCTAACGCATTTCTGGCTAAGATGGAAAACATTATTAGAATCTGTGTCTTCATTCACCATCTAATATACGCACGATAATGAACAAGGGAATTGGTCATAAAACAAACTAAAGCTGATTAGGTGAAGAGGATTCTATTGTATAATAAAGACTGGTACAAGCAATAGAAAAATAACAATATTAATGCAGGACTTTAGTATCATGACGTTTATTTTCCTCTCTTTTTATTTGAATTTTTTATGGGGGGTGGGGGTGGGGGTGGGGAGGGTAATGGGCTTACAAACTACAATGCTTAATGCTCCTAGGTTCAATTTTGTTTAAGGGAATTTTATATCACCATAACATGGTCGTTGCTTGGATCTGCATTCATCGGGAGTACCCACGTCGAAAATTGACTTTTCGAGTTATTAGGGTTTAGGAAAATATGTGATTCTTAGATTCCGATAGATGATTTGTAAGTCAAACTAGCTCGGATGATGACGATGGTGACAAGATAATCACATTTATACCCGACCCTCTCTATCATCGTGTTAGAAAAAAGCAACGGTAGTTTCTCCAATAAACCCTATTGTATGTTCTCATGCATAAATTAAGACATCTGATTATCCATGCAAACGTAAATTATTCGGAAGATATTAGTAAACTACTTGGCAGATGACCAACTTCGAAAATAATGTACTTAGTTCAGGTCAATTGTATGCACGACCTCTAATAGTTCATCACCTCTATTTTGATGTGGTATAATAATTCCATGAACATATATATACGACTTATTCCGACCATAATTTTCATACATAGAAAATAAGGGTTGGTTCTTTTTAATTTTTCTTCTTAAAAATGAAAATAAGGGATGGTTGATGCCCTTAAGATTGTATAATTTGAGACACAGTCAACACGGATGCTCTAATCTCAGTTGGTACTAACCTAATCATATTTATGACTTTTTGACTCAAAAAGGCCTAATAAATCAAACTGTCTCCTTTAAGAAAAAAAACTAATAATCAAATAATGAAGCTTATATTCTATTGCGAAAAGGCAAGCAACCTTTTTGGTTTAGACGTTAGGAATATTAAAGTGAAGACTTTTGAGAAGCATACCTCAAGTGCAAATCTTCTCCAGTCATGAAAGTGAAGGGGGTCTCAATGAAGAGCGTTTTGACAAGTTCTGCAGATAGAAACCAAGAACTGGAAAGAAAATCAACCTGAACAATCTTGTCAACAGTGATATCATAGGCAGGGTCAGGCAAATAAAGCCCTGCCTCCTTGGACCGAAACTTTCTGTAGCTAGGGAATGTAAAATCCTTCTGCCTAAAAGGCAAAATCCTTCCGATGCTTCCCAAAACCGAATTCTTGTACTTTTCAGTCCCCGCCACGTGTGACAAAATTTGCAACATTTTCCTGCCTGGAATCATGTCATCATCAAGAATATATACAAGATCGGCCTCAGTTTGCAAGGCCATCTGGAATCTACCATAATACTTGAAATCATAGCTTGAGCTGATGAAGCTTATTCTGGAATTATTATAACTCTCCACAATCCTTCTCAGGGAGAGCTCATTCGGGCTCCCGAATGAAAGCACCCAAACATGATGGAAAGGAAGAGTCTGTTGAAGCAAAGAATCCAGCTGCGCGCAGAGCGTTTTCCTCTTGAAATGGTTTAATATCACAGTAACTTTTGGCTTGTTTGGACCGCGCAAATCCCACTTCGATTTCATTTTCATTAGCTGAGGGAGAGTTTCGGTGCCGAACGATTTGCTCTGGAAATCTAGCACTTCTTGATAAAGTTCTCTTTTGAACTTGATCATGATCGCATCATTAGATTTTTTCTGTACAAAATCGATTTTTTCGTGCTCACAAACTTCGGTTGGACTAACCGGTGGGAGTAAGTCGGCTCTGATTAGGGAATTGGCTTCTTGCTGGTAATGGCTAACAACAAGTGGTTGCGGTTGAATTATGTACTGTTTCCATTGATGTGCTATTTTTGTAGCCCACGAAAAATCTGGTTTTGGTGCTCCTAAGTCTATGGTTGGACTCATGTAATACAGAAGAAATGTTGCGTAAACTGCAAAGGCAAATTGTAAACAAGTGAGAACAGTTACAAGCCTAGCTGAGGCAGTACTCTTTTGTACTCTCAATTTAGCCTGCTGCTTTCCCCCCACATAATCATTCAACATTCCTTCCAAAAATTCCCCACTTCTCGTTGTGGGATTCCTAGCCAAGCCCATCTCGCAATCACCACCTGGAAATGTATCCTCCACCTGAATAAATTTCAAAAAGAAAAAAAAAATATATAGTTACCAAAAATTCTATATGAGCTAAAAGAAAAGGATCAACTTTACATCTGCAAAAACACGACATAAGTTAGAATTGAAGTTCACCTAGCAATTAAGTGCCTTTAGCTTAAAAGGCTGCAAAAATACTAGAAACCCTCTGTCTTAGTAGCCTGCAACAATTAGTAACAATTGTTCTAGCTAGCTAGTTGACTAGTTTGGATACATGGAGGGTAAATGTGGAACAAACAGAAGATGGTCAAGCTCAATCTGGAGAGGGATGGGAGGGTAATGGAGGAAGAAGAGGCGTTTGGAAGTTCTTGAACGGGTCGTGTGCTGAAGAGAAATATATACACACGGAAATGTGTGTCTGGTAAAGTAATAAAGTGCCATGGAAGGACCCATGACAAATGCAGCAAAGGTCACATGGGATTAGCGCCCATAATTATAAAAAAAAACAGTAGGCTATAAGCAAAGCGTTACCTTCACTGCATCAACCATACAAATCCCACCTAGGACATTGATTAAAAGCCGCTTTTGTTGCCGTAAAAAATGGCTACCCTTGCGTTTTCGGCACTTCTTATTTCAGTAGCTCTCTCTGTATTTTCCCCCCTTACTCAAGCTTAGCTGGTTCTCTCTTCAACTCCAGTAAACGACCCTCGCCAAAAGCCACCTTCCTTCAACAGAAGAAAAGCCAAAACAGGAAAGAGTTGAAAAAAAAAAAAAAGAACAGAAAAGGTGAAGTGGCAAGAAAACAGATGAGAGAGAGATGACAAATTGGATATCTTAGGATGAAAATCTACTCAAAGAGCTTTTTTGGCACGGAATCTTTTGAAATCCCTAGCTAGGATCATATGATTCTCTTCCAGAAAACTCAAAGCTAGCTAGAATTCGAATCTCAAGAAATTGAGAAGTTCCTACACGGAAATTAATCTTGCTGGATTTTCAAACCCGAACCCCAAAAACCGATAAAATAGTAGCAATAATTTTCATACGAGACAAGGAACAAAAAATGAGCTAAAACTGTCTGCCTTTTCTTCTTCGGATAACAAATAGATGCCAAGCTTCAAAGCAAATCACTGCTTCGAGTTGAAGAGAATGAAAATGTGAGGAAACATTGAGTATGAAGAGATTTATGAAGAAAATAAGGTTTGGCATGGGTTGACTTTTTACGTATGTACAGATTACATGTATGCCACAAACATCGAGATGGACATGGACGTGGCGGCAATCTCTCTGCTAATGCATCGTTGCCAAACTTTGGCAAGTTCAAAATCAAGCAACCCCATATGTTTAATTTTATGAATTTTGCTTGCATGAACGAGAACTTAAAAGTCTTTTATTGTAGATATTCAACAGAAAACGCTACAAGTTTTAATTTTCTTCTTTCCTTCGGAAGCCTAAATTGTTCTTTTTTCTGGGGGGATGGCACTTTGAAGTTGCACACCAAAACTCAAGAAATTAGGTGAGTTGTCCCAACCGAAAATATTAACATTGTTTTGGCCAGATCAAAGCATGTATTACATACATATTAGCTGTTATTCCATGAAAGTTAATCTAAGTATCTAACTGCTACTTTTGAGAAAGTGTAACTGTTATATGTATTGGATATGATGAGGTTTCGGGGTTATTTTTTTTTTTTTCTCTCTTTTCTCTTCGATTAAAAAGAAAAACCAAATTATGATGTTTGGTTTAGATGAAGACTGCTAATCTTAACTGGAAACCAAGGAAAAATTCATTGAAAAATTACAATGAATTACAACAATAGGCATTTTTACTAATGAAAATTTTAAGCTTATATTATCTATTGGATTAAGAAGAAATACGGAAAGATGGAAAAAAAAAAAAGGAATCTTTTCAAGTATATCTTAATTTTCTCAGTTGGGTATTAAAAATTAAAGCATGCATAGCTTGAGTAGTTGGGAGTCAACGTATGTGGATCACAGATGATGCCAAAATTTGTATGTGAAACAGTCAAATATGTTACAAAAAAAAAGAAAAGGAACAATTATTTATTTACTAGAAACTTTTTGTGAGGCCAACCTACAATTAGCAAACTTGGAACTATCTATATATTAATTTTGATTCCTAATAATAAGTAAAGTATCTGGCTGTAGTCTCTTTTACGTTGTTTTTAATGCACTTCACTTTAGTCTTTAGGCCTAATTAAATGGTCATCAAAATCCTTCGTTCCGTGCTGTCACAGACTTAATAGTCTCAGAAGAAAGATTAAATTAACGAGTGGAAGGCCTTGTCATCCATGCATTAACCTCCTCTACTTTGTATTTTTCTGATTTTTTGCTATTTCTTCCTCTTTTTTTTTTTTTTTTTGGGTCATAAGCATTCTGTATTTACCTCATCATTGTCTTATGCATGAGAGGTAAAGAGCACTCAAATGATAAAGAAAGGATAGGCAATCTAGCGAAGTAATTCATAAAGTTTGTAAATCAATATTTAAAATAATAATGTTTCTTTTTCCGATATTTCTGTGCAGTATCCACTTGGAGGCGACCTCTGTGGTTAATATGTGCATAGTTAGAACATTTCTCTTGGATAGATCGACCGTCTTTGTAAAAGGTTCATTTTACATATTTTCGAACAAATCAAGTTTGGAAAGTCATGAAGTCTTTTTAGAGTTGCAAGATGAAACAAACTAACCGATATTCGAATCAAGTTCGACTTAATAAGAATTTGTTTAAACTTAATTGGTTCGTTAACTAGTCGAATCAGACTTGAACAGCGTTTAATTTTTAAATTCAATAAAAAAAAATTCGTTCAAACTCGATTCGACAAATAAACAAGTCAAATTTGAACAAAATTACATATTTATTAAAATAATTAAACAAGTTAATTAGAATACTAGAATGTTCGGCTTGATTAAATTCGTTTACATCTTGATCGTTGTTAATGCTTCATTTTAACGATTGATCGGTTAAACATATTTTCCCACATGCCTGATTTGTAAAGTTGTTTTTCCAGATCTTAACGAAGGTGACCTCCTATGCTCCCTTATGTCTTTAATTACTTAATTAATTAAACCTCATGGTTGCACGTCTTTGTAAATGTGTTTCTCCGCTCTTCACCCGGATGATTACAATAGAATCAACTCTTAGCTTAGGCAAACTATAGCCCAATAGATAGGTGTCAAAGGTAATAATTAATAACTCTTCAGTTGATGTATTTAAAACGGTGCATCGCAATTTTTGTGAACTTTTTCCCTGCTGACAAGAAGCGGATCAGTTCTCATTAACTAAGGCATTTCTCAAATCATTTGTTAAAGACTTTTGACTGTGTGGGCACTCACATGCAAATTAATTGGGATCTCATTCACGTGCACAACTCCCATACATCGAACATCATCAGCGAGTCATTATTGGTTCTTGATTAATTAGAACCTAAAATCGAAGATTAAAAGGTTACTATTAACTAAACATTCTCTTTTTCTCGGAGTCAAAACCAGCTGAGAACCATGAAAAAGTCAAACCATGATTCCCCATTTAGCTGTACATCTGACAAACTTCGAACCAAACGCACTAGAGAGCGAGCAAAGACCACAAACTGCACCGATCAACCGACTTTTTTAGAAAGGCCGGTGGCCACTGCTAAGCTATTTAAGGATTGGTGGGGTGTTAAAAAATTCAAACCGGTGCATAGTATATTCGTCTGATTCGATAGTGATTTAGTTCTCATCGGTCTCCTTAAATTCGATTGGATCTCCTCCTCAGATTAAAATAGTGTAGGATTCTATAGATAAAATGACGATGGACAAAAAAAACCGACTTTTTGAGTTTTTGACCGAAAAAAAAAAAAACAGACTTTTTGAGATTGCAGCTCAAATTGGACGAAAAGGAATTAATTACTAATTTAAACACCTATATACGGATGTACATGCCGCTGTGGCAACCACATAAGCAAAAACCGGTAGTTTTTTTTTCTTTTTTTCCTAACTTAAGGGTATTCAAACCTTTCGGCCAAACTAATTCTCTAAAACTGTGTAAAGTTTTGACATAAGAATATATAACAAGGTAGTACACGGAGATCAATCACAAAACCTGTTGGTAACTACTACGAAATCAGTCGGACTACCGCGGAAACAAAACAAAGGTTAAGTCTGAGTCAGCGCTTTTTGTGTTTAATAGGTTAAAAGTCTGAGACTCTGAGTTTAATAGTAAAATAGTAAAACGCGCGACGACTTTTAGATCCAGCTTCCGAGTCTACAATTAAATGGTTTCTCAAAAAAAAAAAAACCAGTGTACAATTAAATGTCTTCATGTGCAAACTATACAGTTATCTTAACAAATTGTAAAAGTCAATGTGCAGAAGCTGGTTTTCATGGTCCTACACTTGACATGCATATGAGTGGAATCACATCTAAATAGAATTTGTCGAGGCCTTTCACATGGTTAATTAAGACGAGGCCTGGGATCGTTTCAATAAATATCAAACAAACGCTGTCCAATCAAAATTCTAAAGTTCGTTTTTATCAATTTTTTTTTAAAAAAAATTTCCAACAGAGAAAGGGCGAGATTTAGAGAGTAGGAAGAGAAGTGGTTGATAACTTTTGAAACATAATTTGATTTGATTTCATTCATTTTCCGCTCTCAAAGGCATACATAGTAGTACAAAATTTTCATCACAATTCTAGTCCTGATGCACAATTTCAGAAATCTTTCATATTCTTTTTTTTTTCCTTGGCCAAGTTTAGGAATGTTTAGATGAAGACAAAGGGTTCTTGGTTTCTTTCTGAGTGATCAAGTTTTTCTTTTATTTTGGGACAACAAAAAATCGATGCCATGTCTACTAGTGTCATACGAGGCATGCATAATGGATCCTGTCCTGATTAGTGATTGCCGTTTGGTAATTCGAATAACTTTTGGTATTAGAATTTAAATTGGATTCACTTGACACCAATCAGTACAAAATTACAAATAATTGGAAGGGTTCATTTACTAAAATTAAGAAATTTATTAGTAGATCCAAAAAGTTTCACTTGAATGTACTCGTAGATTAGAGTTTACTAGTTTTTCCCTCTTCACCAAAACTAGATAGGTACTTAAAAATCTGTGGTTATACTTAGATTAACTGTTATGCAAACTCCCTGTTTCACTCTCAATGCGTTTCTTTGCTTGTTATGTTTCATCGAAATATACAATTCTGCTAATACACTTTTAATTAAACCTGAAGCCATCAATTATGAGGCATCAAGAAGCAATCTATTGCCTTTTTTACCTCCATGGGAATGTTTCACTTTACTACATGGAAATCAACGATTCCAATTCATTCAGCGTATATGCGTGAGTAATAAGAAACATAAACTTCAATCAAAGATATCTATATAAAATTTTCATGCTAACTGAATGGAGAGGATTGTCGGTTGTTTTAAAATTTTATTCCTAGTGTGGAAATGTGAGATTTAAGAAGCGAGAAGAGAGAAGAAAGACAAAACATAAAAAAATTTTAGATTCTGAAATCTTAACCTTAACCACTAGATCAAGATCTACTTGTTGACGAATGGAGAGGATTGTCAAGCACCACATACTGTCATACACATATTGAACCATACATTCACAGGTGTAGTTACCCTTAAATCCCCCCAGCTTTGGCCGTTGGTTAAATGGGGATATTATGAAGGTAGAATTTACAATTAAGCTAAAAGCACAAGAATAATGTACCAAGCCCCAACCTAGAACAAATTTCTGCTTCTTCCTTTTTTCAGTTTTTTGGTCTAACAAATCAGTCCTCTTCGTCGCCACCATGAATACATCGCTACCGTTCTACGCCATATTTCGTTGATGAGTAGCTTAATTGTTCGATATCCCAGTTCAGTTTTGAAGCCACCATCTCATGATGGGGAAAATAATCCTGAAATTCAATTTGAAAAGAAAAGAAAAGTGGTTCATTCGAACTATTTTTCATAACCGAGTCAATAGTTATGCCCCTCAAACTGTATCTTTTTTAGTTCACCCAGTCAATAAGGAAAATAACTCCAAAAGTTGCCTCTTCAATCAAAGTTTATATACAAAAGGGAAAAAAAAATACAAAGACGAATGGAAGATTAGTTATCTTGAATTTTGGCATCAATTGATTTGTTTTATCATAAGAAAAATAGTGCAAAACGTGGTATACATAAAAAAAGTTGAATTAATCCTTTACACTCTGATAGTGAATACACTATTGGATCTGGATACATGTCACATGTATAAAAATTTGAATTTATAATTCAAATTAAGCTCAATTATCATGTATCTAAGTTTAATAATGTATACACTATCAGCGCATAAAAGATTAATTCAAATAGTTTTTTTTTTCAAAGAAAAAAGATGTAAAGCTAGCCATTAGCTTATACTCGAAAGAATAAGATTAAACAACAGGAAAACAACATTAACTTCATTCTTAGTTACTAATAAGCCTAAGCAGTTGATAATTCACACCTAAACTTTGTATTTGATAATAGATGGGGATGAAATCACGAATTAACCTCGTAGAATACAATAATTACCTCAAGTTTATTCATTAGCTCCCGGGCAGTGGGGGCTGATACAATAATGTGCCGTGCATTAGGACTGACAAATCCTTCCTCTACTGCTTTGTCTATAAATGACAACAAGCAGTTGTAGTAACCATCCACATTTAATAATCCAACCTGCGTAATATTATGTCCCAAGTTAGACCGTTAATGATCTTGGTCCCTAGACTTCAGTTGGGCATAAAAAAAAATTCAAGTATCAATTACAAAAATTACTAATTACTTATACGATACCGGTTTATCATGGATACCAAGTTGAGCCCAAGTTATCACTTCCAAAAGCTCTTCCAATGTTCCGTATCCACCTAAATGCGCAAAAAAGATTGGTTAATATAACGGTTGAGGACAAATAATAATTGTGAATTGCAGTTTGTGCCCAATTTAATTTGTTAGATTCATGAATAAAGCATTATATCCCATATTGATTGGTTTGATTGGTTAATATATAAGTAAAGGTCCGAAACATAATAATTTAAACTTTTGGATTAGATTTGAATTCTTGACTTACAGATTGGACTTTTTGATGGGTTCTCTTGAGGTGTTTCTCCCTAATAAGTGTTATCAGAATTTTAGATTGAGAAACTGGATTACTTATGAAAAAGTGAATTTTTTTCGAAATTGGATCGGTGAAAATTATCTTCTTGATGGTGGACCGAAATATCAAGAAGTTTGGCTGATTTTAGACCAAAAAGTCAAGGGTTGATAGGGGTTCAGAATCCAATTTGGATGTTGAAAAAAAGTAGGTCCAAAATTAGAAGAAAAGGAGACTTTAGGTGTTAAGATGGGTTTAAAGTGGATTCGAAGAAGAGTTTGTAAATTTGGATCTAATGTAAGGGTTTACTCATGAAGAGGAAATTTTGCCAGACTCGCCTACTCATGGGTAAGTGAATGCTTCTCAGAGTTGGGTGGTGAAAATTTTCTTCTTGATGGTGGACCAAAATCTCAAGGAGTTTGGCTGGTATTAGACTAAAGAGTTAAGGGTTGGTAAGGATCTAGAATCTAATATGGATGTTGAAGAAGAGTGTGTATTAGAGTTTCAAATTGCGAAAACTGGGCTACTCATGGGCAAGTAAATTCTTTTCGGAGTTGGACCAGTGAAAATTTTCTTTTTAATGGTGGATCATTTGGCTAGTTTTAGACCAAAGAGCCAAAGTTAACAAGAGTTCAGAATCCAATTTGGATATTGAAGAAGAGTGGATCCATAATTGAAAGAAAATGTGATCTTAGGTGTTAAGGTGGACTTGTATTGAGTATTAAAATGGATTTGAAAAAGACTTCGCAAATTTGGATTCAAAGTGAGGGGTTACTTATGAAGGGGGAGATTTGCGAGACTGAATTATTCATGGGCAAGTGAATTTTTTTCGGAATTGAATCGATGAAAATTCTCTTCTTGTTGGTGGATTGAAATGTCAAGGAGTTTGATTGCTGTTAAACAAAAGAGTCAAGGGTTGGTAAGGGTCCAAAATCCATTTTGGATATTGAAGAAGAGTGAGTTCATGATTGGGAGAAAATGTGACTTTAAGTGTTAAAGTGGAATTGCATTGAGTATTAAAGTGAATTCGAAAAAAAACTTGTAAATTTGGATTTAATGTGAGGGGTTACTCATGAAGGTGAAGATTTGTTAGATTCATAAGTAAAGAATTATATCCTACATTGGTTCGAGAGATGGAGAAAAAGCGATTAATATGTAAGTAAGGGTCTGAAACCTAATATCTTAAACTTTTGGATTAGAGTTGGGTTCTTGACTTACCTATTAAATTCTTTGATAGGATATCTCGTGGTGTTTCTCCCTAACATAATCAATTGTAAATGAAATTTTGCTTGCCTCTTCATATTTGGGATCAAATTCATCTCTCTTCGTCCTAGTTTAATTAATTTGGTACTTTTTGAAAAAATTATTTATTTATAATTTGGTAATCAATCATTTAGTCACACAAGTTAGGACGTTTAAGGCTCTACTGAAATCTGGGCCAAGTAGGGATTCATTGGCCTGGTTTGAAAAAGGAGACGGACCGAATTTATTTGTCAGAACCACGGATGTTTGTGTGGTCCAATATCATATAGTACGTGTTTGGAAGGTTGTTCGGCCCGGTACTAAGAATCTATTTTTAACTTTTTTGATATAAATCACGGACCACATTTATAAAATTCAGAACGTTAAAATTCAGAACGTGTGGACCTCATTAGACTTGTAATCAATGTGGATATTGTCTAGCACAAAAATAAGGATTAATCTTAATTTGAATTTAAAATTTAAATTTTACACATGCCATGCATGTAATTATGATAATATATACACTGACAGTGTATATAAGATTAACTTAAAAAAATAAGATGCAGACCTAGGTTTGGCAAAGTCTTAAGATAATAGGCTATTGTCCAAAAGAACCTAGCTTAGCTGATACTTACATTGGCTATGTAATTTCGAGTTTCTTGATTAAATTCTTAAATCTTTTCCTTTCTTTCCTTTTTTTTCATAAAAAAGTTTGAGACCCCCTTTAAACTAAAAGAAAAAAAGGGAAATGATGAGCTACTGAACTAATGTAGACTTTTAGTGTCTCTCCAATGCATTCACTACTGCAAAATGGGTAGCTAAATAGATAAAAATGAGGCTTTAATTTAGAATGCAATTCAAATACTGTGCCAAACTGAACGTCTAAAGTTTTCTAAAATTTCCAATGTTTTGAAAATCGGATCTGATCGGCCAATTCAATCGGTTGAACTATGAACTGGCCAAGCCTCCGGTCCGGTTCAATTAAAAATCCAAAGAATTAACTGAACCGATCAAAATCCATCAAGAATCGGTTGAACCAGTAAAAATCGGGAGGTTCAACCGGTTTTTATTAAGTATTTAATTTCTAAAATAAATATTTTAGTTTTATTCAAAATTCTTAATACTAAAATGAATAAAAAAATATAAATCTTTGAACTGGGGTCGAATCGATTGAACCGTGAGCCAAAAAGTTTTCTGGTTCACTCTCCAATCCGAGTTTAAAAACATTGAAAATTTCTTGCATCTTCACTTTGGTGGTTTGGGACAAATCTATGTGGACTTCCAAGCCAATGTGGCACAAATAGGTGGAGCCCAAGAGATGCAACTCGATCTACCACATAGTGACATACATTAATTTTATCCTTGTATTTAAATATTTTTTCTCTGTTAACCATATCAAAAAATAGATACTCTTAACAAATTTCCACTAAGTACCAATTAGCCAAACCCTGTAAAATATGGAGAGGGATGAAAAAGTAAGAGTCCTCCATATCTTGATAATATTAATTGCCCATTGAGCAAGGAACCTTTTAAGTAGGAGTGTAGTCAAATTCGAGTATTGCACTATTCGAGCAGAAGAATTTTGAACTCAAACTCGATTCATAAGTTCAATTCAATATCTCGAACTTGATTGTTGATCGAACTATTGACCGAATTACTTGCGAACTCGAGTCGAGTAACTTAGAATATTCTGCACCTAATTTTGAGGGACAGTAGAAATACTAACCGGGTAATGCGATAAAGGCATCGGAATGTCTAGCCATCTCTGCTTTCCTCTGGTGCATATTTGCTACTGCCTTCACTTCTCCCACGGTTTCACCAGTTATCTGTACTACCATAAAATAAAAGTCCAATAAACACGACTGCTGCCGTTCACCAGCATTCGCAACAAACAAAGGGAAGTAACCAGCTACCTGCAAGCCCCGCCCTCGCGCCACACAACTTGACACTGGGATAGGGATTCTAAGATAGATACAACGCCAAAATTCCACCATACTATCCACTGGTTATTTCAGTAACCATGCCATACCTTTTTTTCCCTTCTTTTTGGTGTCAAATAGCAATCATGCCATACAAGAAGTTTTTTTGGAAGGCTGGCATAGCATAGGTATATGTTTTATGGGATATTTTATCTTGATTCTTTCCTTTTTTCTTTTTTTTTTTCAATGAAAAAAATAAAATTTCTCTTTCTAGTACTTAGTATTCCGTGATGCATAGGGAAAACAAAAATTCAGAAGTTGTTATGCTTCCAATCGAGTTAATATTTGCATTTTTTTTGACAAAAAAAAAAAAAAATCAAAGAATCGGTTTGTCACCAGACGGTAATTAAAAGTTTCCCCCAACATGTATTTCCAAAATGTTACAGCGTCCACCATGTTTTTGCAATTGTTTTCATTAAACATCCTAATGATTTATTACTTCGAAAATCCAGCCTATGTACTTTTCACTCTTGCAATAATCTGCCTGGTCTTCTTTTTTAGTCTGGCAACAATTTTACCTAGTCTTCAAATGTGTAAGTATCACCTAATAAGACAAGACCTTGTGAAATAATCAGAGTACGGGACTAGATGAAAGGCATTAAAAGTTCCATCAGAACATAAAGTATATGGTTAGGTGAAGAGATTCACATCATGAATAATGTACCGAGCATTCTAGTACACAACGTTCTCAATGTGTCAAGAAGATAGGAAACAAAAGTTGTTGATTTTTGGAGTGTTTTATTCTTCTGGTTTTTTTGGGGTCAAAGGCAATATGAGCAGCTACATGAAAGTGAGACAAAAGGATGATAAACTCAAGGCATATAATAAAGAACGGTGGACTCAGCTGTCTACATCGAGGGGTAAACTATTATTGGATAGTTAAGAGAGAATTCTGAAGCATGAGACAAAATGCAAGAGCATGCAGAACAGAGAGAATGTGGAAAATGGAAATCCATATAGCAGATAACAAAGGTGAGGTAGAAATTGAAGTGAAAGGGGATACCACAAGATGAAAAAGCTTCACAGAGAAAAAAAATAATCAAGGGACATGCAGATAATGCTCCTTACTTACACAGCATGCACTTAGACATAACTATTAAGAAGATTAAGAATTAATAATACTATGGTAGGGTTCTCAACAAATAAATAAATAAATTAAGGTGACATTTGACATACCTCTCTAAGCATGAGGGTTCTGGGAATTACTCTGCAGACAAGAAAATGACAAAAAAATTAGTTTTGAAGGTCATTACAACATACTGCTTCAACAAGGTCCAACCTTATCTACATTATTAAAATGCAGAATCATTTGGATTCAAAATTTTTGAAATTACAGAGCAAAAAAAAAAAAAAAATGGCTTGGAAATCTCTATTTCAGTTTCCAAGTCACTCGTCATCTCATTCTTTATTTTCTCATCACGTTAATTTCAGTTTGCATCACTATTGTGATATACTATGAAGATAACATCGAAATATATTCATACATGGGAAAATAGACAACGTGATGGAGATTGGTACAAGGAAAGTGTAATGGGATTTGGAGCCCAGCAAATTTGAGAAGAAAAAAAAATGAAGGAAGAAGAAGTTTAGGATAGAAGGAACTTGCCCAAGAACATGGCAACCGCCATTGTAGACAGCTTGGGCAACTAAGCCCATCAAACCGATGCTTCCTCCTCCATAAACCAGCCCTATATTCCTTGACACCTTAATTTATAGTGAACCATGTAGAACATTAGAAAATTCTAAAATGAAAATGAGGAGACTATAGGGCTAGAAAACTAGTGCATCTGGTCTGAAACTCGACAAATCAAGACAAGTGCACCAGATGAAAGAGAATCTTATGAAGACTGTGAATGTTCCTGCAAATTATGAACGATGGAAAGTCATTATTATTGCTGAAAGATGTCATGCATGCTCATGCACTTGTCCACCTACCAAGCTGCATGCTTACGTGCAGGAGTTTTTTTTGGGGGTGGGAGGGGGGGGGGGCGAGGGGTGTTTGGATTTTGGGGCTTTAGAATACGAGAAGAGAAACTACGTCTGCAACCAGTCATGGAAACGGCCGACAGAAACACGAAGCTGTAAAAACTAGAGAGTTCCAAAGAAGTTGTTGGAAACACGGCTAGAAACAGAGGAAAAACAGAGCAGCGATATCACTTCAAGAAAGCAGTGCTGTTACGGCAACATACCAATTCCTCGCCCAGCTCAGTGGCAGCGTCTTTGTAGGAAGTCTTCTTACCAGAACTACTTCCACAAAAGACGCATATCTTATTGAATTTTGATTGCTTCCTTTCCTTCATTTTCTCCACCTCTGTCTCTTTCCCTACTTCCATCTCTCTTCAGATCTGTTGGCAGCCCCTCTTCTTCTTCTTGGCTAACATTCGCCCGTTGCCTCACTGTTGTAAAAGAGCCAAAAGTAAAATTTAACGCCCTACTTCTTGGAGAAAATTTTTGCAAAAAAAAAATTGAAATAGCCCCCTATCGCTCTCCTCCTTTTAGTATAGTACGGCCAAAGGAAATGTCTAAAATTTATGTTCTTTTCATATTGTATCTGGACGGCATTTGACTTGTGTTTTTGTGCCTTATATTGAAGCTAATATTCAGAAGCATAATACGGTAAATTTGCATTTAACTGTCGTAAAAAAGCCAATAGTCTCGGGGTTGAAAAAAATCAACTACTACTATTTTTGTCCGTGATGCTAACGTAATTTCTCTCCATCCAGTTGTGAAGGGTCGCTGAGTTTTTCTTTTGATCACACAACAGGAACAGAAAAAATGCGAGATTCAATTGACAGTTTGATACAGTAAAGCACTGAAGATGCTATACAATTGTCATGAGGAAGTATACTGTAAAAGCGTCTATGTTGGGAAGCATTCTTTTGAAATTTGTGCTCATCTATCTTCATTTAATTGGTTCTCTTTAGCCTTGTGAAATTTTTCTTAGTCAAAATTGCCATATTTTGGTCGCTTTAGCTATGTAAAATTAGAAAAAAAAAAAGAAAAGAAAAGAAAAACAAGATTCAGAAGTGTAGTATTAGCTGGTGATCTCCTGTTGTTATTTATTTATTTAAAAAAGAAGACAATGACTTGTGTCCAAGCCCCATGTGGTAATCGTTTCTAGATGGTTTCATTTGATTGGAGGGCAGCAAAGAAAAAAGCATCATTAAAGTTTCTGATATGAACTTCCAGATTGGACTCACTCGGGTAGCTTAGGATGTTCCTAGCAGAACAGAACTTAATCTGTAAATGTCATTCTAGCAAATGAAACTAACAATAATTGAAAAAGAAATGGATAAGTTCTTGCTGTGGGAAGACTTCTGAACCTCAACAGTCGACACGGTTTCTCCGATTATTATTCTCTTTATCGATGTTTCCAATAACGCAAGTTCCTTCCAAGAGGACGACATGTACGGCATTTACACAGGAATCAAAGTACTAATTAGAAAAAAGTAAACACTGTCACGATCGAATGAATGATACATGAGTAACACATGTGTCATATATTTAACGGTGATAGTGTATACAAGATTAATCTTTCAAAAAATTCTTTACTTTAACGCTTCCAATTGGTGGTAAAAATTGTAGTTAAGCTAATTATAATTAAACTAATTAATCAATAAGCCTCCCTAATCTATCTATTTATCAGTTGAGATATTCTAGACGTTTTCTAAAATTAATAGTTTGGTATGTGTTTTACAATTTTTCTAATGCTTTAAAAATTTTAAGCTCATCACTTAACATTCTTCAATATCAAATGTGTTATGTTATATAAGGCTAACATGTCCAATTTTCATATAATTTCACTCTTTGAATTCTCTAATGATTTTCATAATCCGAATTCTAATTTTATTTGCTTTCATATTCAACAAATCAATTAAACTCTATCCCAATATTATGTTCTGTTCAAATAGTACAATCGATAGACTTATTAGTTAATACTTATTTTTACATATTTCAAATATTACTACCAAATCTAATCTACTTGTAAATCTAACAAAATCTAATCTATATTCAAATTAACAAAGCGGTTAAGTTCTATCCAAATCTTATTACTTTAAATACTGCATTAATTTAAAATAATTGGTTGAAAAATATAAGCATGTTTACAAACACGATCCAATCGCTAAGATGGAAATCCCCTTTTCCTCCCTGCTTCTTAAATATTTATAAACATAATAATGTACTAGGAGGGTTTGAAGTTATGGAGATTGTCAAATTGTTATAATAAAATAATCTAATTTAATATTTCAAATATTCAACTTATTCTTGATTTTTATTTTCTAATGAATTAAAAAAATAACTAAACCAATTTATAGTAGGTACCTTTTATGGAAAGTTTTAATAAATTACAACAGATTTTGGTTTTTATCTTGATTTTAAGAAATTCAATAATTGCATCCCATGTTTAAACATGGGAATAAAGCAAGTACTTATATTTTAAAGTATATATGCAAGGGCCCTGAAAAAGAGTTGTAGCTACAATTGTTGGAAATTAAATATTAGAGAAAAATATGCCTACATCTTTTAAGCATAATCATAGATTATGATAAGAATTAATATTTATACGAGCATACAAAAATTTCATGTACTCTTAGTTTTTTTGCATTCATTGTAAGTATTTTAGGTTAACTATTATATCTTTATTTTAAATTTTAATTAATTTTAAAAATTTACAATTCCTGTGCATAGCACTGATTATAAAGCTAGTCATTCCTTATTTGCATTTTCAATGTTCCAAATTTCGAAGGAGAAAATGCACAATTACTAGAAGCATTTTGTCGGAAACATTTCTAAGGCACCAAATGCCTTCTGCTTTTAGAGAAGACTAGCTTTATGACCTTCAACGGGTCACCCCTACAAATTTCTGAACAGCAGTGGAAATCAGAACATCTTTGTTGACGTTGTTGTAGGCTTGTAGCATCAGCAAACAATACAATCATCTCCATTCCAGGCAAAGAACAGCCTACCAAGAATCTAATCCATGGTCAACCAAAGTCCCTGTCCCCTGCAAGGTTACACCACCATAAAATTCCAAGTTCGAACACGTCCTCTGTCCTCCATTGCCTTTGTTCTTCTTTACGAAAAATAGAAACACTACTATCTCAAGTTCACCGTGCAAGACCTTGTTATCTGGGTACATATTTCATGAAATTTGCTTTATCTGAGTAAAATAATTTTAAAATTTCTGTCGAAAGATCAACTTATACAAAACTTCACAGCACATAATAATGATATGTATTCTAGCAAGTTTTTTAGCAATTAAGATTAAGATCTTAAGAATTAGAAGAACAAAAACTTCCGAGTTTAAATTTCACCAAGTGTGAATCGATTTTACCTTTATGTTAATTCGTCTCCTATAATATATATCAAGTGTAAGTGTTAGTTGTTTTCTCCACTCCCTTCAAGCTTAAAATGATGACAATCATCAATTGTGTGACTAGGTAAATTGGATAATCAGATTGGTCTTATGACAAGATGTCTTCATCATATATGATGGTGCATTATATAATTTCAGAAATTTTTTTAAATATATGTTCTTTAAATCATTGATTAACACGTACGTGTTCCCACCCCAGGAAAGGGAGGGTTGCTTGCCTTACTATTTCTTGCAAGAAAGCAGTGCAATGGCATCCCCCCACTAATTTATGCTTTTCTTGTCTTCTCACTTTCTTGCCAATGATAGACAAACACACATCAGGAAAATGATCCAATCTTCTTTCACCAAAATGTCCAGATGATAAAAGTCTACATGTTTATGAAACGCCACTTTCATGAAAGATTCGTATCACCAGCATGACCTTGTCGAATTTTTTATCCTTCATTTTTAATAAATCAACTTGGACAAAATCTTTTTCTTCTCAGAGAAACTTGCATGTCTAAGAAAAAACATTTTGATTGTTGACCGTTGTGAGAAATAAATAAAACTACAGAGTATAGAGTTTACGCGACATACGAATACTCATGAAAAGTATTGGATTGGATGGTAAGGTGAAAGGAATTATAAGCGGTAAGTTCTGAATTCAAAACTTTTCACAAAAAAAACAAAAACTCGTGGTCCTTTTTCATTTTTTCCTAAAGCTCAAAGCATCCAAGATTAGGAATCTATCCATTTTCTGTAGACGTGGATTTATCATAACACCAGCAAAGGTCCCCTCAAAATTTAAAGCTGATCTTGATTTTTTCATGGCATTAGGAATCAAAATCTACAGCATTTTCTGGCTTTAGTTAGCCAGAAAAACCTCTCGTTTTACACCTAAGGTAAGGGTAGTACCTTTTCCATTTTTCACGAGAAGTTGCACGGTCTGTCATGAAATTCATGTTCCGACTGATGCAACATTTATCTTTTCTTTTGCAAATCGAATCTTACCTATCCAAAATACATCTATTGAATTAACACAAAAATCTGAAAACATCACTAGGTTTTTCAAATGACGCTAATTTACAAATTAATAAGAACATTAACCTAAATTTCAGGGGCGTCGAATTCAAATCCTCCATTCCTTCTACAACGGGGAAAAAAGAGCTAGAACTTGTGATTGAGCGCATAAATCAGTACGTTGTGTGAAGAAATTTTTCTTTTTTCTTTTTTGATAAAAAACAAATTTCATTAACAGATTGCTGAAAATCATCTAATACAATTTTATCTGTGTCGCTGCTTTAATGATAGATTAAACATACACTACAGCATCATATGCAGAAAAGTTAAGTGAACATGCTTTGTTGTAAGACAAAACGATGATTAATTTGACCAAGTCCTGGAATATCAATGCCAAACAACACGTTTAAGTCAAATGAAATTTTATAACACAAGTTGCCATGACTTCATCCGAATACTCCTCGCTTATAGAAAAGCGTCTTTAACACTACTAGAAAGCGGGATTAAGCTGAGCTAGAATACTAATTAAAGAACAAATTTAACTCATGAAATTTGGAAAGAGTGATTTTTCGTGAAGCTAAATTGTGATCAATCACCATGAGATATTGTACCAGCTTACAGCAAAAAAACGAAATTTCTTTAATTTGAACACTTTTCACGTGAAAGTTAAAAGATCTTTGGTGACAAAAAACAAAATACAGAATAATGTGCAGCTTCGATACGTATGTTTCAGCAGCTCATCTGGAAATGAAGGTGAATGAACGATGATCCGAAGCTGCAATGGCTTTCCGTAGCAGGAAATGACGGAATATTCGGCCCAAGTGATGGCTCCAACGTAAGACTCCTAAAACCAACTTGCAGTTGTGTGGTGTAATAACCTCGACTTGTTTGATCATCCACCGATCAGTATGGAATTGGCAGTTGGTTTCTTTTGCTGCTGCTGCGGCCAGCCAGTTCTTGCATCTCAACCTCTGATTAAGACTATTCAGCAGGACCAGGACCAGGACCACCTGCATCCCACTTTTATTCCTTGTGTTCATTCATTGAACGCTTCAGCATTTCAAATGGAAATCTAATTAATTTAGGGATCAAACCAAAATTCAAGTGTGCTTTTTTTACTATTCAAGAAATGAAGGAAAGTCGATAGAGTTGCATTTTTTTAGATCTGTTTATCATGTTTTTTCGAATTTATTGTATATGTTAAATTGTAGATCTGTAATTTCTAGTGCAGTTGTAACCTGCTATTAGTAGAGCAGTGATGTAAATCAAATCGTTTCAAAAATTTATTAATGAAATTTGCTTTTTATCCAAAAAAAAAAAAAAAAAATGGTGGGAAACCCGATAGAGTTGTGAACTAATTTATGGTTGGGATATGATGTGTCCTTGGCGGAAAAGAAAATAGTTGAACTAAAATTTGTAGATAGATGTGCAAATTTCTTTTGAACATATAGTTAATCCACACCGACAGATGCATAAAAATTCACTTTCGCCAATAGACATAATAGAGACTTTTTGTCGTACTTCAGCAGAGTGTATATAATATAAGAGCTTTCTTGAGGTCTGGATTTTCTTAAGCTTCGTCACATCTTTCTACAGCGAAGTACTTCTTAAGGGGGGCTTGGTGGTGGGAGAAGGGGGGGGGGAGTTTAACTATTTCTCGGACAAACGTAAAATCAAGGTGAGAATGTCCTGCGGATTGCCAACTTAATTTTGACGCTAATGTTCATTTTGATCATTAAATCCCGAGTAATCATTAATCAACTTCTGTTTTTAGTCCACAGCCGTTGAGTAATTTCTCTTAATTTTCACCAGTGAATTTCTTTTCCAATGCTTGAATGGCCAATTTTGACTAAAATCCAACGTGAAAAGAGAAAGTTGTAGAAAAACGAGACTAAATTCAATTCTTTTGGATCACTCAATTAAGAACATCATTACATTGCATGAGAATCTTTGAAGTATTAGTGATTGAATTCAACCCTTATTATTGCTTAATTGTACGGCGCTAAGACTCACTCACCATCATTTCTAGATACAAACATAACATTATTGATTACGAGACAAAATCTGCCAGTGAAACTTACCCAAATTACTTCTCTGGTACTACTAACTTTAGCATGACAAGATGAGAATGAGTGGGTCCTAATATGAAATACCAAACGAATCTCTGTAATTTCTTTATTTGACTGACAGATAATTTAGGAAGAGAGACGAATCTTTGTATTTTTCAGTGACAGATAATATTGGAATAGTTCATCTAAAAAAATGCAAGTTTAAAAAATCACTTCATGTCCATGCAAAGGGTACACTAATTTTTTTAAAAGAGTGTTTAATGAGCATTCGTTCATGAACTTAATTCACACATAACTTACTACTATTTAAATACACACATTACAATCATTACTCTTCTTTATATTTATACACTTTCACTAATTTTAATTATTATCTTCTTCTTCTTTTTGCATTTATGCACTTTTTCTAATTAATTTTATTTTTTAAAAAAATTTAACACCTAAAATACATTTTGACGAGTGTTTATCAGACATCCGTTAGGCAAACCTTTTAAAAAATTGAACAGCTGAATTACAGTTTAACAAATATTCATAAAGTACCCGTTAGACAAACCCAATTTATAAAAGGATGACATTTCCCACTACTCTTTTCCTTTCTTTTTTTAATCCTTAAATTTTTTTCATAACTATTTTTGCTATCATCATTGGTTTATTTGACTTGACTTTGTTTTGAATTATTTGTCAGTAAATTAGTTAGCCACAACAAATCCGGGGTGCAATAATTTGTTTCAAATCTATATGACTCATTTCTTGAATTTTCGCAGGTAGAATTCCAATTTGAGATTCTAAATTTGGTGATTGGAGAGCATGCACGGCTCAACGAGATTTCTGAGATTAATATTTATTTACTTGATTTGCTGTCCCTTCTACCTTTAGTTAAGAATAAAAATTAATTGAGACCCCAAAAGAAACTTGTTCTCGAGGAGAATTTGAAGTTTTAATTATATATATAAATACCTTTTTGGATGAAATATTAAAACAATTAATTATTAGGAGCGGCACGAACGAAACAAATTTCTAAAAATAGAGTATTATTTTCTTTTAGAGGAAGAGGGGTGGATCTAAGAAGTAGGAAGGGAAAGTTGAACGGGTAGAAGAAATTGAATTCAGAATCTCTAATTTCTAAATTATCAACTTTAAGTCATTATATTAAAACCTCCTCGGAAAAATAATAATAATAATAAACAACGAATCAAACATGTCATGCATCACAATGCCTGTGGTTCTGACTTGTGGGTGGCTATTGCTCTAAGCATTACCGGCATTTACTTGATTGCATCTGGTCGACTCAGACTTCCCCACAGCCCATGAGTCAGTTTGGTCTACGGGCCAATGGACTGAACCCAACTTGAATTCCCATCATGATCCAATTTGCTCAAAGGTCCTAATTTGTGGTTTTTTTAGTATTCAAGGTTTCTGAGATTTGCTGCTGGCTCGTGTAATTCTCACAATGCAACAGGCAAATATTTTCTTACAAGCTTTATTTCCACTTTTATTCACAGCCTCAGCACAATGTACAGGTAGAAGGAGCGTTAGTAGCTCTTTCGAAGTCTTACAGAACATATTTCAAGAGTATGGAGAACAAGGTTAATGTACAGCTCACTCTTGTACCTTTATGCGCTACTATTGTCAACTTATTCCTCTTCTACAGAGAAATCAGGTTCAGCTGGTTTCTGCAGCGCACCAACTGAGCTCGAATCTGATCCTGAGTGCTTGTGAAGACCTCGTCTACTGGCCGCAAATCTTGCTGCATACACAGAGAAACCTGAACCAGGTGGAGGAGGACCATCACCGTCTGGCTGTCCATCTGATGATTCAGTTTCGGAGCTCAGGCTCTCCAGAGTCCGAAGTTCAGACAAACTCTTGCGCTTCTTGTACCTGCGCCAAGCTGCTTGGATGAAACAAGCTGCCCATGCTCGCCACTGGTGCGAGTAGAACCTGAACTTGTGCCTAAGTTGTTTACTATGCAATCTTCGAAATTGGCCTGCTACAAACTTTAGGTCCTCTGCTATGAGGGCAAAAGCCTCTACCTCGGAGATGGCTTTCACAGTGCGGGTGGAAGATGGAAGGATGACACTTGGACGCGGGTCAAGGGCCCATGTCAGCAGCTCCTCACCACAGAAATCACCCGGACCGATGCGGCATGAATTGAAGAAACCGGTACGTCCGCCATTGGTGGTGTAAGAATCAAGGTTCCCTCGAATTATGAACAGCATCTCATTAACAGGATCGCCTTCACGTACTTGACAAGTCCCTTGAGTGCAAAGAGCAGGCTTAAGCCGCTCACATATGGCATCTAACATTCTTTCATCCATTTGATCAAATAACGGCACCTGTTCATATGGTAAACCGACAATGCAAATGTCAAGTACATAAAACGATTTTAAAAGAATCTCCTCCCCTATTGTACAATTGCTTTGTATTAATGTCCGTTATTCTTGGATCAGGAAATGACATTCAATTTTGTCCTATTTCTAGGACAATTGACAGAATTGGGCTACAGATTAACAAATTGGTAAAGATTCTAGACATGAGCCATACAATGTTTTATACAGCTCAAATGTTGAATCTGAGGTGGCTACGTGCCCTTAATGCAACCAGCAAAGTATATATGAAACTCTACACCAAATGCTGCAAAATAAGCACAAAACTAAGACTTACTCGTCGAACTAGATCATAACAAAGGTGGCGTTTAATATCTCTTCGAAGGTCCAGTGGAAGTCCTTCAAGAAGAGCCTCCTCATCAACTCCCCTTGTAGCAACCCATTTATATTGATCATACTTCCTGACGGACTGTCTCAACTCTTGAGGTAGCTGCCTGTGATGCATCCATTGCTCTGTATCAGTCCTCCTGATCCTCCATTCCTCTAATCTTACTGTTGTTGATTGGAGGTATGTCTGCCAGTGAAGGTATATCAGCATTTTAAAGTTCATAAAGGGAAAATCCATAAAGTGGTTTAAGAAACTAAACTCTAAACGGAATTTCTATCATGAATTAACAAAGAAAATGCATGTGTCCACGATAGATAGTTTGGCCTAGAGGACTTTATACGGCTACAGGTAAAAAGGTTGAGCAATCATGTAAAGAATTGAAGTAATTGAGCTGAGTGAAACCTTAATTAAACTCCAGCCCTTTTTATCCTCAAATACATGCATAGACTCTCATAGCACAAGAAGTTGAATGAACCCAATAACATATTAATTAAATAGAGAAACTTACTTGCATGTTGCCAATAAGCAAGGCAAAGAGGACTAGGCCAAGTGTTGCGACAACAATTGCAAAAAGTATTTCTCCAACATATGTGCTTGTAGAAAGATTTTGCCCTAGCGAACTGGATATAACCACAAGAGTTCAGGAACCAAATCAACATGATGACCATATCACAAATTATCAAAGAATGATGTCTCATATGCATTGAACAGATTGACTAATATAGCAGATTAGCAAAGAATCTCACCTTAGGTTCTTCAAGCCCCACCAAAGGCAGTAGAAGTACTTATGGAAGAACTTTGCAGATGTAACATCAACCGTTACTGCATCTCCATATATACCAAATGGATAAGCACTGCTGTTCGGATCACATTGGGTTGTGATGTTGCTTGATTGGAACCAGGCAGTTCTACCAGGTTCATTAAGCCACCTGCAATCTAAATACTCATCTTGGCATATATGGTTCTCGTGACTACAGGTATTAATCCAACATGATTCTTGTCTCTCAACAGACAGAAGGTACCAGCAAGCTCCCAAAACCTAAATTTAGAACAAATTGTAGATGAAATCAATGAGCCTGCTAGGCACTAATTTTCCATCTGTTGAAAGACACAAGTTCTAATATGGAACATATCCAGAAGGCCAGTAAATTTCATCATAAAATATTTGGCAATTCCAACAGCATCATGTGATCCAGTTATTATTACATGGCTTTGCCAATCCTTACTGAGAACCAAGTATATACATTTCAAGCAAACAGGATAGTAAGAAATAAATTACAGAGTGGCTATGTGGTTGAACGTCCTGAGCAAATAAAAGAGCATGCTTATTTGAGCAGTAGTGGTCCAGCTTAATAATTATTCATGGTCAATTTGAGAATACTTTCTAATTACTTACATGGCTTGCTAACATGTAGAGCATCAAATTATAAGCCGCTCCTGCCCAAGCTGTCTCAGTGACAACCCCTGTAGCCTTAACAATTTGTGTTGACAACGGAAATATGAGAAATAGTCTTGGGAGGTACTGAAAAATAAGAATGAATCTGAGGACATTCTTGGTCTTTGTCATCGTTGAACCACTTAGATTAGGAATGACAGCCCACATTAACACCTGAAATTCAATAAAAAGGTCAGTATCATCATCAATTTCCTCGAAGGAAAGAAGAAGAACATTTAACATTTCAGACCTGAGGTAGGGGCAGTGCAGCAATGACATCAATCCAAAATCCTTTGCGCAAATACCTTATTGCTATCTTTGAAGAATCTATAACGAGCTCTCCTCTCCCAAAAACGCGAGAAGAAGGAGCTACATAAGCTGTACGAAACCGCACATAAATCTGAATCATGTAAAAGATATCCGCTATTGATCTTATCACTGTAAGGGCAATTTCAAGGTGACTTCCAATTTCTATGCACACGTTTTCTTTTACCACAGGCAAGTAAAAGAACAGAGGGTCAACAAACAAAGAAACTAAACAAGCTACTAAGAATATCTTATTCCATCTACGAATTGTAGGTCCTCGAGGATCCAATATTTTTCTCTGTACTCTTTCATAATCCTCTGAGAAAACTCGGGACAGAACTTTAGCTCTTAAAGATTTCCCACATTTTGCTATCTCCTTCTCCCGCTTCCTAGAGCCCAGCTCTGGTAATACCGTTCCATTAATCTTGTACTTGACCTTAATCCCATTGTCTCCGTTAGCTGTTGGGTGTCTTGCGGACTCCCAATCTTCTTGGAATCTGATAGTCATGATGCCAAGTTAGACTTGTTTCTCGAGCAGTAAACTGACCTTAACAATGCCGCTATGAATTCAAATGTTTGAAACTAGAAGCATGCATAGATCACAAATCATCCGTTGATTAAGTACTGAAAAAACTCAAGTGGGAGCAATGGACCGACCTTACAGACTTGCAACTAATATAAGCCATGTGGAATGCTCAAAACCTTCCACGGTGTTCAGGATTAGAGATATTGATCTGTGAAGCATTGAAAACCAAGAGGCAAATCAATTTTAACCAGTAATGTATGACCGGAAAATGATTGCTTATGAGTCCTAAGCCACCAAAGCAAAGAAGCCCCAGCTGTAGTTTCCTTTCCTTCAGTAGAGATCATGTGAAGAAATGAAAAGGTTATGTATCAACTTGTATATGGAGTAATAACAAAAAATCCACCATCTCCTCCTAGTTGGACCAAAGGTTCAGGTCAACCATGTGACCAAGTCCCTCGAATTTCCTATATAATTCAGTCAATTCATAAACCACTTTGGAAAAAGCCTCGGATTCGAAGTCCAGTCGAAGCAAGAACCAGTCAACCAACTATGCATCATATGCATTAGCCTAAGAACATTAAATTTGCAGTTCAAATCTATCCCCAAACCGTCCCGGGTTCAAAAATCTTTAAGCTACTGTTCTAGAAGTAATGAACCGTTTAAAGTGGAAAGGAGCATAATAACTGATTTTTCCACCATTACATGACAAAACAAATTGTGGGTTCTAATATTCAAATGATAAATATTAATATGATTCAAGTTATACCAGAAAAAACATGAAAGAATTCCCATTTAAGAGAGTAAAAAATCCAATGTAGTTAACACAAAAATCACAGTTCTTCGAACCAAATGTGTCCATGAGATGTCCATATCAAGAAACAATCTTTTCTGGAAATAGAGATTAGCAACAAAATGGAATCTACTGAAGATGCTTGTAGGGTTCAATGAAAATGCTGCAAACAAATGTACAGAAAGATATACCAGCATTTTTCTGGGATATGCAGGGATGTCAAGTGGGAGGGCAATGATCTTTTTGCAAACTGCCTTTTGTTACAAAGTCTCTTTTGCATGATTTTGTTGTGTTCTTCGTAAAGTTTAAGCTTACTAACTCACCCCATGATGATGCTTTGGCGATCAGAAGGGAATAATCAATAAAGATGGATGAATCAATTTTCTCGTTTTCACACTGATACTTTGAAAGTCAGAGGAAAATAAAAGAAAAGACAAGTTTCCAGAAGTTTATGTCATTTGATTACCATTATCAATATGCCGAATTGCCAACCATACTAGCATCATTTTCCATCCCTATAGGCTATAATGTATGAGGCTTTGCAACTGTTGGAAAAGTACAGGTTCAAAGTTTGGAGAGGAGTTAAGGAAACTTTTCTGTTCATGTTCCTTTTTCTTTTGATATCTTTTCTTTATTTTCTTTGGAAGATGAATATATTTGGGAAACTTCACAGTCTGATTAGTTTGATACTTTATTTAAAAATATTTAAATTGTTTATTCTGCTCTTATCGGGAGGTTTCGAACCCGGTGATATACTTGATAAACCTTTCAAAGAAATTTGGAGAAGAAAAGAAAAAAAATAAAAACGGATGGGAAATTGACATGAAAGAAGTCGGATGTAAATGAAGAAGTAGCTATTTATTTGGTAAGTATGTCACCATTTTAGTGTGCAGAATACACTCTGTGGTTTTGGTTTGGAATATTTCAATATTTTACTGTGTTTTTATTTACAAATAAAGTCTTTTTTTTTTTACACAAATCCTGTCTTGCACACTATATATGCACCTAAACGTTCGACTTTATACGAAAGCACGTTCATATATTTTATTTGAATCAATGCATTGGTCCATTTTTTTTTTCTTTTAAATCTGAATTATAAGAGAAACGAAGAAAAGAGCCGAAGCAAAGAAAAAATTAGAATAGTTTTTATTTTTTTGCTTTATTATTATGTTAGTATATGAAATGAGCTATTGAAAATACAATATGCCTTTGACTCACCATTAATGAGTCCACCTCCACATACTTCGAATTTAATTGTGTATAGGGCTGTTTATATATATATATATATATAAAGGCTTGGTTAATTAGGTATTTAATTGTCAATAAAAGTAAAATTAAGTTGAAAAGTGTTTAAATACAAAAGATTAATGAATATGAACACACATCTAAACAATAAAGTTGGATTCTTATGCTCCATTTAGGGTTGCGGCGCATTTACCAAAAAGCTCTTTTAAGCAGTACTAGATATAATTTTTTTTTAAAAAAAAATATTTGGTAACTAATTTTTTCGTAACTTAAGTAGCCTAGTTTTAATAACTTAGAAATACATTTTTTTTGAAAAGTATTTATATCAAAAGCGTTTATTTATAACTCATACAACTCCAAACGGGACCCTAACGAATACCTATTCTACGTTTACTAAAAAGATCCTTCTAATAATTGTTTTGTCAAGTAGCGGTGTCACTTGAAGCACAACAATTTTATAAATGATCCGAGGAGTTGACTAATTTCGAGATTTGTTCTTTTTCATTTCGAGTTGATAAATGCCCATCTGGTTTATTTCCTTTTTTTTTTTGGGGGTTTGTTTCTATATATGAGTTTTTTGCCAAAATAACACTCTTTTTCTAAAAAATATTCCCAATGTGATTCACTTTCAAATTTTATTCCCAAATCGATATTATTGTTGCCACCTAATTACCCTGATTGCCATGTAGGATAACAAGAAAGGAAAGCTTTAATCTAGTTTATAGTTTCCAAAAAAAATTAAAAATTTAAACTGTTTTATTATAGAGGCACAAGAAAATTGCATAACTTTAATAATTTCCTCATAATTACTTAAAATAAAATTTACCATTATTGACCTTGCTATTATTGCTCTCTGCATTTTTTTTAAATGTATCAAACTTATTGCATATATTTTTTCAAAAATTAATTTGCAAAATACAAAAATTGCAATGAACATTATAAGCAATAACAAGAAAAAGTTACAAAAACTTCAAGGCTATCATATTTTTTTATGTTATGCTTCCTACTCCTTGAAAAGAACTTTTACAAAAAGTAATCAAACTATTGCAATTAAGATAATGCTAAAGTTTCTCAAAAGTAACACAAGCCATTAATTGATGTTGAATAAATGTGCAAAAATACTTCAAGTATACGAGATTATTTAATTATGTGATAGAGAGGCACTACAAATGAACATGCTTATATTGAGCATGAATTTATGTTGTTAGGTAGTTTTCCTCTTAGACATTTTATCAAACACACGGTGTGAGAAATCATTTGTTAAAGCAATTAGTATTCAAAATTTTTTGAAAGCCATAGGAATGTTCCAAAAACTGCACAATAGAAAAGACAAGAGAATAATCTTCATTTACCTTGAAATTATCAATTCGAGGAGAATATTTCATCTACAGATACAATATCAGGAATGATAATAAAGTTTTAGATGTTGTTAATATAAATATTGGCTTTTAACAATTACATTTGACAAGGAAAAATAACGAAAGGACACAAAATAATAAAGGAAAAAAAAGTGGGAAGGTTCAGAGAGAGAATCAGGGAAAATATTCGTTGGGAAAGGAAGATAGAATGTGTCTCTATCTCTATCTTACCACATATACAACCTATATGGAAAAAAAAAATTATAAAGGTAATAAATTTTAAAATTAAGTTACTTTGGGTATATGTTTCAAAAGAAGAGTTATTTTGGCAATAAACTCTCTATATACATACTTTTCTGCTTGTAGATTTATTTCGTCGAAGTGTTCAAATATTTATTTGGGGTCTGCAATAAGGAAACATTTCACATTACAGACATGAACCTTGACAGACAATAGTATGGTGTGTGGACTAATCATGTCTTTGAACCGTGAAAGAGTAGAGTATCATGACTTTGAACCCTCTTTGCCTTTCACGCCAATCAACACCACTCTATTCCAAAATACTACTAATTGATAGTCAAGCCAGAACCACTCAATAATTATTGAATCAAGACTTCAAGGCGTACGTGTATCTTA
Source organism: Coffea eugenioides (assembly GCF_003713205.1). NCBI lineage: Eukaryota > Viridiplantae > Streptophyta > Magnoliopsida > Gentianales > Rubiaceae > Coffea > Coffea eugenioides. The sequence continues at coordinate 43,783,122 of NC_040035.1, read as the reverse complement.
TTCAAGTGTATTTAATAGGCATTTATCATCCTTTTCAACATAGACAAAGTGGGTTGGTATCAAGAAAAAAAGAGGAAGAAGATCAAGTGGACAACCTTTAAGGGATGTCAAGGAAATGAAATCTCAAATCTGTTTGGATTGCCGTTTTCCGTCAGAAAATTACGTCGTTTTCCATAATCACATTTCCCTATTACCTTTTTTCCTCACATACATCAAATCGCTACAGTAATTTTTTCATGAAAAATCATGGAAAATGCAACCCAAACACAACCTAAAGTTTCATTATTGTTAATTTGAAAGACATAAAGAAAAAAAATTGTTAACTAATTTTGCCTAGTTTTAGTACATCAAACTTTTGGATACACTAAAATAAAGCTTCAAAGCACAAAATTACCCAACGTAAAAGTAAACTTTGAAAGTAAAATCTATTCATGTTTAGCAACTTCTCGTGATCAATTGAACAACTGAAAAGAAAAAAAGCAAAAAAGTCTGTTCACGAGTGCGGAGAAAACTGTAGCATCCAAACTATCACTTTTTTCTTTTTTTTTTTTTTAATCTTTTTGGTGCGTGGAATATGAAACCCTAATGTCCAATTCCAAAATGGTGTCTTGGTAAAACACCAAATGACCAAAAATCTTTACGCAGTATACGCATAGTTTTTGGAATGTTGCAAATTTATTAGTCGGTGTGTACCAAGGAAGGAGATGCATATAATTAAATACTACTATGAAGCAGGGAATTGAATTAGCATGTAATACTACTATGAAGATGGTCAGCATTGAATTCCACAAGATGTACATGTCAAACCCAAGGAGACCGGATCTATCAATCTATCTTTTTGAGTTTGTTAGTCTGGAAGCCTTGACCATGACTCAGCTGCCCCAAGGCCCCCCTCCCCCATTGCCTCCACCACCCATGCTCCCTATATATGCCTGACGACGGAGACTAGAAAACTTGAACCCATGGCCCCGACAGACAAAACTCCGAGCAACTTACCATTTACAAGACTCCCTAAGTAATTGAAGTCTGAAGTCTCCGCAACCCAAGACCGAATGGCCAACCAAACCAAACCAAACAAAAAATAAAAAAAAAAGTGATTCTTGAGTCACTCTTTTGGTTTCGGCAAATGCTATGCCAAGACTCAACGTACATTTTGTTATTGGAGCAAGCAACCGATCCTTCAAGCAAATTCGTGACGGCTCTCAACCAATTTGCATCCATAAAAACTGCATATTCGCAGGTCATAACTGATGATAATTTGGTAACTTGGTGGATGCAAGGTTTACGAGTGGAGGCATAGAGTAAGGTTCGTTTAGAGTTGCAGTGGCTTATCAAAAAGTACTTAATTAGTAGATTTTTTTTTTTATTGAAATACTTATTAAGTGCTTAATTATATTATTTAGGTGCACACTTGCACGAGTATCGTTTTATTTGATAATTTGTAATTTTGAATTTCTAAAACATATTTCTTTCTTTATTTAGTTCAAAATTTATAATGAAATTGTTAAAGTCGATTGTTTTTTGAAACACGAAAATTGCTCTAAAAATATCAATTTTGAGTTCATGCCAAAAATGCTTTATTGGAGGAATGATACTTATCGAACATGTTAAAAATGCTTTTGTCATCCGAAAGTATTTGCTTGACAAAAGTATCGCAATTCCAAATGAGTCCTAAGTCTGCACCAGTATTTGCCGGGCAGGGCAAAGTGCAGACATGAAGAATAAAAATAAGAGCAAGTGTAATGATGGATAAAATTATGGCTTCCCTGCAGAACCGCAATTGTCAAAGCAATTAGTTTAATACCATCAACTTTAAAAAAGAAAAACTAATTCTTAGCTGGCACAGGCGGGCCTCGGTTCGACAAAGGCGGCCAGATTTCCGCAAGTCCACAATGGAAAATTAAAAAGCTTCGTGGCCCCTACAACGACCGCGGAAATGCATGCCCGTCGGGCTAAAGAAATAGTCCTGACGTACTTAAAATGGAAGTCGACCTTTTCTTTAATTTAGATTTGTCATAGAAACACAAGAAGCCGTTGCTCAATGACAAGAATACACGTATGGAAGAAAAAGAATGCATGCACTAAATTGTTCCGGAGATGGTCAGTCTTTTTCCTCTTTCTCAAAGCACCAATTTTTCATTGTTGTCTGAATAGGGAATAAATAAGCAACTCTTTATTCCCAGTGCCTGACTTTCATAGTAGTACTAGTTTTGGATATAAATTTATCGTTGATTGATATCAAAGAGTTATTAATCATTGAAAACTCGAAATAGATGTGGCTGTCTGGCATATTAATTATTTGGTATTTGGTCTGGGGCGGACCATTCACTTTAAACTTTGCGGAGAGCAAAACCATCCAAATCCATAACAGTTAGAGTTAGCCAGCTCTGTGCCATTTCTCATATTTGCATTGACAAATACGATGTCAATGAATTGGTACCTACCTAGTCGGAGGTTATTCGTATTCATATTTGGATCTGAGCCCACTCCATCATATCATCCATGGATGGATGATAGCCATTCACACACTGGGGAACCAATTGCAACAACATTAACGATGCATGGTATAAGCTGGCTTAGAAGTTAGCTAGAACCCCTTTAACTGTCTAGGCAGCCTTGATATGTGGTTGGCTGAAATAAGCTGGCTTAGAAGTTAGCTAGAACCCCTTTTACCTGTCTAGGCAGCCTTGATGTGTTGTTGGCTGTTGCCAGTATTAGTACTATTAAAGTAGAACAACCACATGATTACAACTACACAAGTTTGATCAACTTGGAGTTTTGTACATATTTGCAGATGTTGCTATGATTTGCACGAATGCATGTGGATATATCAGATTAGGTTTGGATCTGAAACTCAACCAAACATAATCTCATCTTGTCCTAAGCCACAACACAATTTTCCTAATGGTAAGTCCCAAGAGAACTAATTAATAACAGCAGGTACAGAAGCCTGATGGAAGACCAAGAATGTCTTTACACTGCCTCAGTTATACTGGATTCAAATGGTGAGCTCTCAAATTCATCCTACACATACTCAAAAGAAGACTCAATATAGATATTTCTGATTAAATGAAGCAAGAAAATATATAAGAGGAGCAATCGTCAGAATTAGCACCAAAGAACTGCTCAAAATTTCAGGCCAACCACTTGTTATGAACTTTCAAGCAAGCCACAAAATTGTTGGCCCAACAAAAAAGAAATCTAGAAGAAATTGGAAAATGTATTTATATATGTACTAAGCGAAAGTACTAATTCTCCTTATTCCTCAGAAGCAGATAGAGGTTCTCTCAAACTTGACCGCATGATCTTTGCAAGCTTTGAACAGGCATCAAGGCATAGCTCCATTGCCTTCGCAAAAAAAAAAAGAGTACGTTAGCTTCCTAAGCTCTACTTAGCAATCAAAGGTATAAACTATTAATGAATTCTTATGCCTTGTTATCTGGCACAAGGGACAGAGCAAGCACAGCCCCCGTTAGCATGCACAGCGAGCCTCATAGCTTACCTCACTAATCTTTGGGGTTGACCATTCTCCCGTAAGAGTAAGTTGAGTGATCTCATTACGTGAAGGCATGCAACTAATCATAAAGCTCCCATCTTGGGGGCTTTCTTCTTCTAAACTAGGATCAATGACAAGGTTTTTTCCAAGGCAGGACTATAAACAGGAAAACAAAGCAATTTAGTTAACGCACCACACAAGAATCACATCTAATATGAATACTTCACCAATAGCAGATGCAGTATCATAATAGTTCATAGAAACGATTACTAAAGGAAATTCTTTGATAGCAGATGCAGTATGATAATATATTTTCCCCAAATAGCCCACCACTGCAGGTAAACTGTTTGCATAGCAAACATATTGCTAATGTTGGATGGATGGCAGATAGATAACAACCTGAACACCGTGCATCAATTGTTATGGGAAAACTTCTTCAAGGACAAGGTAAAAGGCCACACTGAAAAAGTGTCGCACGCATATGGATAAAGGAGCCTGAAGTCATGGCTATAAGTCATAACAATTAGCAAATAATTAGGATCCAAAAATAAATCCATTTGGAGGTGTTTTAGGTTGTAAATAAAAAGCTTCTCACATATACTTGGACAATTTTACATGAAGCTAATAAAAAGGAGGAACAGCAAAAGATGGTCGTGTATAACATTGTCTTTCTCGTAAGATTAGCCATAGGGAAATATCAACCTACATAACAAAACAGATCACGCCTAAAGAACAGGCAACACAGCCTCAAAGAAAAATTTTCACGAAATACACAAAACACATGTTTTCAGAGGAAATATCTCACCGACCTCATTTCCCTCCACTGTGCTATCACAACGCTGCCATCCAGAGCATACAGAAAATTGACAGGATTCAAGAGGTGAAAATTGTTTCCTAACATAACATGATTATCTAGGTGATGACAAATGCAATAGGTAGAAACAGGATAACAACACTGATCACGATCCACTCTCCTACCCTATGTGGTATAGTATCAACAAAATCAGTTTTATAGCCAGTGCTGGAGGCCAAACCATGGTAGATATTTGGTATCATCTAGTCTAAAACCTTGCCATAAGAGTGCATTTCTCATATCATACCACAGAAACAGCGGCAACCAAGTCATACAACAAGATCCCGGCATCCGCTAGAGCAAGACTGGCACATGAGATAATCACAGGAAGATCACCTGCCAATACCGCACATCAGTTCCAAGTCTACGACATCACAGACTTACTCCGTAGGCACAACGTAGAACTCAAACTTACTGCCACCAGATTCCAAAACCAAAGCAAAAACATCTACAGTTGTCTTAGGAAAAGATTCCAATATTATAGCACCCTCCAGAGCTTTATACAGCATTGATGATAATTCTTTGCTATCAGATCCCTAATGCATAAGAAGCCTTATTTTAGTTATAGAGAAAATTCTTAAGGAAAGATGTAAAACAGAAGGAAAAGTTCATGACACTATAAGGGTTCTAGATAGCTCTAAAGTTTACCTGGTTGCGGTGGACAGTAGCAAAAGTTGTGTAGCTGACATTACAATTCAACCGACCTACATCGCTGTACATCATTGCTTTCTTACTCTCCCTTGGCCCAAATCTAACAATGGCCAGAAAAATTTAGTCATAATCTGATAGCAAAACCAACTTCCAGATGTAAAACAGGATGCAAGAAAACACTCAGAAGCTGGTTCCGTGAAAATTGATGAACAAATGATTATGTTGCTTTTTCCTTATTTTCACTCTTCACACACCTTTGATTCAGAACGGAAGAATAGAAAGAGAAAATCAAGGATGACAAGATGTACAAACAAAAGAACTATTTTGGAGGAAGTTTAACACTAAACTTCTTCATCCTTTTCATTTTTCTTCTCTACCTTGACAACTAGAAACACCCTAAGCAGAGGCCTAAACCATTTAATGAAATAACCCTCAGATACAACGGTACCAGTATTTGAATTGTAGCAGAGAATCTGCTACTTACTTAAGTCATACAATAAAATGAAATAAAAGAACATCTGCTAATTAAGCTACATACTCACACTGACACTATGACCTTGGTGTTTCCAAACTCCGCATAAGCAGATCCCGAGGCAGAATTGACTGCATTTGTCCGTAGAACTGTAAGTCACAAACATCTGAGTGATCAATTAATGATCAGTGATACAATAGCTTAAGAAGGCACACAGAAGATGGTTAAACAATTTGATCATGCTACCATGTACACAGTCGCAGAATATGTTGTCCAGAAAATGGCTCATTAAACCAGACCACATCACAAAAGACTGTGATTTTCTCCAGTCTGCCTACCTTTCAACAAACCAAGCCCTGATATAACGTAGTATTCCACAGGCTTAAGACATCACAAGATTTATTCCCAAGTCAATTGATCAGAGTTGGGCTTGAGACTCCCTATTCTAAAACGTTTTTTCTCCTTCAATAGAGCCATACCTTATCTTAGGTACTACTCATAATTCATTTTGATATAGATGTCAGAAAAATGAACAAGTGCCTTGATTATAAGTTTTTACTACATGCATAGCCCAAAAGGAACAAAAAGATGTTAGGGTCACAGCCAACCAAGCCATGGAACATTGCAAGTTAAGTACCAGCAATACTTGCAAAAGAAGGTGAACATGGACTAGCACCAGTTTCAGTGGTACCAAAATTTTTTTAAAAAAAAAAATAAGCTTGAAGTAAAGGTTTATCAGTTTTGGAAACAGTCGGTAACTTGTAATGTACCATATATCTAAGGAAACAAGAATATTTAAGTAATCAAATCTTAAATGTAGTAGAGGAATTGGAAAATTACATGACCACACACCAAAAACAATAAGATCATTGCATTCATGGAAAGAACTAAGGGTGCATCTCCACCTAGCGATATATCTTTCCAATTTAAGATCCTCCAATGATATCCCACAACGGTCCCATCAGACAAGCATTCTCCTTGATTGATGAAAGTAATTAATAAGTTCTCTTGTCAACAACATGGTATTCAAAGATAAACAGAAAACCTTAAATACAAATATAGTATGCTCTCTTCTATTATCAAAGAAGTAAATGCAGTTAAATAAGGGCCAAAACTTTTCTTTCCAAGTCTCCAAAACAAGGTGCTTTTAAACACCACATGTGTAACATGCATAATAAAAAGGGCATTTCAACCACGTGGCATGAGAATATCCTTCACCATGGGCCCCTTCGACATAGAGGAATCTAATCATCAACCATTACAAATTTTAACAGGCTCCTTCCTCAATTGACTTTTGAAGCACGCTTAACATGCTGCAAATTCATCAGAAGCCAAATTAGGTGACTCTAGACATAATACTCTTGGTTTGCACTCTAAGCCCTCAGTTGTATGAATTGCCTTGCTGTCTTTCCAGAAACTTACGCATTACTTGCAACCATCCATGTTTTGTTTATGGTCATTCCCTCGCATAACCTCTGTAACTATAATGACGTGATCCCCTTAAATTGCCTTGACCATAAAAGATAAAGTCTATGGACTCTACGAACTACTGACAGATGAAACACAATCAGTAGCACCATCAGCTTCCAGATGTAGAAGTCAATCAACTACAATCAAGTTTTTCTCATATAATCCGTGCAACGCCAATAATTCAACATAATTTTAATCGCATCAAGAATGGCACAATCCCGATAAGGACCTTAACTGTCTACATTAAGGTATTACACAAGCAAAACACAATAAACACATAGGTGTACTTTTCTAAATACCAAGATTTAAGACAAACGCCCTTCTATCACATGCACCAAAATTCAGTCTTTGTTGCTAAAACCGGGTTTTTCACAGCACTAAATAAACTGGTTGTTTTCAAGCACCCATCTTTCCAATCCAAAATAAATTCTAGTGATTGAAAGAAAATCATTCATTCAAATTCACCGCACGGGGAGAACGGAGTAATAGATCAGTTGAAGATATTCAAGCGCAAAAACATGACATGCAACAGAGTTCTATCCTAAACATGGATTAATCAGAGCCAAAACTCAGAATATAACAGACAGTATATAATCAGTGTACAACATACATGCAGGCCTGCACTGGTGGAAGTGACGGCCATCAGAGCGAACCCAATTGGCATCATCAGCGAAAATGGGGGGCTTTTTCTTGCCCTTGACCGTCGTCAGCGATGGAGAGTAGGTCGCCGGAGTAGCTCCACCTTTTCCAGCCATCCTTTTTCGAGCAAAAATTACCAGTATTACACAATACTCCAAGGGCTATGAAAATGAAACTGACCACGTCGAATGGAGAAAGTGACCGGGGGAGTCCGGGGCTGCGGGCTTGTATATATATGTATACTGCAGTCTACAGTCTCACGCTGGAGCTTCCTTGCTCATAAATCATCGCTCATCCACCCCACCAGTCTTCAACCAGCGCAGAACTTTATAACTGGCCCTGGCGATGAATAGTGGGCCTTGGATGGAAAACAAAAAATGGGCTTCCCAGATTTTGGGCTTTTTCTTTTTTTTCTTATTTTCGTTTTCTAAAATCTTGAAGAAGGCCTGCTTCAACGCCCAAAATACACAGGGCGACAATTAGCAAATTATCTTGGTAACCTCTAAATTTTTATGAATAATCGGGTTTTGACAACTCAACTATTAATAGTATGTTTTTATCTATTGAATTATTAAAAATATAAATTTTGGATCATTCCATCTGATTTTACCGTTAACTTTGTCAGATCCAACTATTTATAGTATGTCTCGTAAATCGTGTGAACCCTTACATCCGGCAGAATCAATGGTGGAATCAGATAAAATGACCTAAAATTTACACATTTAATAATTCAGTGGATAAAAACATACTTTTAATAGTTGAATGGCAAAATCTTGACTATTCAAAAAGTTCAGTGGCTATCTAGATAATTTGCTTGTGAGACAATTGGGAAATTAGGGAATTAGACGTTAGTGCATGGGCTTATTGGTGCTACGTTACACATGATTTTTATTTTTATTTTTTTTGTTTTTTGGGATTCAAAGAAGACTTACAAGGGGGGAAAAAAGGAGAGAGGGCTGAAAGTCATAATCATCTGTTATAGTCCCCTGAGGTATGTATTGAGAACATGGTCACATGATATGGTATGAAAAAGCATTTGATGAGTGATGTGGTCAGTGACCAGAGATAATTAGACGCGAGAGTTGGTATTGGGTTAATCAAATAAGGAGCTGCTAAAACCTATTCTTCACGAAAATTGAATTGGTAAATAAGTTTGAAGGCTTGAAGCACATGCTTGTTGAAAAACATAATGATGAGCTCGGTACATAAGCTGATTGAGATCAAGATCTTTTTGTTCATGAAAGAAATTAATTTGCATGGACCATTAAAAAAAATAACTCATGACGATTCTCTATTCCTAACTAGAGAAGGATATTGATCTTTTACCATTGCATGAAAAACTTGAAGAAAAATTGAAGTATAAATTTCAATAGGTACACCATGAATAACCATCAACAGAATGATCAAAAGATAATGAGCCATTTTCCACATCTGGGGGAGGTAAGTGTAGGTTTGAAACTTGAGGGGAGCTATACGAAATTGTCCCAAATAATTTCTATGTTTTTAAGCATTCACCTTATCTTGGTGGGCTAGGTGCAGTTAGCTTCCTAATGCAATTTTTCACTTAGCATTCAAGTTGTCCTCTCTCTTCCCTTTTCTCAATTTCTTGCCCCTTGAATCATGACAAGACTGTTGAGCGGAAAAAACAAAAGGTGCCATAACAAGTAAGAGACGCTCTTAAATACCTGTTCTTTTGTACTACTGAGTATGCCTTAAACGCTTATTTCTCACAAATTATTGGCTATGTAGCCTTAAGAGCCAATTTTCCCTTGTTTAAGTATCATGGCTTTTGTGCATTTTTCTATCTTCCTTTGTTTCAGTTTTAGTCATCTTTTTTTTTTTGGTTCAAAACAAAAAACCCCGATGTGGTGTACTTAATACACAGAAAAGCCCCCCATAGTTTCAAAACATACAAAATGGCACCTCATGTTTTGAACTAAATTATAAACCAACAGAATTCGTTAAACTTAACGAAAATGACAGTCTCGACTGTTAAACTTACCGGATTTCGTTAAATATAACAAATTTTGTTGATTTACAATTTAATTCAAAATATGAGGTGTCGTTTTGTATGTTTTAAAACCACAGGAGGCTTTTTTGTGTATTAGGTATACTACATGGAACTTTTTTGTTTTTAACCCTTTTTTTTTTCTGGGATGAAACCTCCAAGTCCATGGACTAACACATTCACTGGGATAATGTTCAATACAAAAGAAGAGGGACATCATGATTCCCTACATTCTGATTCATTTCTTTCTTCAAGAACAATGAAAGTCTTATCATGAAGTGTTAAAGGAAAGATAAACTAACAAACATACAAAGGTGTGGCACAATAATGCATAAAACTAATGTGGTGACACTGATTTCAGGATAAGAAATTAATGTAGTCAAATTCCTTAGACATCAAAAGCAAGCATTGCAATCTCTAGGGAGGTGGAGGCCATGGCTCAAAGAGTGGAGGGCAGCAACATGACAACAAACCACAGCAGGATAGAAACCAGAGGCTGCAAAATAAAAATAATGAATACAAATCGTTAAAGCTAAACTTCAGCTTCAATTTTCTCTAATTAATTCTTCTAAGAAAAGGGAGAAAAGCTTACAATGCTTCAAGACATCCACCGGACTGAGGAGGTTGAGGTGGTGATGGTGATAGAAGTGGTGCTTGACTCGGTGGAGGGTCTGAGGGTGGTGGATCCATGATTCTAGTGCATGGAGTCTAGTTAAGGAAAAATACACTTCTTTTTGGAAGAATCTATCAGTCTTTCTTTTATATTAAAGCGCCCCTATCCAGCTACCTTTCAAAGGCAGAATTAATTGGTTTGTGAAATTGTATCCTCCAACTAACAGTTGCTGCTTATGGATCATTAATATGAAGAAACAGAGATAACTCCTTGGTAGCTGGTCAGGGAGTTATATTTCTCACCTGCCCATTGTACGTGCTAACATCCTAAGCTTTGAGTTTTGTTAGGGATTAAGCACATTTCCCTTTCATCAATTGCTGAAACTACACTTGTAAATGATCTTGAATAACAAATCGTATACTGGTGAAAGTTGTCTTTAGCTGTGATCTTTGAAAAATATAACTGCACTAATTGTAAGGAACTTATTAATATGGAGGAGGATCTACAATCCAAACCATAGCTGCTGCACTTTTTTTTTTTTTTTGGGGGTGAAAGGACGGAGTCAACTAGGTGAAATGAGGGTTGACAAGTAGAAGTATGCACGTGTGATCGCTCAATCTGAGGTCTGACCAAAACAATTATAAAATCAAATTTAATTAATTCATAGAAATGAGTTAGCCATATAAAAGCCAGCTAGCACATACGTACGTGTTAACGAACTAGTTAGCTCGAGGTTGAGAGTTAAAATCCTAGCACAAAAAGATTAGATGTCATTTTAGATCAAATATATGCATTTGTATCGATCATAAGTTAAGTTAATTGCAATTTAATACTCTAATTAGACAATAAGAAACGTTCTAAATATTACTAATGATTTTATTTTTTCAATAGTGAAAGTTTTATAATTTGTTTCTATATTTAATAGTTCATAGATAATTAAAAAACATCAATAATAGACACGTGCTATAAACAAATTATTATTTTCAGGTACAATTAACTCGTAGTTAATATTCAAGAAAATAATCATAAAATTTGTACTCTATTCACATAATTAAGTAATTACTTGTGCTCATGCTACTGTGCATTTAACCAGAACAAGAACATAAGAAGGTCAAATAATACAAAAATTAAATAATCAATACATTTCGAGTTTTGCATATCAATTAGTAAAATATTCATTTATAAATTATTATCATTATGAGTGTGTAATTTATATACATACGAACAGTATAAGGAAAAATTTATAATCGTAACCAAAAAAGGTTAAGAAGCCTATAACAAGTATAAAAATTCCAATAAAACAACTTTAGTTTCTCTATCTCACAGTAATGAATATTGGTGCACCCGCAAAACCTGGGGCGCTTCGTTCTCCTTTCTAGAAGACGGAGGAATGCTATGTGTTTGGTTAGAAATTTCTTAGAATAACAATATAGCACTTTCTGTGATAGAATGTGTGTGGTAAAAATACAAAAAATTAATTTAAAAAAATGTTTATAATGCAATTAAAAAAATTTTAGCAAATACTTGACTATCCAAACAATATACATCATTTGCCAAGGAAAAAAAGGTTTGTAAAATAGTTAATTTGGAGCTCTTTCTCTATTTTCCTTGGGCAAACCACCATTTTGTCCCTAGGTAAATTAGGGTTGTCAATGGAGTCGGTTCAGCCCGAATCCGATCTGTTCGGCATGAAAAATGCTCACTGAGGCTAAAATTTAATTGGGTTGTGTAGAGTTTGGACCTAAATATGAAGTCCGAACTAAATGTGAGCCGAACTTAGGCCATGCTGAGATTAGATTTGAATAAGACCCAAACTCGTGTATAAGTATAATTATATATATATATAATATTGTAATATCTATAATTTATAATCGTATTATGACAAAATGTTAATAATTTATATATAAATTTGTAGTAATTCATAGTTATAAAATATATATTATATATAGTTATATATTTAATTATGAGTCCGATTTGACTTTGAAATTCATATAATAGTGTGAGTTGAGTATGAACTTTTTAATTTGAGAACGAAACTCAAAAGCCTAAATTCCGAAAACTAATATAGTTTGTAGGTTGAATTTGGACTTGCTAACACTTTGCTTCAGAAAGCCCAATTGATACCCAAGAGGCAAATCGCCATGCTACCCTATTCTTGTTTTTCGACCATCCCTTTCTTTGATTTATGCTCGCTTCGGGGTTTACCGTCATTGCTATGCTATCTGTTCCTTAAATTTCAGGGTGTACACTATAATGCTTTTGGGATTCCAAATTTCATCTCTTATCCTACTATTACCTTTTCTCACGTTTCGTTGATATTTTTCTATTGTGATCCGATCTTGCTTCAACTAGTTTACTTGTATATTTATCTGTTGTGATCCAATCCTTGATATTATTAAGGCTTACGATGCTTTGAATTGGAACTTCTCGTTTTGTGCTACGCATCTTCTGGGTTTTCCTGACAAGTTGATGTGGATCAAAAAACTGTGTATCCACACCCTTGTGCATTTTTCCAAATTAAAGGGGTTTGAGGCAGCGAATCCAGTCCCCTTACGTTTTCCTGATTACAATGGAAGTGAAGTTGTCTCTCGTTCGAACAAAGTGGAATTGTCTCGCGTGAATTTTACATGAGATTTTTTCATCTTGTCAGCAGCAAGTACTACTTGAGCCTTTCAGCTTGTAATTTCTAATGAATATTCAGGAGAATTCCTCTGAGAGATCTTGCCCCTTATCTCTCATCTAGATTGAGCTTCAGGTATTGCCAATCTTTGTTACAGAAGCTGCAGAAAAAAATTCAAAGTTGGGCAAACTGGAAACCGAGTTATGCCACGACCATAGAGTGTCTTGTGAGCCATAAATTGCACATGATAAAATTTCTAACCAGTAACCACAACGTTGAAGAATGGAGATCTTCTGTTATTGTACTTCCTAAGTTCCGCTGAAGCTAAAACAATAGAAAAACGGTTGAAACCAATACTAGTGAAAGAGCAATCCTACATAGTCCAGAATACCTTAAAAAATGGGAAACACGTATAATCAAGAGGAAAGCTAGCCATTCGATAGAGACTGACGGCAGCAATGGAAGAAATTGCCGTGGACACCAATAATGCCCCCAAGTTTTAAAATTTTATGGACATGAAATTCAAGAGGTTTCTGTACAAGTTTGATATTACATCTATAAAGAAAAACACTTAAAGAGCGCCTCTAAAAAGTATTTACATTGAACTCTGTGAAAAAAATAAAGAAATGAATTACCAGTAAGATAATCTGACAAACATCTGATTTCCCAGGAAAAATGAAAACCAGACCGCAGTCAGAGCTCCTTACCATCAAGTGAAACAGCAAATATTTCACTATGGAGACCTACTGAAAAGCATCTGCTGTTTGTTGCAGTTTCTAACTGCAAATGCAGTTACTGGACATTGACATTTGACATACAGAATGATTCATAACGGGGTTCAGTTAAGTCCACTGCTTCATCCTCTTGCGAATGCCAACTTCTAGCACCTGATGATAGAAGAATCAATTTCTCTATGTACTCAACAGAAACAGGATCTGCTACTTTCTCATACTCTTCAAGACATGGTTTAGAGCTGATGTCTACAGCAAATGACTCTCCACCTAGATTTTTATCCAACATTATGTGCTTTATCTCCTCGTTCTCAACAGGATCAAAAGTTTGTTTGTTTATGGATCCACTTCCCTTGACACCGCTAAATGAGCTCTGCATAAAATGTGAAAGATGCAAAGTAGAATGTGTCAATCTACCAAACCAGGAATTTGTTTAGGTTTTAAAAGATAATGTGGAAGCATCAGGTTGTTGTACTGAGATTTTATGTTTACTCAGGGGAGTGCCATTGCTAACAAATTACGAAGAAAGCATACAACACTTTAGGATATAAGAAAAGGTGGGAAAAGGTTTAAGATGGTTAGATGAATGCTTTACAAGTTGGTTTACAATGAGACATTCTGGTGAACAATTATAACCAAAAGCCAAAATGTTGCTTTACTGGAAATTCTTGCTGACATATTAATTTTTATTTATATGAAAGATGAATATCCTTGGTCCGCAACTAGAGTTCTACTCAATAACTGCTAGTTCAAGTTGGTTTATCAACTCAATGAACCAAGCCTGAACAATGTTATGTGTGTCTGGCAAGTTCGGCCGAGCTCAGTTGAGTAAACAACCACCAATGTACATATAAAAGGGCTAAGCTACCTGAGCTCAACTAGAGTGTGGCTCGGTACAAGAAAATACTTGAGCCAAACTTGAACACGATTTTCAAGATCATTAAGATTCCAAACAAGTTTGGAAATACTAGTCTCATTTTCGTTTAGGCTTGTCTAGACCAATAAGTTTGATGTGGTGATGGGTAAATTTCATCAAATTTGAATTCTTTCTTAGTATTTCATTCTTTCCACATCAAATTTGATAAAATGAATCAAACTGTAACTTGATGGTACATAGAGAACGATCTAATTATCATGTTAAAGTCCTAAATGTGCAAAACCTAGAGTATCATGAGCCAATGTCATTTCATAGCTATACGGTAAGCATCATGAACTGTAATAGTTTCCGAGTATTGATACCTGAAATAATTGTACAGACATGTTCTTTCTCTTACATTTCTCTGGTGCAATAGTAGAAAGAATTTGGACCACTTCACTCATGGTTGGTCGAGAATCAGGATCCAATAACAGGCACTCCTTGGCTAAATAAGCCATAATCTGCATCTCTTCTTCATTGAAGGTCCCTTTCAAACATGGGTCTGGCAACTCTGAGGTCACCCGCCTACTGTCTAGCAATTGAGGTGTCGCCTGTAATAAGGTCAAAAATGTAAAAACCAGCACCTCTAATTAAATGGATCTCATTGCAGTTGGAAGCTTTAGTTTCTAACTAACTATTATCTTGCAATTTGTAGGTATAAATTTTTGGCAAGTTTTTTCCATAGATAACTTGTCCAAATTATCCATACCCATATCACAAGGCTCTCTTCCCCTTTACTATCAGATTTCTGGATGGGCTGTCGTCCACTAATCAATTCAAGTAGAACCACCCCAAAACTGAAAACGTCTGACTTAAGAGAAGCTCTTCCAACAATTGCATACTCTGGAGCAAAGTAGCCAAAAGTACCCTGCATTTTTGCTGGCGAGCTGGGACAGCTGGGAATTCCATCACTGTGAAGCTGCTTTGCCATACCAAGATCGGTGATCTGTAACAAATATTAATATGTCAACAGGTAGATTGAAAAAAAAAGAATGATTTTCGTTTGAACCAAAATCAGATATATTTAGACATTAACAATCATCAGCTTGATTAACTCCTGCATGAAAAAGAAAATTTTAGGTTGACCAAGTCCAGTTGCATGGCAATCTTTTGTATCTTGCTTTTCAATTTGCAGTGCATATTTTGACTGGTTACAGACCTTTGCTCTCCAATTCTCGTCCAAGAGTACATTTGTGGATTTGACATCTCTGTGCAATATTCTTGGTGCAGCTGCTTCATGAAGATACTCCAAGCCCCTTGCAGCTCCAAGTGCAATTGTGACACGAGTACCCCAATCCAAACAATTTCCTGAAGCCCCATCCAGACACTCTCTCAGGTTACCATTGGACATATACTCAAACACAAGCAGCCTTTCTGCATGTTTTCCTTGGCGTTCTGAGCAGTAGCCAAGCAAAGGGACCACATGACAATGATGCAGTCTTGCTATCAGTTCTATCTGCACAGAAAAATGTGTTCAAAATTTAAAACTACTGTGTATACATATTACTACATCTTATTATCTATTACCTAATCGGTTAGCATCACAGTAAATTCCACATGTGGTGATATTATTAGCAGTTTGAAGTATTACCTCTGTGAGGAATATGGATTCTGCATCAGATCCCACAAGAGTTTTCATTCGCTTTATTGCCACAACTTTACCATCCTTGAGATGGCCATGGTATACATGGCTGCTTCCTCCGACTCCAATCAAATTAGAATCAGAAAACTTGTTTGTTGCACTTTCCAATTCAGAATAGGAGAACTCTGTGATCGTTCCTTGCAATGCCCCAGACTTGTTTCTCAATAGCAATGACGGCTTAGGAAAGCATCCTAGAGAAAGCAAAGATATAGCACAAAAAAGTGAAAACGATGTCAGATGACAGAAGATCCAACTCTACCTGAATTGGTATTCTATATTGAAATTGTTACTAATTGACAATATTGCTAATCATACAATTAACTTAAGCTCCTTTAAGAAAACAACTAGAATAAAAATTTTCATTGACCTGCTGTAGATTTAACCCGGGTACTAAATAAGCCTCCGTATGTTGGAAAGTAAGAAGCCCCTTGGCTGATTAAGCTGGTAGCACTGTTACAACTTGTTTGTTTATCTGATGATTGTTTATCTGATGAGAATAATGATCGATGGGTATGCCATTTATCCTTTCGATAGATGTAGCACAATAATGAAGCTACAAAAGCTAGAGTTGTCAGTGTAATGCATATTAAGAGAATAATTATGAGAACTTTGCTGGTGATCCGCTTCTTCGAAGACTGCTCTTCAATCCAAGCCCCTTATAACACAATTAAAGAGTAATTAGTACAAATTAGATTAACTACTTTGTGAAAACTAAAACATATCAATCATAAAACCTAAATAGCATCATCAAGAATAGATAGATCCAGTTTACATCCTCTCTATTTATCCCCCCTGAAGTTTTGGGGTAAAATAGATACTCCAAATTTTCAACAACATACACAGGAAATTGAACTCTTTGCGAGAAAAATGAAGGATGTACTCTTTTCTAGTAAAGAGTGCAGAAGCTGGAATCCTTGACACTATGCAATGTTAAGGTTCTTCAATCTACTGATGCAATTGAAAGACCATTCTGTTCATAATATCATTGAGAAGAAACTAAGTGGTTTCTTGAACTTCAACACAAATACTTATTCAACAATTATAAACTTGCTGGATGGAACTCTAACAATGCATAGCCCTGTGCAAAAATAGACAGCCTTGGCATTAAAGCAACTCATAGACTGTATAGTAGTAGACTCAAGGCAGACCACAGCATAAAGAATTTCTATAGTTCTAACTCCAGGACCACCATGTATAGCTGCTTCTACAGGGGTAATCAAAGGCTGCCTCTAATATAGCATATGCTTAACATGACTGGGATAGTTTTGGTCATAAACAGAGAGACATTTCCTGCTGGCAGGACCAGAGCCAAAAGAAGTTGCTCAAAATGCTACAATGCCATTGGCTCAAGCTTGTGTACTACTCACACCTCAGGTAATTTGCCTATTTGGAGTTACACTACAGGAGGTGCTCAAGATAACTGATATGAATCAGATGACTTAGATGATTGAGGATACATTTGTACTTTATCATAATGCCAAAAAAGAACATACTGGTCATACAAAAGCTAATGTAGATGTGAAGGTTGAGTTGGCATTGCCTAAGTTCTGCTGATGGACAATTTTGTGAAGAGAAATTTGAACAGTTTGTAGTGGTTTGCTCTAATACTTCAAGATGGCTTGGAAAAGCAAAATACCAGAACTGCACTTGCATACAGAAAAACAGCTGGTGTAATTGTTTCCAGTAGCCACTTTAGGCAGACCATCTGACGCACATAGACACATCCATCTGTTTTCACCAGAGCCTCCTGTAGCTGCACTAAAACAATAGAACTCAGATCACATTTTCTAGCAAGATATTCTGGAGATATAAACATTTTTGAATTCTTGACATTAGATATACAAATTTTAGACTTCAAACCCATGTACAAAGTCCAATATCAAATGCATAAATTAGCAAAATTCTCTTTAGTTTCTGAAAACTTAAATCTCCTTCCATCAAAAATTCAAACAAGGTCATAGCCATTCATTGTCTTTAGAGGTTAAGCATTCCTTTGAATTCAACTTGTCAGCACATGACAATTTCTTCAAGAAGAATAAACATGTTACGATGTATTTGAGACAATGAAACCTCACAAACGCGAGTATTCTTTATTAACATTAAAGTGTTGCTACATCTACAGATTGGTAGTTGAAGATGAAACTACCGTTAAGTATTTGACCAGTCCTCCTGTATGTTTAACAAAAGATATTTCCAAGCATAAAACATATCTCCCCCAATTCGGAACAGATGGTGATGTATTCAGGTCTAGCTAAAACGCGCAAAAACAAATACTTCACTTTTTTTTTTATCATTTATCCTCTGAAAAGTCTTGCCAAATTTTACTTGTTAAAAAAAAGTTTTCGTACTGATAGGACCAGCAACATACCGGGATTGCAGTCACAGGATGAATAGCAGCTTGTGGGGACAGCAAAAGTCAGATTGCTTTGGTCATTAGTAGAACAGCTGCATGTCCAGTTGCTTGTTTCAGATGTATTTGGATATCCATCTACCACTGAGAAATGCAAAGAATGATAAGCATATCTTTTTCAGAAATGTTGTCCATACAAAGACTCCTAACACATGGACCTCCCAAACAAGAAAATGTGCACTTGTCTTGCAAATTACCACCCTATCATGATAATTCAAGTACTACAAGTTACAGCAGAAAAAGAAATTAGCCTTTTAATTTCATGACAATGACATAATTGCAGAACTCTACTCGGCCTTTTTGAGTTCTCACTCAATGGATATGAAGAATTGATCAAGCAGTACTATACAGCTAAATACGAACCAGAAAAACCTTGCTGAATCCAAACCAGATTAATCAGACAAAGAAGAACTCTTTCCAGTTGTAGCCTCATTTTCCCGGTCCAACTTGCGTACTTCTTGCACTGGGAGGATGCAAGAGGAAGGATAAGATACTGAAAATTTTGTTAGTTCAGAATAATCAATTGCTTTCTGGTGAAACACCATGAAAATATTTGAATCCACAGAGAGAAAAAGAAGGAGAAAGAGATTGTTTTTCATCTGTATATATCTAAATCATCATATTTAGCATGGATACTATTTGAACAATTGATCTCAAGCAATTCTTTTCACAGATTACAGAATTCAACTAGTGTGAAAAGATGGAAAAAGAAAACTCACATTCACTTGGCACACCTTAAATTTCAAGTCAATCTCTTGATTGCCGGATGACTATGAAGCACATCTTCATTATTCTGAAAAAAATTAAATCGCTAAGTTTTAAGTAGAATATCCATCACTAACTCTTGAAAAGATATGCCTTTACAGTGTCAAGAATTCAGAATCAATGCATTTATATATTACGTGTTACAGAGTGTACTCATGATATAGGAGAGGGTGGGAAGTTGAGTTTAGAGAGAGAGAGAGTAGTTATCTCAAAGAACCAATCCACATTATGCTGATATTCACTTACTAACTTGTCCATAATCACCAACAAAATAACAGCTATCCAGTAGCTTATAAAGTATGAAATTCCACTGATATAAAGAATTTCAACCGATAGACAGAGATATAAAGCTCTAAACACTTCAAGATAGCAAGTGAAAGTTTTATATCCATGTCAAAGCAACATTTAATTAACTAAACTCATAGAGATTCAGAATTTAATGAAGGTCAAATCAATTAAAATTATGAACAAAAAGAAGATTTACGAACTAGATGGAGACAAAAGCCATCAACAGAGGCAAAGAAATATTTTCCAAAACAGTACATGAAAATAAACAAGCACTAAAGTCTATGTTACAGGTAGGAACAACTAAACATGGTTGGCCACCAAATACACTTTTTGCTTAACGTGCATTCTGAAACATTTTTACTGCTATCTTGCACTTTTGCAACACGTTAACAGCATTGGTTTGATCTAAGTCAGAAGCTAGTTCTACATCTACATAGTGGTTTTCTTGTAAAAGAACTTAAAATCAGGCTCTAACATTCTACATTTAAATCCTATATAGATGAAGCAAACATACTAGAGAAAACTACCTGCAAGATGAAATACAATATTGAAAGATAAATACAATGCTTTAATAGCAAATTTCATAAAATACTCAGCTTGGAACAATTGTGTTTCCATCTCTGGAGCAATTGATTATATCTTAAAAGCAGAAGGAGATTAACAAAGCAAAAGTTGTACCACAATTGGTTTAAAACTCTCAAGCTTTTCAGACTTGAATGAGTACCATCTAGAAAGTCATCTAACATTACGCAGTCAAATAACTTGTAATGCTGTGATCACTAATGTACAGTCGAAGCTATGGAGCAAGATCAAACTTTATCATCACAAGACTTCATAGTTGCAACACGGCATTCAAGGTTCTTTGGAAGTCGTCACTCAATGATGACCAAGCCCATCAAAGATAGAAGATACAACATAAGCTTTCGAAAAAAAGGGTATACAAAAGAGACATCTTTCAATAGATATACAAGACAAAGACTGAGGGGTTATCTGTAAAAGTCCCCTAGAAACCAGATAACAAAGAAAAGTATATGTGTTACTACTTTAATACACCTTTCTCCAGTAATCAAATGCCATGAAAGCAACTCTTTTTCAACTGTGAAAGGGACCCCTCAACAATATCACTAAAGACTAAAACATAAAACCAATAAAATAATTAAAACCTCATAATCTATTAGTATAACAAGATCCTGTAAGTTCTTATCTTTTGTCTTCAACGTTTTTAAGCTTGAAAAGGGAAAAAGATTTCAAATATTAGAACAGGCAATCATTTGTACGTATACTCCAACGGTTAGAAAAGACTTAGCTTCAAAGACATAATACTCTGTAAGGAGGGACATCAACGCACGATTGTAACTACTCCAGACTAATTTTGCGTTTTTGGTTTGATCTTTAGAGTGAGTAGATGACGTGTGAAAAAGACTTGAATTGTTTGTTTATGGCAGGGTCCTACGACCTCTGGTGTCGGCTGAGGAGTGAAACATGGCTAGACTGAGATGTTGTCCAAGGACTCTTGTTTAGCTTTTACTCTTATTATTATTATTATTATTGGATAAAAAGGTCAATGACCTGATGCCGATCATACTCCCGTGCAATAATTTGAGATAGAATAATTAACATTCAAAGGGATCCACCACCTCATCTACCACAATCCTGATAATGATAACAGCTATTAAAAGAACCTATACATCGTCAGCTAGTGACTCAATTCCAAGTTACTGTTGGAAAATGTGGCTGTTTTCAATTAAGGGGTTACTATCCCAGTAAAATGACCAGTTGAATAGGAACCATGAATAATTGTTGCTTAATGCAACTCTTGAAATTTTTCCTTTTACACACAGAAACACCCAAAAAACAACTAAATAATTAACAAATTGATGCACCGTAACGACCAAAGGATTCCACCTTAAACACTCATTAGAGTGACAAAGAATCATTAACTACAATCGACTTAAAAAACACAAGGAAACTGTAGAAAATGCATCTCACAACAAACTACAAAAAAGGGTGGTGGTGGTAATGGTGGTGGTGGGTGTTTTGTGGTTGGGGGGGGGGGGAGGAGGGGGACAAACTTCAACGTAACAGAAGTTTGAGAGAATAACACAATTGAGACCGTGAATGTACAGGATTTATATTAAGGCCTGATCTGATCATGACAATACTTTTCTGCTAAATTACAATCTTTGCAACAGTATGGAATAGCATAGGAAAATGCTACACGCCACCCCACTCCCCTCCCCAAAAAAAATGCATAGGAGGACCAACTAGGAGAAAAAGGGACAAAAAAAAAAAAATGTGCTGTCGTTCATCAGTGGCCTAGGCCCTTGGCAATTAAGGAGCTGAAGTCCACGACATTACTTTGGAAAGCAAACTGGATTACCAAATTAATTGCTCAAAATATCTGCAAACGAAGGCAGCTGAAACTAATTTTACTAGCAATCATTCAAGCTCTTTTATAATAGTACTTTATTAGATTGTGATCATTATGGTATCCATAATAAACCACGTTAACGTCTACCGTCACATCTTTAAAGCGCAAATTTAATGCACCACCGCTACTTTTAGACGGAAATTTCAAATCGAAAATTGATTAACGAAGCCGCATTATTATTATTAATCACACTATAAAAGAAAAGCACATTGCTAATTATTAGCCGCCACGTCACAGACCCATTGAACCCCAAAAAAAAAAAAAAGGCAACGAGCTTCGCCAATTATTCTTCAACTACTACTTTTTTTTTTTTTGTTAACAAAAATAAAGGAAAAGAAGAAGGAGGAGCAAGTAAAAATACCTCAGTCATACAAAAATGAAATTCAAGATTACGAACTTACATCCGGCGATAAAACAGAATTCGAAATCCGAAATATCAGCGCTTTCACTGTTCAATCTCTTTTACTTGCATGTGCCCACCGAAGACGAGCTCTGAGCTCAGTGCCGAAGACGTGGAGCCATAAGAGACTGAAACGAGAGCGCTTCAGTGTGTGAGTGTGTGAAAAAATTCAGCTGACGAATGGCATCAGGAAAAAATTTTAAAAAAAAAAAACTCAAGAAATATTCCAGAAAATAGAAACAGGGATAGAGAGAGAGGGAGAGAGATGAAAAATGACAGACGGAGAAGTGAAGTGTATTTATAAACGGAATGCAGAACGGAGGAATTCCATTTGGCAGCTGAAAGCCAAGTTACAGTCAGATGTCGAGAGTCGAGAGAGAAGAAGACGACAGAAGAGTGAGGACGTAACGGTAACGTGGTGAGATGGATTTCACTTTCTCAGCTGAGCATCCCAGTTCCCAAGGGCTGAGGTGGAGTTGAGCTAAGGGAGCGGGCGGGAGCTGCCGCTTTTGCGGTGATCTGATTTTGGGGACCCACTGGGTAATGCCACGTCGGCAAGTATTGGAGAGTCTCCCGATGGATGAGCCAAATTTTTTGGTTCTTTGAAATGATTAATTAATGGGGGCTCCTGGCGTTGGATTTTGTTGTTTCTCGAATGGATTTTGTTTTTGGACGGTCAAAAAGTGATCCCGTACCCTAAGGGGCTGGGACCGCTCTAGAGTAACACAGCAGGGACTAGTATTTTGGTACGGTACAGACTACAGAGTACATACATGCAGCCTGGAGACTGCAGAGTTGATCCGTGGTAGTGTTATTAAAAGTAGTGACCGGACCGGGTAGAAGAAGTTTCACGCAAGATCCATTGTACTTTTAGGAAAAATAACATGTATGCCCCTCAATAACTTATGAGCATTTGTATGCACCTAAAAATTGTCATTAATTCGGGAGTAGCTCCCCATGCCTAATTGGCGGGAAACAAGTTGCAAAGAGCAGGAAGAGTAGGAAAATTAGTCAGATGCAATAATCCTTGGAATAAGCAGAAATAAAACTGTGTACTCCAATTTTAATTTGTAAATGCTTACCTGACAAAAAAATTATGATAGTTTAAATTTAATTCTTAGTTGGCATAGATGAGTAATTATATACATAAATAATTAAAAAAATTTATTTTATATAAAATTTATTTTTATGTAAATACATTTATTAAAAAATTTTGGTTTATAAGGTTATTGTAATTTAGTAGTTACAATATTTGGGATAGTTATGCATAGTTATATTGGCAAGATGTGATTAAGTAGTCAAAGCAAAAACTAATTTTTTTTAAGGATAAAATTTAAAGTTTAAAAAATGACATAAAAAAGTTTACACTAATTGAGATCCCTCTAACTTTATATATTGCATAAATAGTGGCTTTTTAACTGAAATCAAAATTATAGAAGAATTACCAGAAACATAATAGTAGTTCAAGAAACTAGAATCGTGACATTGTTGACCTGGTAGATTTTAATTTAAATTTAGAAATTAGATAAGCAATCTTATATGTAACATGGTGACTTTCAAATCGATATCGAATTTGTAAATGAGTAATTGTAAACATAATTAAATAGTACTCCAAGAAACTAGAATTGAGATTGTAGATAAAATAATCATAAACATAAATCACATAATGCAAATGTTTCAAAGATGGAACCTTTCAACTATTGAAATAACTAGATGGTTATCAATTTAAGTCCTAATTTCGCAACTAATTGTATTGGACATGACAGACTATAAAATCACAAATTTGACTAGTAAAATAGTGTCAAAATTTGAGACTTTTTAATATATTAACATTATCTAATGATAAGGATAGCCAAATTATAGTAAAATTCAAAGTTTACTCTTAAAAAGTAAGTGCTAAATTTAAAGATTTTGTTGTGATATGGATTATCTAATGATAGCAAATCCATTGAAACATGCAAAGCAATGATATACAGATAAATATCAATTACAATCTCACATTCAAATTAACATATTCTAGCATTTTGATCCGTAATATGCATTGATTTATATATCAATTCAAAATAATAATAAATATTTATACATTGCAGTACATGATAAGTAAATGGAAAAGATCTTCTTGACCCAATGCAACATCCCCAATTATTTTAAAGTGGTGTCTTTATCCTTTGGAAACTCGGAAGACATTTTTGTTTAGCATGCACAAGATTCATTAACTCACTTTAATCTAATGTTAGGTCCCATTTGTTCTACATTATCATGAAGTGTGTGTCTTCTATCTATTTATCTAAATAGTTTAAAGTATATCAAGTTCATATTGATTTGACATTTTTTAAACTCCCAATGATTTATTGTCGCGTAAACTTTCTTAGGTATTCTATTATAACTAGTGCTCATGCACATCCAATGTGTGTGCAATCAAAAAATATATAATATTTATGATCATATATTTTAAATAACATTTTTTATTATCAAAAAAATTTTAATCTTTTAAATATTTTCCATAAAATAATTTTATGTAAGTAGTTATAATATTTATAGGTAGTTATTTTGAAAACATATATTTAAATAGTTAAAAGTAAAAATAGTCATGAATAGTTATAGATAGTTAAAGTAAAAGTAGTTTTTATGAGGGTAAAAAGAAAGTTCATTTTTTATAGGTAAAAAAGTTAGATCCCATTTATAATTAAACAAATGCTCAAATTCATATTCATTTTTGCACTTAAACAAGCCAAATCTAACTTGAAACCATATTCATTTTTGTCAATTCATATTTATTTTTGCCACTAAAAAAAGTAAAATCTGACATTTTTATATATAAAAACTATTGCATATGAATCATGTGGTGATTTTAGACTAAAAAGTGGTTGAAACTTAGGTTGAGATCAAAATTTGTGAAATTGAATTTATAAGGAATATAAAGTTAATATTTTAAAAGTGGAAGATGAAAAAATTTATGTAACGAAATACGAAAGATATTTTGAATGATTTTTCTTAAAAGTATTTATTATTTAGTATGCAAGAATTGAATCTTTTTCAACTATAAATATTTCTTATACTAATAATTAACAAGAAACTAATTTCATAATCATAACCCAGTTGGTACCAACATGGCATGTTAAGCTCGGGATCGTAATTCTGAAAACCCGTCTAGTATGTTAAGCACCTTGTTAGTAATAACAAAACTCAGGTTTTGACGCAAAAAAGTCATTAATTCACTCAGGATTTTCGGGTTCCATCCATCATCAAGGCCAGGTTTGTTAAGCCAACCCTACAGCCGGTTGCCTTATTTCAATTGGGCCCCAATTGACATGTGAAAGATGTCCACGCTGAGTTGTCTTGTAAACACTTCTTCTGCCCACGGTGGAGAATTCACTCTACTTTCGACAGTAGAAGCAACCAATTTTACACTATCAAATACGATCTTGTTTGTTCTATAGCAGTGTCAGTTGATTAAGATACCCTTTGTTCAGATCATTGGCCAATACGAACACAGGAAGAACTGATCCAGATCTGATATTATGACTCTGAATGAATGTGCTTTTTAGAGTTATATATATAAAATCTCACAATTATTTTTTTATTTTTTATTATTATTTTTTTTAACCACTAGGCCAATGGCTCAGTGCCATCAGGAGGGACCTGAGCTGCAGGTGAGGGTTGAACCCTCACCTGCAGCGAAAAAAATCTAAGGGTTGTGACATAACACTCACTTGATCTAGTTGAGTCTGTATACCCACTAGCCCCATATCACAGCCTCCTTAGGCTTCCCCTCCCCCTAGATTAGGATAGAGTAGGTTATACAAATATATTGTTGCCGACACAAAAAAAAAAAGCTATCTATTTTTCCAGTTTCGCTAGTACCACAAAGCTTGATTCTGGGTAAAATCAAATGTGAAGTGAGCAAGCACTACAGGAATTCCCCCAAAACAGCCGCCTCGAAGGCTCAAAAACAAATTTAAGGTGCTAAGGGCTTGTTGAAAGCTGCAAATAGCCTGCGATTCTTATCTCCAAAGGCACGCAATTGTATTACGAATAATGACAGATTTTGCAGCATCCACTTTATGCTTACTCCACCAATCTAACTCATGTTATCATCCTTAATGTCAAAAAAAAAATAAAATAAAATCCAGGAATCGATTAAAAATTATTAGGCTTCAGAGGCGTAAAATAATACTCCTGTGATAAATGGCTTCGGGCAGGTTTTGCAAAGCAACCATCTTCATATGAGCTTAAAATCAATCAAGCTAAGATGATTTCTTTGGTCCATTGTGTAAATTCTCCCTGCCTTTCACATAGGCGCTTAGCCAACAGAGAGTGCCAAAGGCAAAAGTAAATAACTCCCGAAAAAGAATTTTTTTTTCTTCTAATGTAGACACGTCCAAAGAATCAAGAGAAGATATTTATATATTGAGTGAAGAATAATAACCCGTATTCCCACAATTAGAAAAGGCTATACCCCTGCATTCCTCCCCGAGGAGAAAAGCAACAAAATCTCCTTATATACAGACCATTTAATCAAACCTTGTGAACTCTCCCTTTCCAACCAATTCTGAGAAACCAAATATACCGGCTTTCCCATTTCTTTATTCATGTACAACCAACATTGAAGTATACCCATCACCTTGTAAGCATCCAAAACTCTCTCTCTCTCTCTCTCTCTCTCTCTCTCTTCAAGTTAGCTCCCACCATCCCAAAACTGAAAGCAAAATGCAGAACCAAAATAACGTGCATTTTAAGGAAAATCTACACCCTTGAGGAAAGTTTTTTCCCAGCAGGGCCCAAAGAATCACCTTGGCATTGGTCGAGCAGGAAATGATCGTACTGGCCTAAGTGAACGTCGAGGAGATGGACTCCCAATTAACATCGTTTGAGACCTGCTAACCATGTCCACCATCGACGGAGTTTGGTAAGCCTGCACCAGGCTTGTACTATCTGTGGAGTCGCCGCGGGCTGTCGCCCTTTGCCACGAGTGTGAGCTTAGTCCTGACAAAACATAAGCCCTACCAGATGTTTCATAAATTTGGCGATCTGCCATTCTCTCTTGCATTTCCCTCAACTCAGCATCCAATGCAATACATAATCTATCTCCAGCTTTGTGAGAGACAGAATCTGCTAACTGTTTACGACAATGCTCCAGCACAGACACGGCAGCTGCTAAATCGCCACCCTCAGCAGCAGCTCTTGCTTCTGCCATTGCCTCTGCTGATCGGAGCCTGTTTCGCTGCTTGTCCACCTCCATTGACACCACAAGTTGTCCTGTTGTTTCAGGCCTCAGAATTTTGACCTCAGCAGCATGATTCGCAGTTACTAACTCTTTTGATACAGGGTCCTTATAAACACACTTGATCTTTACCAGTGACATCTCATCACTTGATTTATCAACTGGAATATCAGTGGTTACTAGAAAATCTCTTTCTTCATCAGCGTATAAATCTCCAACTTCAATAGAGCCAATCCTTTCATTAGATATCAAACTGGTTTTGTAACTTCCTGCTTTTATTGAACTCAATCGCAATCTGGGGTGGATGCACTCCACCTGCACTAGCAATTCCTGCACCACAACACTCAAAAGGCCACCAATACATTGAGCAAAAGCATCTTGAATCACATCTTCTGCTTCTATGAAAGAAAATGTTCCCCCAGACGTTTCAGCGACTGAATGCATTGCGACAGCATCATGATCAGCACCAAATCCAAAAGTGTGGACAGGTATGTGGCTGTAGGCACCACTACCACGATGCATGGAAACTGGGAGCAAGAATTGGTAATCAGTTCGGCTATTCGCTGCACCAGGACTGCTCAAACTGTACGTGTCTTGTCCATCAGACAGTAGCATTATACTGCTAACAGGATTTTTAGACTTACGGTCAGTCATCACCTTGGCGCCCTTCTTTAGGCCCTCAGCAATGTTTGTCCCACCATTTGAACTCAGTGAATTAACTGCTTGTAAAGCTTCTTGTCTTCCAGTGTCGGTCATCCTGCGAAGTGGAAAGACACGGCGAGCAGTGGAGGAAAAGGCTACTATTGAAAGCCTGTCAGAAGGCCCTAGATTTTGAATCACGAACCCCATAGCTCTTTTGAGCAAAGCAAGCTTTGTACCTGCCATGCTACCACTAACATCAAGCACTGTAACCAGATCAACAGGAACTCGAGAATGCTGAGGTACCATTTGTGAGCCAGATTGATCTACCCGAACTTGCTTTGGGACAATAGTATGAGGAGCTTTGAGATGTATTAGAATTGTGAAATTACTATGCCATGCTTGTTTTGAAACGGCAGACACTTCTGGATACGTTTTCAGATCAATTGCTCCAGCAGAATTGTCAGCTATTAGATCATTCAAGGATGAGTTATTTTCCATGGTTTCAGGTTGGTAATGAATGATTTCATCATCATCAAATACACTTGGCTCCGTAATCTGAAAAAGTGAAGAAACATGTCTGCTGGTATCCACTCGTGGAGGAGGCAGTCGTCTTAAAACAGTCACCCAAGGATCATTTTGGGGCAATGATACATTGTTAATCCTTGTCCTTCCACGAGTAACCTCAATAGCAGGACTCTGAAAAGGGATTTCCTTCCACTTTGCTCGGCAAATGGGACAAATTTGGTTTCCGTGTTTTACATTAGATGTGATACAATGGAAGTGAAATGAGTGAGAGCATTCAGCTGTGAAAATTGCATGGCCCAGGCCAGCTTTCATCGAGTTCAAGCATATAGCACAGTTTTTCTGCAACAAACCATGAAATGCAGGTAAAAATAGGCCCATATAAAGGATCCACAGTTATGAACTACAGTGGTACAACACTTGAATCTGAACAGATAAATGTAAATTTGTGCATCATGCTGCAATTTCATTGATCAACAGTACCCAGCAAGATTCTTGATCACATTTAAGATGCACTTACTGCTGACTGCCATTGCAAATATTTCTGAGAACAAGTGGACTCTCATGACATTAACGTCACTGATTTTCTAACAGTAAACTTGGTCCAAATTATCAACTGCAATTGAGCAGGAAGAAAAGACCTAAGGTCCTCTACCTAAATTTGATTGCTATACGCACCCATCTGTCCATGACATTGAATCAACAAAAAATGGAAGAATCTCAGCATAAATGCCAACCAATTCATATTGCTTATAAAAATTATAACAACTGATTTCCAAACTTTTCTTTTGGCTAATGTGTCACTGGGGAAAGAATTCCAAAAGCGGGAGCCCTTAGACCTAAGAATTTAAACCTCAGAAAGGACCAAAGTGCATTCAGAAACAAAAACCCCATATGCCCTAATGAATATTTTTTACGATTTCCTCAGGAAATTCAGTTCGGAGGAAGCACAAAAGGTAAAGTTTATAATAAGAATAGAAAACTTTATGACAAAGACGAACAGTCTCAACAGATGAGCTATAAAAATTTCAAAAGTGATGCAGTAACGGCACTAAAGTTCAGCCACATTTTTACAATATTAGTTTATCAAAGACAAAAGAACAGCAGATACAATATGGCTTTCCTCCTTTTTTGTGTTGATAATTCCGCCATTCCGAATTATTGCATGTCAAAGTCATTTAGCAACAAGTAAAGTAAATATTAGGCGGTCAACTCATGAAAAAGTTGGGGAAAACCCAAAACCAACTTTTCAATTTAGAGGGTAATTAATGGAGGAAAGTCTTAAGTCTGATTATGCAAGCCACCAAGGCAACAAAAAGAGGTTAAAAAAAAATTTCTCAAGCACATGTATTAATTATCAAAAGAAGTAATTTGATATCATTAGTCATGGTTAGATTTCCTTTCTTTCCCATCCCCCAACCTCACTTTTATGTAAATTATTTCCAAAAAAGTTGTCAATCAACGGTCCACGGGGCTTTTTTTGGGTTGATCTGTGCCATCAAAAGAGGTGAATAGATGGCAAACAAAATTGGTATTTGTCATGCGTGTGAAACAGTGCAGTTGCTGACCAGACAAAGCACTTTCACCTCCAAGAAGAAGAGGGAATAAAAGGAAAGATAATACTATTTCTTCCCTTTTATTGTAAGGCCAGAGGACAATGGTCCTCAAAAGATACTCCCCCACTTTATCCCCACCACATCACATTATTATTATCCCATTCCCATCGCAATTCATTTTGCCTCCATTTCGCGTAGTAGCTATTATCACCATTATCAAACCTTATTCCTCCTACCCCACGTGACAATCACAACCATCCCAGTCGACAAACTCATCAGATAAAAGTAAAAGAAGTAAAGAATATACTTACCATTTAGTAGTTAATATATTTATTAGTATATCCGAATGTTCAAATTCATCAATAACAAAACCAAGCATCCTGAGGAAAGATCAAAGATGCAATGTGAATTATATCAATCAAAAAAGATCCGATAATTCGGAGAAAATATAATTTAGCATTATTATTGCAGGCTCAAATAACAAACACTAGGCACTTTCCGCTATTTTATGCAACAAACTAAGATTTGATTAAACAAACAAGACATATACTACTTAACACTCAAACCTCATCTCCTATAATAAGTAGCAAACAAAAAGTCAAGATTGATTTTTCTTTCCTACTCTTCCAGATTTGATTAAATCGCCCTCATATTTCTGCTTATACGTAATTTAACATTTACAAGCTTGTATAAACAAGTAACCATGCCACATATTAAAATGCTATGCAATATGAAGGGAACCTTGGAAGATTTGGAGGAGTGCTTAGGGAGGCGGAGGCCGGAAGAAGAAGGGACAGGCGTGGTGGGCATATCCAAGCGGCAATTAGACCCCCTGTGAGGAGTTGGAGACAACGAGACAGCGTCGGAAAATCTGCCGGCAGAAGTGGGTGCCAGCGCCAGGGCCGGCGCCGGTGAGGGTTCCTCAGTTGTTCTGGGAACATGCAGGCACATTTTCGTTCCTAAAGCCAACTTGGCTTTCCTCCATTTACTCCCCATTGATCCACCTCAAGAATCCCGCCACCTAAATCCAGAAAATATGCATAACAAACAACATATACCAAATATATCTATATCTTTCTCTCTAGGCTATCATTGGAGCAAATCTCAAATGGGTTTGCAGGAGAGGTTATGAAATGCAAATCCTGAGATGGGTTCTGATCTTTGAGCTTTTCTTGGGTCAGCTTTGGCCGTTTTCTACTTGCACACACAACACATGGTAGAACAGCTCCTCCTCTTGGTCTTGGATTTAGTGGTGTTGTATCTTTGAACACGGAACCCAATAGCTTTAATATTGGACAAAACCATTTGTTTACGACTATATAAAGTTCTCATTGGTACACCCGACAACGACCTAGTTGCAATGGGACGAATTTAGTTAATTTTCATATCCAAAAGTGAAAAATAAATAACCACCTAACAACTAGAACCAACAAGTTTTATAATCTAATAACTACTATCAATTTTTTTTTTTTTTTTGGGTAAGAGAGGTAAATCATAAATTCATAAGTGGATGATTTTTTTGAAGTATGTATAAATTTACTTGAGACACTACTACTAATTATGTGGACAAAAAATTTAACGAAAAGGAACTCATTGGTGGATGGATGGGGGTAGCTTTGGAAAACAAGTGCTAGCTTTCTTGGGATTGGCGGCTAGGTCATAGCAGGGATATGGTTTGACCTTTGTGGGAGGCTGCAACCGTCTTACGTGGCTTCTTACCTTTTTAGACACCTTACGTTCCGCATTTGCCCTTGTTTTTTTGGGTTAATTTCCGCGAGTGCCATAAGTCTCCGTTGAATAAGATGGGTTGGTTTTAGCCGTTTTCAGGTCAGAATCAAAGTTGGTTTTGGTTTGTGGGTAAAAGACTAAAATTTGGTTGATGAAGAAATTATTACATACATATAAGTACTACTCTGACTACTAATTAGTTGATGTGCCGCTATCACACTGTTATAACTTTGGGTAAAAGTTACAGTAGTGTCTAATTTCACTTTGGGTAAACTTGAGTATCTTTGGACTATGTAAACATATTAATTAGAAAAAAAAAATTCACAAAATTCTTTAAATACGTTTTTTTCTTTTTTTTTTGAACTACCTTTTAATCTGATCATAATTGTTGTATTCATGTTGGTTAAATGTTTAAAAAGTTAATCTTATATATACTTGTACAACACATGTACAAATCTAGATGTTAAATTCAAATTTAAATTAATTGTCATACATCCAACAGTGATAATTTATATACTTTCAGTGTATACAAGATTAATATAATGTTTAAATGTCTAAAAAAATGGTTTTCTTAATGAGCTCGAAATGGCATCAAAGTTATAATTTTCAGCTCGAAATTGTATTTGTCAGTTCTGATTCTAAGTTAAGATCTACGAGTCCTATTATTAATTGAAAAAAATGCTATTTACACTCTTATATTTGTTAATCACGCTCATGTTGTCATTCTGATCATATAGTTTTTATTTGTTAGATTATATGATAAAATAAATAGTGAGAGTGCAAATAACGGAGCGTGGATAACATTTCCCTTATTAATTTTATGTGACATCTTAAATTGGACACAACATTCTTCTTTCATGTTCACATTTGTTAAATTGTATGGCGTAAAACCACAGTCAAACCAGTAGCGGTGAGCAAAGCACAAGAAAATTGACATTTGACAAATACATATGTCCAACTTAGGCCCTAAAGAACAAAAATGGTAAAAACGTTCTTATCTCGCGATAATAACGTGTTGAAAATGATTTGCAATAATTTGGCAAATGTGCTTCATTAATAGGTAATCGACCCATGTCTTGTAACATCCCAAATTGACTACACATTAGAAAAAATGTGTTTATGATATTTTATTTCTAATTCACTTTGACTTTTGGAGTCATTAGCTATTCAAACATAAAGAAAAACACATATGAAGCCACATGAGACTGGTAAACTAATCCAGTACAAAATGTAGGGACATTGGACCCCATGAACTAAAAACACTATTGCTTTCCAGATGACTTAGGCACTGTTTGTCTTGAAGGAATTTGAGGGAAAGAAAAGGAAAGGAGATGATGGGACAAAGATTTGTGATGTTTGAATTAATTTTTGAGTAGAGAAAGGTATTGGGAGGGATAAAATTTAATTATTTTTGTCAACCTGTTTTCTGTCCAAAAATCGATAGAAACAGAGGGAAATGACATTAAGATCACTGAAAATTTTCTAAAAAATCAATTATGCATTTATAAACTGAACTTTTAAATTATGGATAAAAAGGTAACTAAGGCATGATAGTTTCCTTTCCTTTTCTTATGTAATCCAAACAAGATGGACCGACTCTGATCTCCTCTGCTCTCTCTTTTCTGTTGCACTTGAATCCTCTCATTTCCTTTCTTTCAAGCCAAACGGTGCCTTAATTAGTTGTATTAACTTTAAACGTAAAGGAAGACCACGATAACTTGCCGTCTGTGCTGTTCGTTCCTTTCTTCATTAGCTGATAGGAAACGGGAAAACAACCGTTATCATGAAATTAATGATTTGTCTATTATTCAAGACCCATTGAATGCTTTTTTTTTTATTTATGAAAACAACCAAAAAAAACGTATGACTAAATTCAGTAATCCTTGATTTTCATATAGAAAAGACAAATAAAAATGTTATTCCAATATTTGAATTTGATCCTGCAATAAAATTTTTTAACATACCTTGCAAGAAGTTTTCAATTAAGGACTATTTTTGGTATTCTTGTAGCTAATGGGTATCCGTTACTAACAATTGATTCTATTTCTCCTTGATTTCAACACTAAACTCAGCTCATTTGCATGAGATGCCGATTTGTTCAAAATTCAAGCTAGGGTATGCAAAACAACAATAATTGGTTCGACCATATTCTACTAAATCAAGGCCGCCTACTGCCCTTGGCATGACCCTATTGAATAGAACAACCAAAAGAAGAAGTTCATACGAGCACGAAATGTTTCTTACTTAATTCATTAATCAACAGTTAATCAACATATTATACAAATTAAAGATATTATAGTCTTGTTCAAGAAAGACGACTTCTCGAAGATCAACTGCTCTTTCATACGCATGAATTAATCCTGCATGCGCTTGGTGATCTGTTGAGAAAAGTCATCTCTCATCACAGCAGTGCTTTTGCCAAAAGAATCAAAGCATGTGGTTGCTGCTATTTCTTCTCAGCAGTTAGCAGCAGCACAGGATTAGAGCCCCCAATCAATTACTAGTACTTGACTACCGATATTAATTTGGATGAGAAGATGATGATGGAGTCATTTTCAAGAATGCTCGATGCCCCTTTGAACAAATTATTTTTGGTATTTGCTTTGACTTAAATCACCAGGTCCCTCTTCATCATGATGGATGACAGTTGGTTTACATCAGTAGTTGAGGAGTGGTATTGGTTTGGTGAGGATAGGGTGCGAGTGAACGTTGGTTGCAGTTTTGGTAAATTCCATTCGAGCAAAGATTTTTGCTCATTATCAAGAAAAGAAAAACGGAAACGTGTTACATAAATTCTTCTCGTTGCAACCACTATTCTACGCTTGTAATGGCTGTCTTCTTCAGTTCCAATCTTATGAACCTTTTTTTTTTTTTACCCTTATCAGTAGACATATATGTTTTCACAAATTATTGATGGCATGAAATTCCTTGCAAATGCCACCGCTTTGAGGGCATTGCTACTTCTAAATTTCACGACAATTTAATACTTTGAATATTTTATGTTTCATCAGCCATTATATGACGCAATGATAACTGTACAAGGTATTTCATGGGTATTGCAATCTTAGAGATTTGTGAAATTTTATACGATCTGCAGTTCATATTAATCTAAAGTTTAATTGCTGTAAAGGGTAGGTTGTGTAGTTGAATTCAATACCTTTTATCATAAGATAATAACTTGCATCATCATGTTAGAGTGTGGCTATTTCATTTGAAAAGGAAAAATTTTACTTTATTCTCCTGCGGTCAATGACATGCATGCCTGATTTCTTATTAGTTGAGGAGTTTTGCACAATGACTGGCACGTCCTTGTGAGAAGCATGGCCACAAATGTGTCTTGAAAACGCAAAAAGTCCTATGTGCACTTGGGAGACAATTGAAACTCCTAGAACCCAAAGAACGTGGATATCCACGTATCTTAAGAATTAATCTTCTATATATTGATAATATATATACAGACAGGATCTAGTATATGTTATATTATCTTAATTTAAATTTAAGTTTCAAAATTTGTATAGTATACACTATATTGTAGTGATGTGAATCAAAACGAAAAGCACGAAAGTTGATAAGAGTTGGTTTGGAGTTGCAGTGGCTCATCAAAAACGACTTCAATTAGCAGAGCTTTTGTCATAATGCTCATTAAGTGCTTAATTATATTATTTAGGTGCATATTTGCATAAGTGCTTTTTAAAATTGATAATGTGCAATTTTAAATTATATTTTTATCTTTATTTGGTTCAAAATTTATAATAAAAGTTAATTTTTTATTTTTTGAAACACAAAAAAATTGTTCTAAAAGCACCAATTTTGACTTTTTATACTAAAAGTGCTTTAATGGCCAAAAACCTACTGCTAAAATTTAAGAAATGATGCTCACCAAACACGTTAAACTGAGTGTTTTCATCCTCTAAAGTACTTTTCTAATAAAAGGACTTACTTGCCGGACAATTTGAGCGTTGCTCCTTTCCTCTTACTTTTTTTTTTTTTTGGGGTAAGATCCTTTCCTCTCACTACTATGCTATTTCATCTTCCCAACCTTTCCATCCACCAATATAATATCACGCCGGAGCACCTCCTTTCATTAGTGAAATGCCATTATTCATCTCAGGTCTCAAGTCTCAACTTGCGGGCGCAGTTAGCTGAGGATTTTTAAGTGCTGGTAGCAGGAGGCTCATATTTGTGCTCCACTCGAGCTATCAACTTCAACCGAAAAGGCTGTCCCTAGAGGAGAATTTAGGAGCATATGATTGCCCCCAAATTTTTTTCCCAGTGCACTAATTGAATGATGATGGTACCAAGCAGACAATTGTGGGGCATTGAATGTTAGTACAATTTTTCTTTGTTGGTCACGAATAAAGTCGTTGCCATAATTGAGAACACAGGTTTTGTGCGTCAAAAATAATGGCTTCTCAGACCAGTTGGGCAAAAATTATGTACCAAACATTAAATATGACTACTTTGCAAAAATTTCAAAAAAAAAAAAAAACTGACTAGTCTTTAAACTAGTTTTCTAGCCTCCAAGCGGTTACGATGGACCCATACCCTGTAATTTTTTGGATTAATATGGTTATGTGTCATCTTGAGAGGCTCCTTTTATCCAGTGAGATGAATAACCCACAAGGATTGTGAATTGTGCCAAATCTGTGTTCCCAATTTTAAGATTGAGTGTAAATTTACCTCACAAAAAAATCATCTAAGTTAAAAGATAGTGAGTAACATGAATTAGTAGTAGATGGTTTCTTGGAGAAATACAGAGAGCCCATGTACACATTACGGTTTAATATCAACCCATGATATAAAAGAAATGTATAATTCCTTTTTATTTTAGTTTTTACTGTCTCGTACTTTGTTCTTAAAATTAAAGTTAAAATCGAGATCTCAAAAATTAGAGATTTTGAATTCTAATTCTCCTTTCATTTTCTCAATTGGTAAACCTCACCTCTCCCTTATTGAAAATTTTATTTTTTAATACATACTTGACTGATTTTATTGTTTATCACGACGATGTTTGGAAACATGTACTCTATTATGCCGGAGTAACAAGTCAGCGAAATCGGACATCTGGCATTCATTAAATTATGTGCATTTGGACCTTGGAGAAGAGGAAAAAGACATATATTTGGAGAAAATATTATTTGCATTTCATTTTTTGTTATTTATATTCTCACAATTTGTTTTATTATATAATCTACTAATAAATGAAAATTATACGTTTAAAATGATACTGGAGAGCGCAATTAATAAAATTGAGAGTACAAATAACATTTCCCTATATTTAATAGTTAAACTTTTTTAATGAGAGACTTTATATTAGTATGTCTAGTTTACACTAAAATTTATGATTTGATGCATGCTGTCATATGCAGCATCTTTCTCTTGTGTATTTAGACGTCTTTCTAATTTAATCTCAATTAAAAAAACAAATTTATTTTAATGGAAACCTGTAAGACAAGCACTTAACAGTCTCTCAATGATTTTTTTTTTCCCCTTTGGCACTCAAATACGTGAGCAGTTTATGATTCATATAGTGGTAATAAGCTTTACCTAGAGAGCCTTGCGCGGCATTTATTTCAAGCACAACAATAATATCAGCAACAAATCTCGGTATACGTTTAACCAGCAATGTCCATTTCCAACCCCATCTGATCAAAACGATTTATGATTAGCAGCAAACTTCATGAATGACGGGCAATCCATGTTCCAGCTTGACATTTTCAACCCAAAAGTCAAAAATTTCAGCTTGGATATCGCAACTGGAATTTTTTTTTCTTCCATATCTTTTGTCGTGCTTCCGAATTAGAGTTTTAGTTTGACCAACGGAAAATGTTCAAATTATTAGTTACAAAAAAAAAATAAAGTAGAAAAAATGACAATAATAATAATATAAAACAATAATCTGTTTGAAGAGCCCCTGGGTTGAATTTTTGTTCTATCACTCATTCAGCATTGACATTTCATGCTGCTCATGTCTATCTTTATAGTTTGTCTTTCCTTTTATTTTTTTTAAAGAAAAAGAGAACACTTGGGTTGGGTCCATAATTTAATATTTTTGGGAAGATGATGCTAAGCAAATAATTTTGTCGGTTTAAGTCTATATTGGGACACCCCTTGCGCCCTTTCCCTCTAAGCAAAGGGATGGCCCCCCAAATTACACTTGATGAGGGACACAGCTTGAGCATGTGTGCCCCTCCAAGAAAGCTGCTTTCTGCTTTCATGTTGACTTCTCCCAAGAAGTCCAGGCAATTCTGGGATTTGAAAAGCAGAGTCCTATCCTATCATACTGGAGAATTCTCAGCAATTCTCGTCAATGAAATTTGCTTTTCATAAAAAAATAGAAAAAAAAAAGGATAAAATGAGCAGGCTCCTTACTAATTGCTCTGCACTTACACACACTAGTAATTAATCCCACCCCCAAGTTGGCATCAACTCTGGTCTCAAAAGTCGTAAATACAAATGAAGCCATTTTATTGGGTCCCAAGTCCAATTTGTATTCGATGGATTTTTCTCCAAAAGTGCCCCATTGTGTCTCGTCCCACAAATTAAAAAATAAACATATAGCTAAAGGAACATTTTATGGTCATTTTAGTACACTATCAGCTCAATTTGTATACTTAAATGATAATGGTGCTTTAAATTCAAATTATTACAATTTAAGAGTTAAAAGTACTTATATTATCATCCCATCACGGTACTCGAAAGAAATTATAGAATCAAAAGGATACTTATATCTAACTTCGTAAAGGAGCCAAGAAACGGAGAAAAGAAAGGAGGGATTTGAGTTCAGAACCTCTGATTTCCAGAATCTAAGCTTGAACTGCTAGATTAAGATCTTAGCTCCATAAAACTAAGGGGTGCTTAATTTTTGAATTTAGTGATAAGCAAAAATTATCTCATGATGGGTAAAGAATATCCAGTTGATTCTCTGTGTACGTTGAAACTAGACGCGAATAACGTGAAAGTAGATTTGAAGAACGTGCCTTAGCTGGGAATCTTGAATTGTGGGAAGAGATTAGATAGATAAAGAGGACGAGTGCTTGAATGCTCTAATACCTAACTGATGAGAAGAGGAGACAATGCGGATAGCTTTCAATGCTTCCTAAACCAATGGTTACACAAG
Organism: Coffea eugenioides; assembly: GCF_003713205.1. Taxonomy (NCBI): domain Eukaryota; kingdom Viridiplantae; phylum Streptophyta; class Magnoliopsida; order Gentianales; family Rubiaceae; genus Coffea; species Coffea eugenioides. The sequence continues at coordinate 43,743,925 of NC_040035.1, read as the reverse complement.
CAGAGTATTATTCAAGCCAGGCTGTCATACATGAACAAAACAAAAGTGCTCAAATCTGACAAGCGTCCAGCCCCACCTTTTGAATTTGCTAGTTGTCTAAAATTCATTGCAATCCAACTTTACAACCAACATTAAAAAAAACAGACAGTCAAACAAAACCTAAGGGGTGGGATACCCATAAAAAATCCTAGGCAGTACAGTAGTAGTTAATATGCACCACTAGTTCACCATTGTCTGCACAATCTCAATTCCCCGTTCTAACTTCTACATCAGAAACTGCAAATCATCAACCTTTTCTATGCACACCACGACCATACATTTGCATTGATTTTTGAGTATGATGGTTATTCCCTTTTTTTTTAAAAAAAAAAAAGAGTATGAAGTTTATAGAATATATTTTATTGTTTGAATTAATTTTTCCTACACTGACAGTGTATATACTGTCAGTATTGAACGAATGGCAACTATGCAAAATTTGAATTAAAATTTAACTTTTGCACACATGTCATAAATTAAACGGTGATAACGTATACACTGTCAGCATATATATAATTTACTCTTATTGTTTTTGTACCTTTTCAAAGTTTTTCTTTCATCCTTTTTAGACGCCTCGCAATGCTATGATTTTCCAAGCAATTACTCCATATTATGTATTTAATTTCGATGGCCAGTTGTCTAAGATTACTTTGCAAATTGTTTTCTGACTAGATAAGGTGTAAAATTTAAGCCATAATTAGTGGAAAATCTCTCACAAAATGAGTTTATCTATGCTATAAATTTTTCATTCATGTTTTGTGTAACATGGATGACCACATGCATGTTAAAGATAATATGTTTGAATGATATGAATAAAAAGTCCAAAGCAATTGCCAATTCTAGAGAGTATCACGTTATCGGAATTCCCAAAATGGAACGATACACTTCTTCTAAGGGTAAGCATCCATTTTCTATTGCACGAAGTAGAAGAGACCATACGCACACGCATAAGCCACGCACTGACTTGGTGGCTGACGGAGCCATAAGTTTGACTTTTGAGGATCTCGTCTCCATGATTTTATCTATACAGTGTATTTTTAAAAAAAAAAATCAGTTTAAAAGAATCTAATTGCGACTATAAGCACCTAATTTTGGTCAGTGCAAACAAATTTCTGTGGGCTGTAAAATAATGGCTATTAAATATTGTGCAAGAACATTGAAACTCAATTAGTAAGCAGACTGGAACTTTCCAATGGTGATATGGATGACAAAGATAGGGCTTAAACTGGTACATGCACTTTTATATAGTAGTAATTCATTTGCGGATCAAAATTCCAATTCCATTAAAGATTCGAAAGTCCCCTTTCAACTTTGCTTGCGTGATTGCCATCTACAAACAAAGAATTGGAGTCTCTCTCATTACAACGATAGAAATTAGAATGAGAGCCTAAAAAGACTATGTAAGGAATTAGCAGGTAAACAGATCTGATTAGACCAAATAGATAATTTGACACTTCCTTTGAAATTTTTCACTATAAGTGAGGTTCGAACCTTGACCTACCATCCAAAGAGGAACTTAGTACCCTATTTGGTGGCAACTGAACCAAACTGGCTCGGTGGTTCATGCAAGCATACTCAAACGGTAGGTTTTAATATTACGTGCGTCGGAGTGCACTTTTATTTGATTAAGAAAAAAAGGTATTGACTTAGAACCCGTTTTAATACCCTAGTCCACAATCACCATAACCATAACTCTCTGCCTTCCCTCCACCAATTCCACCACCAACTATCAACCTCTTCTCCATGGTTCATATACCAGCATGATGGGCCAAAAACAGATAAAAAGTTGGTCGAGGAGGATGCATTTCAGTTTGATACTTGAGAATCTTTTGCCTTCCATTTCCAACTTCTACGTCTTAAATTCTGTCGTTCTACGGTCCTAGTATCTCATCTTTGTTGGGCTTTTGAACTTCGAAGTTGTGTGAATATGAGTAGTGGGCCTACTTACGTGGATTCCCATGCTTGATATTGGTTTCACTGTTGCTCTTTCGCTCGTGGTCATTGGAGTTCTTCTCCACTCCACTATACGTATGATAAGCTTCAAATTTTCTCGATTGTCTTCTTGTATTGAAGTCGTCGTTTTTTTTTTTAAATGTTTTTTCGTGGTTTGAATGGGTAATGGAGCAGAGAAGCCCAATGGCGATTCTACATGGGCTTCGTATTCATGGAGAAGCACACAACTTCTACACGATTTTAAAATCGCTTACTAGCCCTTCCTACGCGAATTCAAAAAGTTTCTTTTTTTTTTTTTGTTAAACAGCAAACGAATAAATAAATAATAGAAGTTTAGCCCAATAGTCAATAGAGGACTTTTAGATCCATCTCCACTACTAGGTTCAAAATAGTAATAAAATTTAAAATAAGGGAAAATGACCGGTTTCCTCCCTTACATTTCACAAAAATATTCTTTTTGTCCCTCACTTTTAAAACAAAGCAATTTGGTCCCTGACATTTAAAAATTAAACCTAGTACATCCTTGAACCCAATTATCAATCTGAATCAAACCATCTATCAACTTAATTACAAATTTTGAGGGGTATAATTTGTAGATCACTTGACTAACTCAACTTGATATTCACGTGAAGTTTAATGAACCCAAAAATAAAAAATAAAAAATTATAACATCTAAAAGAAGAATTAATCTTTCTTACAATGTCATTGTATACACTGATGGGTTTATGTACCTGCCACATCATTTTCAATTTAAATTTAAACGCCACATTTTGTATTTGTGATATACATCTAGACTCGCAAGCGTATATACTAACGGTACATGAAAAGATTTACCAAAAAAAAAACTCTATTATTTCAAGACAAAGAATGACCTTTTATGATCTTATACTTTTTATTTTTTTTGGTTCAATAAATGTCATGTGAATATGATGGAGTTGACGGAATGATCTATCAATTCTATCTCCGAAATTTATCACTGGGTTATTGGATGGTTTGATTTAGATTGATAATTAGATTCAGGGATGTAATAGGTTTAATTTTTAAATGTCAGGGACCAAATTGCATCGTTTTAAAAGTGAGGGACGAAAAGAATATTTTTGTGAAATGTAAGGGATGAAACAGGTCATTTTCCCTTAAAATAATAAGAATCCAGGAATTCAGTTCATTCTTTGGTTTTAAAGATAAGAAGTTTTGGTCACTGAAATTTGCTAAAAATCCTAATACTAGTTTTATTGAGCCAAAAAAAAAACAAAATTTTGTTGATGAATGAATAAACACAAGACAAAAATATTTACCTTTCTTTTTCACATTTCCAAGATGAGGAGGTTTATTTTCCCATTGACCTATTTGTCAAAGTTAGATAAATAAAATTTTTTCAAAAGGGTATGGTTAAAAGTTATTTTAATTAAAGAGGTGAATCAGAAACTGATAGATTAAAATTTTCAAGTCCCGATAGATACTCCGATTGAAGTGAATCATGGCCTAGCCTTCTTTTCTGATCAGATTCCAACAAACAAGAAAAGATATCAAAGGATCGTGGGTAGACTAATCTATTTAACCCATACCATGCCAGATTTAGCATATGCAGTCAGTGTTGTTAGCCAGTTTATGCACAATCCAAGTGATCAACACATGAATGCTGTTAATTGAATCTTGACTTACTTGAAATCAGCTCCAGAAAAAAGGTGTCTTATTCTCCAAACACGAACATTTTGATGTTGTTGGATATACAGACTCTGATTTTGCTGGTAGCAAGTTGGATAGAAAATCAACTTCTGGATATTTGGCTTTTGTTGAAGGCAACTTGATGTCTTGGAAAAGTAAAAAACAGAACGTGGTTTCATTATCTAGTACAGAGGCTGAATATCGAGCTATGTATCATGCTATCACAGAACTCTCTTGGCTGAAAATTCTCTTAAAGGAGATTGGGTTTGATTCAAAAAGTCCTATGGTATTATTTTGTGATAATATGGCAGCCATTAAGATTGCAAATAATCCTACTCAACATGATCGGACAAAGCATGTTGAAATTGATAGGAACTACATCAAGGATAATCTTGATTCCGGGACAATTGAAATTCCCTATACTAGAAGTTCATATCAGTTGGCTGATATTATGACTCATGCTGTTACTAGTAGCTTATTCAATGCATCTCTATCCAAGTTGGGCATTTGTGATATCTATGGCCCAACTTGAGGGGGAGAGTTGGTAGGAATTAGCTGTAATTAGTCTAAGAATACAGTTATGTAATTAGTCTAAGAATACAGCTGTATATAGTATGTAATTATAGACTATATAAAGTTGTACATGGCTGACCATTTAACCTAGTTACTTGTATAAATAGATCAATGAAATATATGAAAGATATACTTTTTAGCATAATTAATAACTCCCTCGCAATAATTTTCGTACTTTTTATTTTATAAGAATTACTCTAAAAACTTACAAAATATTTTCTCTTGTCTACTCAATCAAATCAAACCCTTAGCTTGGATTTTCCCTTTGAAAATATGTCAATTTGGAGTGAACAAACCCTTAGCAACACTAGCCTGTGATTGTGGTGACTCACGAACTAGAAAAACAAATATTTCTTTGGTAAAATTGTATGCAGTTCACATTTGTGCTAATGATACAATAACGTACAATTCATCCATTATAATTAATTCATATTTAGTAGGATAAGCACTAATAGGACTGAAAGCAACCCTTAACGAGCTGGACAGAGGTGTGTTTAAGATTTGTTTGAAAATTAAAATGAATGTTTGAACTTGGGTTGTGTTTGATAATTTATTTGAAAGAAATTGATCGAATTTGGTTTGAAATTTCATATGTATGTTCACGAAAAACTTGGCTCCACTTGGCTTGTCAAAATATCGAGTTCAAATACATACAACCAAGCTTGGCTTGACTTGAAATTTTATGTTTTATGATATAGATATTTTCATCCTAATTTGTTGGTTTTTTCCATTAATTTTTGCTCTATGATATTCAAGAAATCTATTACAATGAATTGGAGATATGATTTCAATTTTGCCTATTCAAGAAATCTACTGATGAATTAAAGATGTGATTAAAATTAATTATACCTATTCAAGAGATAAGAGTATTACATGCTTGCTATTTTATAAAATAAATAATATGTGGGAAGGAAAGAAGTGGAGTTAAAGAAGAAAACTATAGTATATTTTTATAAAATTTACTTACCTTATATGTTCCTGAACATATCAAGTCAAACAGCATGAAGATCGTGACTGGTTCGTTAATATTTTTGAGTTTGAAATCATGTTCGAGTTTGGATTGATACCTAAACAAACAAGTTTGAATGAGTCTGATTTGAATCGAGTTCAAGTCGAGTACCAAGTTGCTTAATTCGATTTACAGCTCTAAGCACTAACATAAAGTTAGACTCATAGTTATTAAACCTAGTTTGGAGTTCAACTTAAAGGGATGACTAGATCAGCGGCTCAACCGCGAGTTGCACAATAGTTATATTATATAATGTAATAATATAATTTAAATTATAAAAATAGTAAAACTTTTAAGCTAGTAGTTCAATCGGGGATTGTTTATTTTCAATTCATCGGTTGAACAGTCGGATCGTTGACTTGTCAACAAACTTGTTGCTTAATTGATTAATTAGCAGCCCAATCCGGTCTTATGACCGGTTCATCAGCTTGACCGCCTGGTCAAGCTGGGTTTATAACTATGGTTAGACTAATAACTTTTGAGACGTGGTTCCAAAACCTCTCGACTCCTCAGCCTTCAACTAGTAAATTAATATATCAGGGGAGGACTATTCAATCAGGAATGGCCGGGGATGACCCAAGTTTGTCGGGAGTTATTGCATCTTTAAAAAAAAAAAAAAAGGGTTTGTCGGGAGTTACATATAGTCTTAAATTAACAATCTTGAGAAACTAAAGTCATATACTTTTGAATAAATTGGTATAACTTACTTCTTTTATCGGTGCCCAAAAAAAGGATAACCTTCATTAAACGTGTATGAAATGACTTCTTTTACTACTAGCAGTGCCACAATTATGTTAAATGGAAAGAGTTTTCTTGCATCAATCAAGTTTCAGCTGACAAAACCAACCTGGTTCCAAATTATATTCTATGTTCACTTTCTTGTGCGAATGATGGACGGTATGTATCCCCGGATTAACACCTGGAAATCATGATTTTGAGAGATGACACAAGCCCTTTTGTCCCTCACAATAATAAAAAAAATCTGATTATGCACCGTAATCGGTTGATATGGTCTTTGCATTAAGGGTTTAACTAATGAGTATTTAGTGGACATTTATTAGTAAACTTATTTTCACGTTCAACTTATATGTAGCTACATTAATTTACTATCCTTATCATTATATGCATTTCTAATATAACTTTATTTTGTTTAAAAAAAATTAACATCTGCACTCTATCTTAATCAGTGCCCAATAACCCTAACTTTATGATTAAATACTTGCACTTCAGTTTCTTGATTAGATTGTGAGTTCAAAACCCCTTTCATCTTCTACAATTAAGGCCTTGTTTGGATTGCTTGTTTCCGTCGGAAAATATTATCGTTTTCCGTGATCACATTTCCCTATCACCTTTTTCCCTTACATATATCAAATCGCTACAATAATTTTTTCATGAAAAATGACGGAAATTGCAATCCAAACACAACCTAAACTTTCTGGGGAGAGCCCTTTTTCTCCGCCAACTTTGTTGAACAATACTGACTTACTAATGATGTGACTTACTGACGATTAGCAACTTATACAATAATGTGTCAGGATTGTAATGATTCCAAAAAAACATATAATAGTATCTCATAAAATCAATCTCAATTTATTACTGATTTAAGTAGAGTTGTGATTTGGAGGTTAGGCGTACAAGGTTAGGTATATCGTGTGATAGGCAATTGTCCACGAGGCAGTATAATGCTGGTACCGATAGGAACCTTAGCATCGTATTGGAGTGTCCGCATCTGATATGCCAGCTGAAAACCCAAAAAGCAACTCTATATAGACTTCTGTGAGAGAGAGGTCATATTCCTTTTCTTTTGTCTTCTTTGAATCATAAGAGACTGTTCTTTTCTCCGATCATAATTTCTTTTGATGTAAAAGTGAAAATGGCAATAAGACTTGTTAGATAACTCAACTTCACCCAGTTACAAAAAATGATTTCAGTCAGAAATCTACTGGAGCGAAGTACAAATGTACTGTAAGTACGAAAAAAGGAGCTTAACAATCAAAGTTTACAGAAGTTGCCGGCTTTTGGAGGTTCTTCTGGGGTTTAGGTTTGTAAAAGCCGTAACTCTAACTTCGGTTAGAAAAGGTCAAGATCAAAGTTTACAGGACAATTTCAGAAACGTCCCCTAAGGTTTGTTATAATATCACTCAGTTCCTCTAAAGTTTTTAAAATTTCACTTACCACCCTTATTAACTTGACAAGACTAAATATTCCTATCAAAATCACAAATTGACAATGTTACCTTTGCTCTTAATAACTATTTAACCAAAAAACCAAAACAAAATAAAATTTTAAAACCAAAAAATGTAAATTAAAAAAATAAATTGCTAGCTAATAATGATCCATATTTCTTTACGTTGAGGTTATGGTGGAACAGAAAAGGACATGGATAAATTAAATCTAATCAAGATCAGCCATTTAAGAGAATTTCGATGAGTAATTAACACTTTAAAAAATTTCGTGCACAGTTATAATTAAGAAAATCAAGATATTTTTTTGGGAAAATATGTTTTAATTCATGATGTGGTTTAAATTGTATTAAAAACTAAAATCATCTCTTCATACATGTGAATTTTTCAAGGTATAAATTTTACTTTTGTTTCAATACAACTAAATTAAATAGTTTATGTCAAGTAATTTACACTTCATACAAATTTAACCTTATTTTAATTTTTTATTGTTGTTATAAATTTCATAAGTTGGATAACATAAGGGTAGTATTGGAACAAAAATTTTATCTTCCTTGTATTTCCTCTAAAGGGGTTAAAATGTTATAAGAAATATCAATCCAAGAGAGATAAGTGAGATTTTAAACAACTCCAAGAGGATTGAGTGATATTATAAGAAATCTCGGGAGAAATTTCTGAAATTATCCCTAAGTTTACTTTCCCTTTTTCCTTCTATTCAATTCCAAGTGGACTAGCTGCATAAGAGTTTCAATGCATAAGAGTTTCAATCAGACGACCCCATACCAACCTTTTTAGCTTAGATCCTTGAAGAACGCTCTGAGAACATTATGAGAACACTATGAGAAACTTCGGAGCAACTAAACAAAGACGACAATTTACGCACGTCTGTAATTCAACCATTAAGAGTTTTGTTTTCAGTTTTAGTTAGAACGTAATACCACCCTCATATCTGCTTCCGAGTTTAGATCATCAGTCAACAATCGAAGGATAGGTTGGTGCAAATTTTCCAAGAACGTTTGCTCTACACATTAGGTTGATCAATAGCACGTGCCGAACAAACTTGAAGTAAAAACGAAGAAATAGAATCTGATTTCGCATCTGCCCAATTGGAAGGGAAAAAAAAAAAAAAAAAGCAAAGAAAGACGGTCACAGCATTGCCACGATACTCTTGTACCGTACCATGCTAATGCTGCCATGCAATGAAAATTACCTCTTGGAATCGCTTACGTACGTGCTGGACAAGAAACAAGTTGTCTATCCTCATCCAGGTCCATCTATTTTTTTATTTTTTTATTTTTTTTGTCTGACACAGAGGATGTCCAGTCAATTCTTATTGAGCCCGACTAATTTTCCTGCGCTCCGAGAGAGGAGACCCCACTCCACACCGAAGACATAAGCCACGGGACTTGAACCCTAATTGCCAGGTAAATAGCTATACCCTAAAGAGGGGGCACACCGTCCGAGCTACTCCGTGTGCGGTCCATCTATATATCTTGATTTATTGGCACATTCAGAAATTTCAATGTCATGTACTTGACAGTACGTGGGACCTAGTCCAAGAAAATTCAATTCACTCTGGACACATTACGTTGCAGTCTTTTTTGACTTCCCACTCTTCTCCATTCTCCTCAATGGTTTCATGAAAATCATATCTTGTTTGCTAGATTTTCATGGTAATAGTATAGTGTTACATTGAATTATTGAACAAGTTTTTCCTAATAAATATTGGTTATGGAAGTTAAAATATTGTAGCAGACCAATTACAACTATTTATAAGCGAAATTTTCACTATAGATGTTTGTTTCTTGTTATTTTTATTATTTGTATTTTTTTTTCTGGTTCGGCCAATCATTGAAATGAGGGTTGATTCGGATAGTGAGGGTTTTGTGCAGCTGATCAGTTAGAAATGGAGAAGGTTGGCACGTTGTTGTTTTTTTTATACTAATTATTGATGAATTATTTGGTCAAAGGATATCCACTTGTTCGACCCCAAAAATATATATTATTGTTTCTAAACTCTTTTTTTTTTTTTTTGTATGTCCTAAAGATTTGTCCATTTAAGTCTCTGCAGCATCTGAATCCTGAGTACTTCTCTTTCATGTGCAAAAAATGGCGGGCTGGTGATATATATATATAAATATGTATATATTTTGAGCCTGCTGCGGCGTTTGGTCAATGATGCTGACTCATTGCATTTATGAGAGAAGAAAAAAAAGGGTTGTATATGAATCGCACCAAACCAACTAAATGACCATTTCCTTCACCTAATTTAGCAGCTACGCCGATCATTTGGAGGGTGTTACCTACTGACGGTCTTGTTGGTAGCTGCTCCAATCCAAATTAGTTTACCAAATTTTAACATTTTCTTACATTCCTCGGTCATACTTTTCTGATAAAAATTGGTCCGTCTATGCTCTTGTGCTGAACTGTCATAAAATTTTCTATTCCTATGATTAAGTAGAAATTTTTGGACTTGAAACAGATACGGTTATGTTACGTGCTTTTATATTTGGTTGCTGTGTATTTACTATAATTTTTAGCGTACAATCACGTTACATTATTAAATCGAATATAAATTAAATATATTTTTATTCGTGTACGTCAATATTTTCACTAATACAACAAAATATTATTATTATTATACATCAAATTACAGAACAAGTACAATATTATTATGTTCGAATCGGAACTGTTCGTGTGGACCTTGAATTGTTTGGAGTTACACATGGAAACTGGAGAGAAACATAGTGTGATACCGATTAAACTTTATCCACATTTTTGGATATCGATAGAGTACTGGCGCAAGAGTGCAATAGCTTATCTTTTTTTTTTTTTTTTTTGCCTGAAACGATAAACCCTATATTTATTTTATTCTATTCTATATTATGGGTCAAGGGGAATCAAAGAGGTCAGGGAAAATCGAAGGGGACTGAACCACCTATCGATCCAGACGAGTGCAGTGCACACTCGTCCGATAGCCACTTGAAAGACGAGTGCAATAGCTTATCAGTCTATGAAGACTTGGATACGAGAAGAGAGAGAGAGAGAGAGAACCTAGAACCATGCATTTCCTCCTTTGTGTCTGTCTCTCTACCTCTGGTTCATTTCGCTCTCCTCTTCTCCACTTCATAAATGAGAAAGACGAACAATAACTTCACAAATGTGACGCAGGAGGGGGGCATCAACTTTTTCTTAAATGCGGATCAAATTCCTACCAGAAAAAAAACTGGCTGCTCAGTTATAACACAGACGAATGAACTGGCCTGAGAAGATTTTTATTTATTTAAGTCTCCTGCTTTTATGAGTTGTAAAAGAAGAAGAACAACGTTGAGAAAGCGTATGTTGATTATATATCCCAAGACTTACGTGTTTCTTTTTGTACGCTTTTCAAATCTTCCTTCAACAGGCTTGAATGTATCTTGTTGGTGCAGCCAAAATTTTGTAGTAGTGGGATGAACTCATAAATATCCATAATTTAATACTGAGTAAAATGCGTTAAGGACAACTAAATTTGTTAATATCCATAATTTAATACTGAGTAAATGCGTTAATATCCAAAATGCGTTAAAATGCGTTAAGCAATCCAAACAAGGCCTTAGGCCTTGTTTGGATTGCTTGTTTCCGTCGGAAAATATTGTCATTTTCCGTGATCACATTTCCCTATCATCTTTTTCCCTCACATATATCAAATCGCTACAGTATTTTTTCCATGAAAAATGACGGAAAATGCAATCCAAACACAAGCCAAGTGCGTTATGCAAATGAAAAAAATTCTTGAGGAGGAGTAGGGGCTAAAACTTTCGGATAACTTCATAAACCTCCCGAGTCTATGACAATTTCACTTTGTATCACTCTTATTTTGAATATTACACTTACCTCTCTTGTGTTTATTATTTGGATAACAAAATATAACAAACATTACAAATTTTGAATGGAAATCACAGACTACCTTTTTGCTTAAAAGAAAATAAATAGAAAAAGAGAAGAAGAAAAGAAACTACTGTAATGCCTTTCGTTTAAGTGTTACAAACCAGTACTACCACTAGAAACGAAGCTGGAGATGGACAAAAGTCCCTTCTTGTGTTGTGTGTAGGTAAGCAAGGGGTTTGAAATCCCTTGCCTGCATTTCTCGTTCAAGATTTTCTTGAACATTTTCAGAAATAGTTTAGTTGCGAATTTTCAATAGTTTGTTGGGCCCTTCCCCATCCCTTTCCCCCTACTATGCACTCAAAAAAAAAAAAAGAAGGTACTGCCACTAATGCCACGGCGTTACTACTGCCATCTTTGCTACGACAAGTAATCACAAAGCACTAGTCAGACAGCAATAAATAAATAAATAAATAATAACTGAAGGACCGACATAGACTTTTTCCTTTTTTTGGGCAAGAATTAACTTCTTCATTAATTAGAAAAGAATATTAAAGAAGGACATTGAATGGCTCGAAGTACATCCAGGATCATTATAACAAGGCAAAAAGAAAAAAAAAGAAAAGAAAAAAGCTTGAAAAGAAGGTGACTTGTATTTTGTTTCCTTTTTCTTTAATTTATTAGGTCCTCTTATTTGGTAGGTGAATCGAGTCTTGAGTGGGGGCTAGTATGATCATTTCAAAGTAACAAAGGAGTTAAGTGCAATACTCAAAATTAAGAGGGACTAGGTAAGAAAATCGAAAACATCGAGAGAGATTTCTGAAATTATCCCTCAAACTAAAACTTTCTATATGCATAAGCCAGGAGCAAACAAACCTATCTTTTTCGAGTGATGGTTTTTCTCTGCCTTCTTTTTAGAGTTCTGGAAAATATTTCTCTTAGATCTCTAAGCTAAATAGTATTTCTGTCTAAAAAGATAAAAAGAAGAAAAACCAACTTTTTGCTGTCTAAAAGATAACTAAAAACCATATAGATATTGCACAAAAAGGATCATTATTAGTGGCTCATCCAAAGAAAAGATCAAAAGCATAATCTCGGTTTTATGAAAGTTAAGAGCATTTTTTTAATCAGCCAGAAAACATCAACTAATCTGTAAGAGAATGCTTGTTCATGGCAATTATATAGTCTCGTTTTAATGAAAATTATGTTAATTGCGAATGATGAAGAAGGACGAACTCGACATGGAAAAAGACTAAGGAATATCTGCAAGAGTGCATCTAGAAAAAGTTATATTGGAAGGTAAGGCCGTGGAAAACGAAAGTCAATTTCCTACCAAACAAACGCGTATAAAAGGTGCTCGTAAGCCTTTTTTTTTTTTGTAACTTTCCTACCAAACAAACACCTATAAAAGAAAAAGTAGCTGTCTTTTCAAATGTTTCAACACATTTTTTTTTTTTGGTAAAACACTTCGTGCTAGCAACCAATCACGAGTAAGGCAAAATTAGCTTGAGAGAAATGTATACTTCTGGCCCAAAGAGAGAGTAAAACTACTCCTAAACACATCTCAAGGATTTGTTTAAACTAATATTCTGACTTGTGCTATGTGTGAGTTTATATTTTAAATTAAAATAATATTTATATTGTATGGGACAAAGTATATAAAAAATTCTAAAAAGAATTCAAAGAAGTGTCTGCTTTGCATATTAAAAAAAAAAAAAAGAAGGGTCTGCCTTTTCCAAGACAACATGTTAAGGCTCACAGCTTATCTTGGGCCAAATTCCAATTCTTACTCATTCTCCTAGAATTTGATATGACACCCCAGAAAATAAAGTTGAAAAAAGAAAAGACATGCTTTTAAGCTTACAGTAAGTGCATGGTAGCACTCCAAAACATCTCTGTTCTTTGAAACTAATTTTTACATATTCACATCAGGGGGGAAAATGGAAAGAAAGAACAACGACGTTATTGTGAAGGATGATGCATTTTCACTGTGAAAGGTGATAAGGTGCTTAAATTCTAGAGCATAAAAGGGGACCAAGCAGTGTACAATTAAAACACAATTCCGGGCAAGTGGGAAACACAAGTCTCAAATGCCCGGAACTTCCAGGTTGGTTGGTTGGTTGATATCATTTCACATGTGCAAGCTGGATGGTGCAGAGACTGTAAAAAGCTTTATTAAATTCTCATAATTGCTTAATTTTTTTCTACAACCATAACTATCTAATCTATTCCCACTCCATGATGCAGAGATGGTAAAAAGATTCACTGCAATTTCTAAATTTTTTAAGAACAAAAAGATTACACTTCTTGTGTGATGCACTAGGCAAGGCAAGGTTTGAACTTCGACCTAGTGTATGGAAGAGTTTTAAAAATATTCTCCTTGATCGGTCCAATGGTTTCAAAATTGCTTAATTAGATGGAGAAATTTTATACCTTTTTAACTCGATCAATTTCTTGCACCACCTAATCTAGAACGAAATAAGTAATAGGATGATTTCAGAAACCTCTTTCTGACAGTCTCTCTCCCCTTCCCATATAGGGTTTTCAAAATATCAGAGGTCTGCCCTGGTAGAATATTGGGTCCCACCTCTTACATCATCATGGGCAAAATGACTTAAATACCGGCACAACTTATTAGATATTTCACAATTATTTGGACAAATTTATTTAAATTAGTTATAAATATGGTTAATTGAATTAACGATAATTTAGAAGTGCAAATAATATCTAAAATGCCATGAGAAAAAGGGCACTAAATTCAGGCGCCCTAAAATTGCAAGAGCAAGAGATCACTTCAACTAGAGCAAGAAAAGTAGAGGTTTTTAAGCCATATGTGAAGATTTTCACCTTTATTGCAGAGGATTCAAGAGTTCTTTAAACCACATCTTCTGTTAAGTCTCTAAGAATTTTGTACAGAAAAATTTTTATTCTTTCGTAGCTTATGTTGATGTAGATGTTGTTTGTGTATGACAGATTATGCTTAGCTGATTTTCCATTTCAAAAACCTCCTCTAAAATTTCATTCTTGTTAAATTGCCTAGATACTGCTCATATGAAATTATCTCACTAATGCAAGGCTGAAGGGCATTTGTGGTATCAGGTTGTTCTCTCTCTCCAGCTCCCAAATTTTTTTATTGTTTGTATTTTTGAATTGTGTCGGATTTAATACTAGCTACTTACTTCTATGGGAGGTCTCTTATATTTTGGAAATCTCAGGAAAGGGGAGTGAGACCGTGGAAAAGCTCAAGGGAGGTTTCTGAAATTATCCCAATAAGTAACCCAAATATGACTACATCGATCCCGGCTACCTTGAGACAAATATGATGTAGACTCATTTTTATAAAAAAAAAAAAGAAAAAATTATTCTGATAAAGATGTTTTAGCCCTTCTGGAATGGGAGTCTTACCACTCTTATTACCAGATAGCAGCAAATCTAATTGGGGACAAATCTAATTGCAAGTCATCAGCTATCAAATATCTTTTTTGTCTTTCTAATACCGGAGATAACGTTGACTTAACTCCCAATTTGCTCTGGTGCATCCCATGTAGTTAGGTAGCCAACCTACTCTAATTTTTTGCACTTGTTTGGATTTTGTCAATAGTTTTCTAAACTCGATTTTTTTTTTTTTTGGTTTCATCTTTTCAGGTATATTATATCATTAATTCTTTTCATATAGGATTACCTCAATGATACATCTAATCAATTGTGCTGATATTGGAATAAGAGGTAGAAAGATGTGATGAATTTTACACTTGAGAGACCAATTATTTAAAGTGAAACATGGACAATGAAAAATTGAAATCGATACTGAACAAAATTGATGAAAAATGAAAATTTATCGTTCGAAATCCATATTTAGCCTTGTACTTATGGTTAGGAATTCAACACATTTTACGTAATTATTATTATTAGAGAAAATGACTTGTTTCATCCCTCACATTTCGTAAAAATATTATTTTCATCCCTCACATTTAAAACGAAGCAAATTGGTCCTTCACATTTAAAAACCCAAGCTTGTACATCCTAGAAATAAACTCTCAATTGTGAATCAAACCATCTAACAACCCGGTTACAAATTTTGGGGATAGAATTGATAGATCACTTGCAAAAACATATTTCCAACAAATAAATTAAAGCAATTAAAAAATCTTAATTAAAACCCGTTTGCTTCTTCAAAAGAACGAAATAGTGCTAAAGCTCTCAAGCACTAAACCCTTAGAGAACGAAATAGTGCTAAAGCTCTCAAGCACTAAACCCTTAGACATATTCCTCAGTTTTGTTGCACTAAGGGTTTAGTGCTTGAGAGTTTTAGCACTATTTTGTTCATTTGAAGAAACAAATGGGTTTTAATTAAGATTTTTTAATTATTTTAATTTATTTGTTGGAAATATGTTTCTGCGAGTGATCTACCAATTCTACCTCCAAATTTTGTAATCGGGTTGTTAGATGGTTTGATTCACAACTGAGAGTTTATTTCTAGGATGTAAAAACTTGGGTTTTTAAATGTGAAGGACTAATTTGCTTCGTTTTAAATGTAAAAGACGAAAATAATATTTTTACGAAATGTGAGGATGCAACGTGTCATTTTCCCTTATTATGATTACTCCATTTTACTTTAGTACGTTGTGGGCAATTGAAAAGAGGTACTGCTACGCATAAAAGTATAGTAAGAGCCAAATCATAACATAAGGCTGCCTAAACAGAAATGCATGAAACACGATGTGGGCACGGAAACTTTCAATGAAGGATGCGTTTTAAACTTTCATGTACATTGTAGTCACCAAAGAAAAGGTGGACAATTACAAATTTTCGAGTACGACTATCACGTGGGTTTTTTTGATCGACAATTTTTGATGTCTTTGTCAGAATAGACTAGACGAGATGCCTCGAGTAAATGGCAGATTCTTTGGTTACGTCTACATATTCAAGATTCATTGACGCACACACCATTCGTGCTGCCACTATGAGCTTAACGCAAAACCAACCCACGGCGGCCGTGGGCGCACGATTTCCACTTAAATTAATCTGTCATCATAAAATTCTAATTTGACTTCATATAACGTACATACAAATTGAGAATAGATGGGTCCTAATTATCTTGAGAAAGTGTAATATAAGAACGCATGAATCGTGGCAAATTTTCCTTTTCTCACTTAGTCAAAATATAAAAATATTCCCATTTGAATTGCTATTTTTAGAAGTTTAAAAAAAAATACATATCGTACCGATTTGATATCATGAGGTGATTCGAAAATGCGTTTGCAGAAACTATAAAAATTTCTCTACGAAAAATTGCAATCCAAAGGGTAGGGTTAACAATTGGGACCAGTGCCCGCGGGAAGCGGGGCAGGGCGGGGGAGTATGCCCCATCCCCTGCCCCGCCACCCGTTAAAAAAAATATTAAAAAATACTCATATATGTATATAATTATATATATAATATTTAATTTAATTAATTACAAATTTATAATAATATTATTATTAGTTATATGTATTATATATTATATATTAGTATATGTAATATAATTGATATTATCAATTATACTAATAATTATATATGTCTACTAATATAAATTATTAATTAGTTATAATAAATTTACTAATACATTTATACTAAATTTCTAATTATACTTGATACAATAACACTTTTTTCTAAAAAAAAAATACAATAATGATTTAGTGATTGTATTTGTATCAAAAAGTGAAAATTGACTGTTTTAGTTGTATTTGTTTCGTTACGTTGGATTGTATTCAAATAATTTTTATTTGAATGTTTTTATAAATTTCAATTATGAAATTACAATGGATAAGAACTTTGTGATGTGTTCATATTTTAGCATTTGATTATTTACTAAAATTTAACTATAATAAAATTATATAACAAATTTTATTAGTCACATGGATGCCTCTGCGGAGGAAGCAGGGCGCGGCGGTGGAAGCGGTTTCTAGAATTATATATTGGAATAACAAAATTAGGACCGGGAGCCATGAAGAACTGGTGGTTGGAACGAAAATTCGTAGACAGGAGATATTTTATTTTATTTTATTTATGGATCAAAAGGTGCCTAGTGTAAACAAAAACATTTGAGGCACTTTTTAGGAAAGAAAAAAATTTATTTAAATTGTATATAGTAGCATACTTTGTGAGGTATATTATTAGAATAAATCTTTTCTATACTGACAGTGTATACACTATCAATGTTGAATTCATGACATGTGTAAAAATTAAATTTTAAATTTAAATTTTACATAGTTATCGTTCATTTCAATATTGACAGTGTATATATTGTCTGTGTAAGAAAGATTAATCCATATGATTATACCTATTAATTGCATAGTCAACAACCACGGGGGCCACCCACCACCCCATAAATCTTGACGGGAAGTTCCACGCAGCTCACATTTGCACCTGACCCCCGGGGCCTACGTGTCACACATTTTATCCGTCAGATCACATGATGATCCTTCGGCCCAAATAAATTCTCAGCTAACCACCCAACACTCTTTGAGTCGCACCCTTTATTTAAAGAATGCCAATTTACAGTTGAACCAACTCTCCATACCCTTATTCCTTCCATTGATTTTTTCCTTTCTTCCTAAACATCATCCATTTCTAGTCTTGGCACAGAACAGAACAGAAAGCCACTCCACTTTCTTTCTTGCTTTCTGTTTCTGTGCGGCCTTTTCTTTTAAGGGGAAAAAAAGAGAGTCTCGTACCCAACATTTGTAAGTGTAACATTTGCTTTCTTGCCCGTGACCCCAAAAAAAAAAAGAAAAATTTATTTGTTCACCCAGGGAAAAAAAAGGATATGGAGCACGTACATGAAAATGGAAATGTCCATCATTCCAATCGCTTCTGCGTCCAAGATGATCCCTTGAATTGGAACGCGGCGGCGGAGTCATTGAAGGGGAGCCATTTGGATGAAGTGAAGAAAATGGTACGCGAATATCGGAAGCCACTAGTGAAGCTAGGTGGTGAAACGTTGACGGTAGCCCAGGTGGCAGCGGTGGCCGCAGTGCATGCAGGTGGTGGTGGTGGTGGGACGGTGGTGGAGCTGTGTGAGTCGGCCAAGGCTGGTGTGAAGGCCAGCAGTGAGTGGGTGGTGGAGAGCATGAACAATGGTACAGACAGTTATGGGGTCACAACTGGATTTGGCGCCACTTCTCACAGGAGAACAAAACAGGGAACTGCTTTGCAGACTGAGCTGATCAGGTTAGATTAATTATATATTAAGTGTGTGTATTAGCTAGTGTTTCACTGGTCCTTCCGTAAAAAATCTGGATATCTGCATATTCATATTCTACATTTCATAAATTTAAATGTTCAATGGCAACTTTGGAAATAAATTCACTAATATTCCGTTTGGATAGTGCCAAAATTTTTAAAAAAAAAAGACAGTAGATTATTTGGAATAATTTTTTTGAAAAAAATATCATAGAATTTTTTGATTTGATATATGTGAGATAAACAGATGAACAAATGATATAAGTAAATAAATTTTTACAAATAATTTACTATTCACTATTTTTAAAGAAGAACAGTTAAATTCTCAAATGCAGCAAATAATTTGAAACGGAGGAGGAAGTATATACCAAGCGACAGGGCAGGAAAAAAGAGGGTGACTGGTTGGGTTCAAAAGAGTTGATTAAGTTATTGGTTGCCGAGGGGAATTGTTGTCAGTCAAACAAGTTACAGAAAAAAAGGAGGGCTCTTGCATTGGTTTTGGGTTGATGAGGGGTAAATAATTAAGAGGATGGGACAAAGAGTAAAAGAATCTTTCCTGATTTCTTCCCTCTTATGTCATTACATCGATTTTAGCTTTTTTTAAGTGTAAAGTAGGGTCTTTACTCTTTATGGACCAAATTGTTAGGTACGTTGCTCAACTAATAATAATGAGAACTTGTTGTCTAGAGTAGTTGGTTGGCCCAGCTGGGAGAGCTTTAAAGTTCTGCTTGAATATCTTTTGACTTGCATTCTTGTCCAACATTTCTTGGAAATTTCATCAGTCTTGTAGCGGTTCCGTACCTTTCAGATTCCCCAGATATAGAATATAGAATTTTTTTCTGTCTCGAAAAAAGGGAGAACTTTTTGTCAAAAATGAATAAGTTAGGTGCATTGTCTATTTTATTTTTTTGCTAGGAGTCTTTTTAATACAGTTCATTGGGAAAAAAAACAAAAAGATGGAATATAGAAGAAAAAAAAATTTATTTCTAGTACAGTTAGATAGTAGAGAAAACAATTTTCGTTTTCTTGTAATCGCACGAGGTGGGAAGTGAAAACTTAAAATGTCACTTAAAGGACAGAGGAATAAGTGGAGAATTAATTCTGCCTTTCAGTCTAATACCAAGAGCCTGCCAACATAAAGGAAGTAGTGTAAAACTACTACGTACTGTCTTCTACCTAACCCCACCTTGACTGTAGGCGACATCGCCCGGCCCCCAGCAAGGATTAATTATCAAGCTTGTATCCTTGAGCAGGGCTGCTTTGCAAGCTAGGGCCTAGGAGTACTTGGCTAAATTGGGACACTACCTTCTGTTGAAAAAACAACTAAAAGTAGTAGGCGAGATAGCCCATAATATAGCCTACCATTGGAAGCTCCTTGCCGATTTTGTTGCCTAAATAAAATTGAAAACCCACACTTTTTTTTTTTGCATTTTGTATGAAAATGGTTTACTTGTGATAGTAAGCTGTCAATTGTGTTTTATGCCGACCCCAGTAGTTAACTGATTAACCTTTATCCCATCCCTGAGGGCATGGGTCCTGTGTTGATTGGACCATAGTTATGAAGAGCCAACATGGCCGATCACTGAAAATTAAATGTCAGGGCAGAATTGTTGCCCACCCTATCATTAATGTCATGAAAAAATACCATGCTCTTGGACATTATAGCGTGAAATATTTATGAATGTTATAAATTACTAATATGTTAATTAGTGTAAATCAATTTTGTAAAACCACTGAAAAAGAAACTATTTGACCCAATGCTGTTGAAAAATCAGGTTCTTGAATGCTGGAATTTTTGGAAATGGAGCAGAGTCAGGTCACACGTTGCCACATTCTGCAACAAGGGCTGCAATGCTAGTAAGGATCAACACCCTTCTACAGGGGTATTCAGGGATCAGATTTGAGATATTAGAAGCTCTTACAAGGCTTCTCAATCACAACGTCACTCCATGTTTGCCTCTCCGCGGCACGATCACTGCCTCTGGCGATTTAGTTCCTTTGTCATACATTGCAGGACTGTTGACTGGCCGTCCTAATTCTAGGTGTGTTGGGCCTAATGGTCGGTCCCTTGATGCCACGGAGGCATTTCAGATTGCTGGGATAAATTGCGGGTTCTTTGAGTTGCAGCCTAAGGAGGGTCTAGCACTGGTTAATGGCACAGCTGTAGGGTCGGGTTTGGCCTCCATGGTTCTGTTTGAGGCAAATTTATTGGTAATCTTATCTGAAGTTTTATCAGCAATTTTTGCTGAAGTTATGCACGGGAAACCGGAGTTCATTGATCATTTGATGCATAAACTGAAGCACCACCCTGGTCAGATAGAAGCCGCAGCCATAATGGAACACATTTTAGATGGCAGTTCCTATGTCAAGGCAGCAAAGGTTTTGCATGAAACGGATCCCCTCCAGAAGCCTAAACAGGATAGATATGCACTGCGTACTTCACCACAGTGGCTAGGACCTCAAATTGAAGTTATTAGATCATCCACAAAATCGATTGAACGGGAGATCAATTCTGTCAATGACAACCCTTTGATTGACGTGTCGAGAAACAAAGCCTTGCATGGAGGGAATTTTCAGGGGACTCCAATTGGTGTGTCAATGGACAACACCAGATTAGCTATAGCGTCCATAGGGAAACTCATGTTTGCTCAATTTTCTGAGCTCGTCAATGATTTCTACAATAATGGCTTGCCTTCTAATCTATCTGGAGGAAGAAATCCTAGCTTGGATTACGGGTTCAAAGGGGCCGAAATTGCAATGGCCGCCTATTGTTCTGAGCTTCAATTTTTGGCCAACCCTGTCACAAATCATGTACAGAGTGCCGAGCAACACAATCAGGATGTTAACTCTTTAGGATTGATTTCTTCTAGAAAAGCAGCTGAAGCAGTGGATATCTTGAAACTGATGTCTTCAACTTACCTAGTGGCACTTTGTCAGGCAATTGATCTGAGGCATTTGGAGGAAAATTTGAAAAACGCTGTCAAGAACACAGTTCACCAAGTGGCTAAAAAGGTTCTGACCACAGGCATCAATGGGGAGCTTCATCCTTCAAGATTCTGTGAAAAAGATTTACTTAAAGTGGTTGAGCGTGAATACGTGTTTACATATATAGATGATCCTTGCAGTGCAACTTATCCACTGATGCAAAAGCTAAGGCAAGTCCTTGTTGATCATGCCCTGATCAACAATGATGACCTAAATCCGAACACTTCGATTTTCCTCAAAGTTGGAGCTTTTGAAGAAGAGCTGAAGACCCTTTTGCCAATAGAAGTTGAAAGTGCAAGAAATGCATGTGAAAGTGGTAATCCTGCAGTCCCAAATAGGATCAAGAAATGCAGGTCTTACCCTTTATACAAATTTGTGAGGGAAGATTTGGCGACTGGATTCTTGACAGGAGAAAAGGCAAAGTCACCTGGAGAGGAATTTGATAAGGTTTTCTCCGCAATTTGTGATGGTAAGATGGTCGATCCATTGCTCGAGTGTCTCAAAGATTGGAATGGTGCTCCGCTACCCTTGTGTTAGATGCCACTCCACGGCACATTGAGCAGATTTTAGCTGTTGTACTCGGTGAAGACCGACAGAAGAGCAGGCTTCCTTAAGGAATATTTTGTTTTACTGTAGTAGCAAACTGTTTTTCTCTATATTTTTTTTTTGTCAATTGTCACCGTCTACTCTTACTCCCATCTATTGTTTTTTTCTACCTTTTTGTCTCTCGTGATTGATGTACAGATAAATTATTGTAATTTGTTGGAATTTCTTAGATTTTGTGAGGATTTTAATCATCATATATTATTGTTTTGACTAACATCCTATTTCCATACATGATTAACTTCCACGAGCTAACAAATTGAGTTACGCACTTGATCAACTCGAGCTTTAACCGAGATGCCTTATGAGCGCTCTTGATTCGTGCAATCGTAAATACCAGCTTAGGGTTGTGGAATAACTACTTAACCACTAAACCAACTTTTTGGAAAAAAAAAAAAAAATTGGTTCATACCTTATCAAACTTCTAATAAAAAAACTTAGAATGCATCCTACTGCCGTAAAACTTCAATTATCACCGTTCCCCTCCATCCCCCCCCCCCCCCCCCCTCCAATACCCTTCCTTGTGAGGGGTTGAGGACTAAATGGGCATTAAACAAGTAAACCCACGTCATGAATTACATCCTAACCAACAAGTCACTGAGCGAGGAGGCCGCTGAAACGCTAATATCCATTCGCACCTCCAATTTCCTCCATGTTATCTACCCGATCATCCAATTCTCTTTATGCACAAAAAAGAATTGCTATATTGCCAAGGCACATTTGGTCACTGGCCCAAATCTAACAGATACTATCACTATAAGGACCTACAGCAGTTCCCTACACCAAGTCTAATTCCCATAGGAGAACGTGACACTAGCGCCACCTGCCTGCCTCTACACTTCTTCCCGTGCGCTGGTCACAATTTGGGGTAACAACAGTACAGGCACTTTGCAGTTGTGACACACTTATTTCAGGAAATGTCCTTAAATCCACTAAAGAAGATAAATAGCTACATTTTCTTTTACATGCATCCAACTTTTAATCGTAGCCAGCGACTTCCATGGAAAGCTGTTTGAAGCGGCTTTCCTGCATTAGAGTTTGAAGCAGCCATCATACATCTTTGGGGGATATTGATACCACCAAAAAAGGTTTGAATCTAGTCAAGCATCAGGGATCAACAAATTTAATGCTAGAAAACCAGAAATTGCAACTTATTCGTGTTTGATTATGATTCCGAAGGCTGCAGCACGCTACGAGAGTCGAGAGTTTGATTCGATGAATGACAGTAACTGAAAATTCTATTCAGGTGAAGAGGAATGGAAATCGTACAACCCCCGATGAAGAGGAATGGATTCATTCATGCTGAGTATGAGACGAACTTGCAAACAAAGAAAAAAAATGTACTCCGTCTACACATATGTATACCTCAGGATACATGGAAAAAGTCAATCTTAAGGTGGACTGAACGCTACCCATGTAAACAACAGAGGAATATATACAGGGACCTTAAAATATAGAGTTGCTCCATCCCAAATGACTGAATTAACGAATAAGCTTCCTTCGCATGCCTTTAGATCTCAAAACATACTGTTGGCAAATCGTTTATTAGCTGTTAACAAGTCATATGCAACTGTCATTTGTAAACTAACAGGATTAGTGAGAGCTCTTATGGAAAGCTGTCAGCTGAACATGTACCCCAACTTCCATTCCATTTTATAGAGGGACATGATCAAACGTCCCACTGAAAACACACTAGACAGGTTACTTGGCAAAAGATGTGCATTTGCCAGTGGGCAACAATACATGCGTTTTACATTGGTCAGTCTTCATCATCAGACAAGCAAACAACATCAGAAGCTACAGCTGGAAGTTTTAGGCTACGGTCCACATTACCCGGTGCTCTGGTGACTGATGGATCTAGCATGCTCGTATTTAAACCAGAGCCAGCTAAGTGCTGCAATATAGTAGGCAGGTGGCCACCAGCTTGATTATCAATATCCATGAGCAACTCCACCGCAGATTGACTGGGGTTATGACAACCTGGCTGCACTCCACTTTCAGGTTGAGAAGGCCTACTACTAGAAACAGCTTGACTGATCCTGCTCGGTTGCAGTGCAGCTGTTGGTTGGGTTGGGGGTGAGGGGTTTTGTTGCAGCAAGAATTGTGAAGGCAATGGCAGTGGTTGTTGATTTGGAACAGGGGGAAGTGACACAGATCTTGCAGGCAAGTTGATTGGCACCTGTTGATTGGGAATATTGCCGGGAATGCACGAGCTACTAGCAGCGGCAGACGTGCAACCAGGTGGTCTGAAAGGTTGAAGATGTGGGGCTGGCGCACGTTTCTCTCCACTAACTCGAACACCACCAGTAGAAGGGGTAATGGCACTGATTTGGGGAGGTCTTGCAGGAACACTTGGAAAAAGTCCTGAAGAACGATGAAGAGATTGTACAGGTGGCATTGCAGTCTGTTGACTCACAGAAGGTAGGCCAGCAGGAGACAAGGTAGCAACAAAGGGATGTCTCCCTGTAGGCTGCAAGGATAACTGATTCACCCGCTGAATGAAACTGACAGGAGCACCTGCGGAAAAGAACATGTACTAAATTTAGATCTCAAAATTTCTAAAAATAGAAAAAAAAAATCCCCGAAAAGAAAAGCCCAATTAATAGTTCAGATAAAGGTCCAGCACTAGTGGCATTTTTCATCTTTGAAAAGTTCCAAATCAGTTTGTCTTGGAAAATCACACTCAAATACTTTACCAAATAATAAGAGGATATGCCGCATAGAAAAGTTCTTATTACAAAAGAAGATAAAAGTAATTCAGTCAATGCAGCAAAATTAACGTTCAGTGGCATATCCTTGACTTTAAGCTTAAAAGAGTCAAGTGTTACAAACTTAGATCAAGGAATAAATTTGACCGCAAATACACTTGAAGATCAGCAGTTTAGATATTGAATCAGCAATTTTTTTAATTTTCTACTTGAGAAGTGTCTTCCTCGGTCAGGCAGGAGGAGCATCAAGCAGCTTGAAGGATTAGTCCAAAGTTTCTAATACTCTAAAGAACATTTTGACTCCAGAGCAATTAACCATACATTAGTACAAAATTATGATACATTAGCATTGCAAACATAAAGTGCCAATGCAAGATCTAAATGCCAAACAAGAATGCCAACTTTACAATGGTTGAATTAAGTGCTTAATACTGTATTAACCCCCACACATAAAACAAGGGCTGTAACATTTCACACATATCAAGACATGCCAAAAGCTCAGTACCTTGCTGCATCGATAAAACCGCAGAAGGCTTAAGATCCAAGCATTTAGAGCGAAAAGCTTCAGCTAATATCTTGTTCATAAGAACCTTCTTCTGGTTTGTATCCAGTTCAGTCTTTTTCAACAGAAATGCTGTCTCAGCATCTCTATGTTTTGCTTCATATTTGCTACGAATTTGAGCAATCATTTCCTCTATTTCCTTTTCACATTCAGATTGAAACCGCAGCTTCTGTTGAATGCCAAAAAAGCTGTGTCATGAAAAAGATTTTGCTCTACACGTGCAGTAACCAAGAAGCAAGCTTAAACTTTACCGTGCTATCATGAAGTGTAGTAGTTTGTTCCACTTCTTTACGTATCCTCTCCAATTCATTTTGAAGTGGGTCAACCTGAAGAGGTAGAGGTAGATTCGAAGAAGCTACATGGTGCGGTTGACGTACTGAAAGGTGAGCTGATCCTTCAGCTACGGCCACGTTAGGCCTGGATTGTTGTAGAGCTTGGTTAATGAGTTCAGCTGCATTGTCAACCACTTGAGTTGGAACCACGCTATTGTGGGACACCACAGACAGCTCCGCACTGCAGTCATGATTAGTTCCATTGATTGTCTGTAAATTTAAGCCTGATCTGCCTTCAGTTGAAGGAGGTGGCACCAAGTTTTCCCCATTCAGAGAAACAGCTAGCTGAGAAAGCAGCACTGACCCTTCAACCACAGGGGAAGAAGCCTCAGAGGTCTGTAACGAGTTGCCCGTCTCAATATGGCCTTGATCAACAGATTCAGCTGCAGAAGGAAGACTACACACAGGAGGAGATGAACAATTGGAAACAAAATGGACAAAGTTCTCGCTGCTCTGGGGAACATCATCACGTGAATGCTCTGCACACCTGTCAACCAATTGGATAGAGGCCTCAGAGGTCTGCAGTGCATTGCTCCCTGCAATTTGACCTTGGTGAACAGCTTCAGTTATAGCAGGCTGCCTGCAGACAGGAGATGAAAGATTGGAAGCCTCAGAGATCCGCAGCGAGTTGGCCCTCTCAATATGGCCTTGATCAACAGATGCAGCCATGGTAGGTTGACTATACAGAGGAGTAAAACTATTGGAAGCGGGATGGATCAAGTTTTCACAGTTCTGGGGAACATTATCAAGTGAGAGCTCAGCAGATGTGTCAACCAATTGGATAGAGCCCTGCAGTGAGTTTCTCCCTTCGATTTGACCTTCATGAACAGCTTCAGCTATAGGAGGCAGCCTGCAGACAGGAGATGAAAGATTAGAAGCCAGCTGCACCAAGCGATCCACTGTCAAAGCCTCAGAGGTCTGCACAGAGTTGCTCCCATCGACATTATTTTGGTAAGCAGCTTCAGCAAAAGCTGGTTGACTACGAACAGGAGATGAATGGTGGGAAGCCAGCTGCACCAAGTTTTCTCCATCCTGAGAAAGAGCTTGGTGAGAAAGCTCCAGTGATTCCTCAACTAATTGGGTTGAAGTGTCAGAGGTCTGTCTAGAGTTGCTCCCTTCAACATGACTTTGCTGAACAGCTTCTGCAGTAGCAGGTTGACTGCAGACACGTGAAGAAAAATCAGAAGCTGGGTGCACCAAGTTCTCTCCAATACAAGCCTCAGAAGTCTCAGTATGAGCTTGGCCAACAGCATTAGCAGCAGTAGATTGACTGCAGACGGAAGGTGAACATTCAGAAACCAGCTGCACCAAGTTTTCCCCAGCCAGCAAAACAGCTTCATGAGAGAGATTCGCCGACCGCTCAAAGAATTGGGGAGAAGCATCAGAGTTCTGTAGAGGATTACTCCCTTCAATTGGAACTTGGTGAACGGCTTCAGCAGCAGGTTGACTTTGTTCAGGAGATGAAGAACTGGAAGCCAGCTGCAACGGCTCACTAGTTGCAGCTAATTGTGCATCACAATCTAACTGAATGTTTAATCCAGCTTCAAGCGGTGTAGAGCTTACCAATCCCACTGCTGTGTTCAGATCTCCTGCAATTGGCAAGTCTTCAATCTGCATATAAGCTGAATCCATATTAGGAATTTCATCATGCATCACCTAACAATTTAATATCTAACTTTAACATTCTCCCAATAATAATATCCATATTAGACCACATTTGAACTACCTTCTTGACAGCACTGAAAACACTAGACAACCGGACAAATGACAAAGGCCCATATTTCAATTGTCGAATACTTATTAATCTATGATACATACATCAGCTTAACTGTGATAATGTCAACAAATCTCAACCTAACAAAGAACATAAGACAGAAATTTAAATGTAGCAGAAAGTAAAAGGAGAGATCAACTAATTCACATAAAATGACACTAGTTACTCATCCATTTCCAAAAAGTCAGTAAAAGGAGAGATGAACTAATTCACATAAAATGAAACTAGTAACTCATCCAGTCCAAAAAGTCATTGAAAGCAGAGACGAACTAATTCACATACAATGACACTACTTACTCATCCGGTTCCAAAATAGACTTTCAACTTCCCTTCTTTGACAATTGCCAACATAACATTCAGAATACTCAAGACTGAATGATTTTTAACTATAAAATAACATAAACTGTCAATCTAAGTGCACTCTACAACCAAAAGTTGCAAACCACATCTTCTTCAATTAACTTGAACACTGCAACAAATCTCACTTTCCTGTCAAACATACTTTAAGTACTAAATCTATTTTCAAATAGGTGACTAATATTTTAACTGTGAAAACTGTTGGCTGTTATAAATCAAAACTAATCCATGTAATAAAAATCAATTAAAATCAATCATGAATATTAAATACACCTATACAAAATTGATTGAGGAAAACATCTTTCATTGCACCTCCAATGCTGCAATGGATTTTGTTAAAAAGAAAAAAATTGAGAGGGTTTGGCTAGAGAAATTGTTACGTACACATTGTGTAGGCGATTCTGGAGGAGGAAATGTTTGCACCATAATTAGATCTACTGATTGCATTTGTCCAGAGAGAGCAGTTCCGCAAATGGAGTTATGAGTCCGACCTTCCTGGTTCCCCCTGACATCAGAACCTATTGAATTTCCTGTACCATTTTCTGTATTAAACTCGAGAAGAGCACCCATTTCTGAAGTGCAGGCATTCCCAATTTCAGATCCAGCTGTCCTAGGCAGCCCTGAAGGTATCTCATAATCTTGACCACTTGATGAAATTTCACGAGTATTTTGCCCATTATAAGTAGCTAGATTAATGCAAACGATCTCCTCAGCTCCATTAGAGGAACAATTAGGAGTAATCTCCTGGGATGTCTGAGATAAATATTCTGCTGTTTTGGGCTGATCAAATCTGATAAAAGATGATGTGCCAACTGGTATAGTCTCTGATGCCTTTTCAGAAGTTGGATGCAGCAAAACAGGTGATGTTTCATCAGGAACACTACAAGAACCTGCATGCTTTGCGTTAACCTCAGGAGTAAAGTTAGAGGTGCGACTTGATTCTTTGGACTGGTCAACTCTGGTAACAGATGATGCTTCAGCTGCCACAATCTCTAATGCCTCATCTGAGACTGAATTCACTGCAATGGGTACTGTTTTAGATTGTGTACTATAGCCAGTAGCATCATCTGCTGCAGTCACTGGTATGTGAGACACTATCACAATACTACCTCGACTTACATGCACTATTCTATCTGGACTTTGTTCTCCCAAATCAGGTCTAGAATGATGGACCTCATTCTCAGGACACATCGAAGTAATACGTCCAGAACCCTCAGAAGACCCCATTTCACAATATTCAGATCCATGCATATGCTGCTCATTGACATTTCTCTGTTCGCTCAAGCCAGACTTCATCTGGGCTAACCAATCAGCAGCTCTTTTACTCTCTTCTTCAATTGCAGCTGCATGCCTTGCCTCAAGCTGTTTAAGTTGCATCTCCATGATACATTCATGCTCTTGAATTTTCTTCTCAAATTCACTGTCTGCTATCTTAAGCTTATCCATCTCCATTGCAGTTTGATTGTATGTTGTGCGTATGAAAGCTGACTCCAGCCGGTGTTCATTCTCTAATTGTACCCTCGTCTGCTCTCGCATTTTGTGGAACTTTTGAATTTCCTCCTCTTGCTTTTGATGAAGCTTTAACATGTCTTTACGTTTCTTCTGAAACTTTTTGAACTTCTTTCTAACCACATCATGTACTGTTAACTGATCTATTGTTCCCCACTGGGAAGGTTCCAGATTAAATGAGCTCTCTTCAACTTCAACTTTCACATTTTGCAGCTTAAAAAACTCTGATGGTGGCTCCCCTGCCTTTAGTGACTGTTCTGTAACATCTTCTGAAGCTGATACAACACTCTTTGAAGGCATTAAACCATTCTTGTTTCTTAAAAGCTGCAAAAATGTGCTCTTCAATGGCCGTAATTTATCATAAACTATGTCTGTCTCTTCTTTGGTGCATTGAAAATTCAATATCTGTTTCGCTAGATTAAGAGAATCCCTTCGTTCAATTTTTTCTTTCATGATTGAAGCTGCAATCCAACACTGGAAAATAAAGTAATGCAACATCATATTATTATAATCATTCCCAGAGGCAAAAACATTGACACTCATCAGCCTTCTTTAAACTTCAATAAATTTGTATGCTTGCAGCTGAGCATGCAAAAGAGATTACTTCTCCACAAAAGTTCTGCATGTTCAGAAGCCACTGGATGGCCGACTATGAGATGCTAAGTGCATTCAGAGTAGTTCTATGTAATGATACCATGATAAATAACTATATCACATTATGGTCAAAAGAATGTCTTCACAAAGTGCCCAAGCATAAAAATGTCACTTCCAATCAAAATCTCAAACAGTAAATGATAGAGATAAGTGGCAAATATCCACTAAGGTTTATAGGAGACGTGGGAAGGATGTGTTGAATGCCCAAGCATTGATTTGGCATGCTTTTGATGACAAGGAACCAACTTGGGAGTTGGTTTGAATTTTATGGAGTTTATTTTCTGATTTTCGCCTGCAGGGGTATTTTAGTAATTTGAATTAGCTGCAGGAATTTTATGTTTATGGTAATTTTCTGTTTAGTAGTTATTTTTGGTAATTAGTATTTTAGTTGTTATAGGGAATAAGAAAGCTTGCTTTCTAGCTTTCTACTAGAATTCTATTCTAGTTAGGAGTCCTAATTAGGATTGGAATGAGCTTTGTTCTAAGGTCTATAAATAACCACTTCTCCACAAAGAGAAGTCAGTTTTTTGGTCATTAATAAAATTTTCCTGCAGACTTAACGTCTTTCTTAGGGTTGTGTGATACATCCCAACTTTAGGTGTGATGCCTAAAGATTCCTAGGAGTGATTCCTAGAATTACCAATCGGTTTTCACCTTCTCAAGCATATTCTCCCATCCTATTCCAAGTTGCTATTATAAGTTCGGTGACATTCAATATCTAAGCTTTTCTACAAAGCTGTTGTGCCTACCAAGCTTTTGTGCTGCGTCAGTAAATATCAACAGCATATGTCCAGCTGTAAAATTAATTAAATTGGCTCAAATCATTGGTATACAAGCGCTAGGATAAAATTGCTTAATGCTACAATAAGATGACACAGCCACTTATTTTAACGAGACAGACTTAGAGCAGAGGGAATCTATAGACCCATGGAAGTGCTCGACTGTTAGCAAATCCAAGCAAGTGATGGATAAGAATAGAGAGGAGTACCTACTCAATTTACTAATGTCAATCTTCAGAATACTGCCATGGATCTTCTTAGGGGGTGTTTAATTCAAGCTCCAGAATTGGAATTGGAAACAGAATGATATAAAGAGAATCGGCATGGGTACATATGACTGGGATCATTGTAATTATTAGTGCTTGGTACAAAATCCATTGGAATGGGACTCAAAATTAATATTTTCTTTTTCTTTTCACAGTATGTTTCCTCTGCTTATATCAATCTTGAGCCTTTTTTGGTTTTTTACTCTCCAATCACCAATCAACAGCATAAACTCCCAAATAGAAGATTTGGCAAGTTCGTCTTTACGTTTCTCCTTGCCAATAGTTGGAACTTGGAACACGAGTAGAAAAATCCAAAAATTATCCAAGGAACCAAATAGCAATTTCCATCCTCCATCAAGATTTAATCTCCAGCAGCCCCAAATATTGTCCACCTAATGGCACAACTCAATGTTGCTATGAGCCATCACTTTGATTTCACAAGGAGAAGGAAGAAGTCAATTGGGGTAAGGATTGGGGATGACTTGACAGTAAGTGAGAAGTGGTGTGTTGAAGGGAAGACTGGTCAATGCTAAAGGTGGATGGAGGATGAGAAATCGGAGGGAAAAGGGGCATACTGGAGGTAAGAAGAGGGGAATTTTTGAAGGAGAGAAGAGGAATGGGTTTACTGGGGGTGGGGGGGGGAGGAGAGGAAAGGGAGGAGGAAGGAGTCGGTCAGAGGGGAGAGAAGGGAAGGTGATTGATCCAAAAAAAGGTTTAATAAAACTTATTTTGGAATCAGATGGAGGATTTGACAAAACCTCCCAACTTACTCGGGAATGAGAGTTACCAAGTTTTTAGAAATCATTCCAAAATTTCAAACCCCATACCCATTCGCCAAACATAAAAATTGGACATGATTCCAAATCCTGATTCTCATACCCTTGAACCAAATGCCACCCTAATTCATGCCATGAGACCAAAAGCGATCCTCTAAGGGTCTCTACTTTACATTCCTAACCCCCAACTGATTCACAACTGTATATCAACAGATATTGCAGAAAGAAAGACCATGCAAAGTAATACTGTGTAAAGAAAGCTTCTACTTAATATGCACGTCAAGTTGTTTCATTGAGTAATTATGATATCAGAAAATCAAACTCTCATGGTACCGAATCTTTCTAATTGCATGACCTTCAATGCATATCAACATTACACACTTTAGTAGCTAATTAAACCAAAGAAAGCATTCAGGGAAATGACTCCATAAAAACCCAAGGAATTGTCAAACATTCATAAATAACTGCGCCTGTCTTCTTCATAACCAGCCTGATAGGTAAGACTGTTAGGAAATTAGAACAAGTAATATTTAAGACACTAGCTAATATGATGATATTTGACAATGTTATGATCTTGGCATGCTGATTAGTTCATGGAAGATATGCAAGGGTAATAAGAAAATACTACAGGACTAAAGCCTATGAGGACTATGAACTGAGCATTCCTTTCTTTCAACTTCTAGTACTGCAACGTACAAAAGAGATTGATAAATCAGCAAAACCTGCCTAAAAAAGAGGAAATGGGTTGCCCAATTAATGCTACCACGGGTAGTGGATTGTTAAGATAACAAACTGAACTCAAGGCAAACCAGAGATGGCAACTAAATCTACAATCCATGGATACTGAACCCAATTCATCATTCTGAAGCATCACCCTTAAACTTGTAGGATATTTTCCCTCTCAATCTTTTGGTGGGAAGAGGGAAGTGTGGGTGGCAAAGAGGAGTTTCTCAGCCCACGTAAATGTCCCTAGAAGACTAGAAGAAGAATGAGTAAATCATCTTCCTTGAAGATGGGTGTGGAAAGGTGGGATGCATAGCTGCCTGCATTTCAATAAAATGTTGCCCCGAAAAAAGAAAAAATCGTTCTGCAATTTCTCTTGCACTATTAAGCCCTAAATATCCCAACCATAAAATTAGTTGGAAATGTCTTCCACAGAATAATTTGAAAAATTAGGGTAATGTAAATCTGTGTCACTAAGCATAAACAAACTAGGCTGCAACAGTTGAAACTTAGGATAAGTGTTCTTTTAATAGTGAACCCACTTAGGTATCATCTAAGGGAATGACGAATAAATGATCAGTCTAGAGCACGACACAAAAGATAGATGAGGCAGAAAATACGAACCAGAGACATCTGAAAAGCCTGTAGGATAGAGGCTCGTTCCTTGTTAACATGACGATTCTCCATGACATATTCCAGAAAGTTTTGTACCATAGAATTCACACCATTCTGCATTTAGAGAAGTGGACCCCACATTAGAGACTGCACAAAAACAGCAGTTCAAACAGCCAAACATCAGAATTAGACATACTAGGTGCTTGGACATACTTGTCTAACCAGCAAGGACATTTCAGTTCAAGACAAATAATGATCTGCATAGGAGAATAACATGGAAAGTAACCATTGGCTTCAACTAGACTAGAGGAAGCATTGTCACTGATGGACATAAGTTAAAAATGGAAAATTCGTGGCAGTACTCAACACTGAATTTCCCCACTAGTACAGAATCAGCATCCCAGATAACAGAATAGGCATACTACTAGTGCGTGCAGTTGATATAATTGGAGGTGCAAACCACAATGCTCCACAGAGATTGCGCAGTTCCATTTTTCCAATGTATAGTAAATTACCATGCGCTGTCATCTTCAAGACTATAAAGAAACTGCCTCAGCTAAAAGAGTTCATTTACCAAACATTAATCAGCAACTGGAGGCAAGCATGAAAAGTTTTCTGAAGCAAATCAAGCTGCTTCCCGTTCCCACCATAGGAATGCCATTGACCACAAGTCTTCATATAGGCAAAACCGAGATGAAGAAACAAGCTTGAATTTCAAACAAAATGTCCAGTTGACACCTTAATAACACTGCAAAAGGTTCTGCTAGATTCTTACATCAACAAACATGATTTCATTTTTCATTTTTGTATAAAATTGGCTGCCATTCCTAGGTTTTTTAATCTAAGCATTGCACTACAAACCACCTCCCAAAGATAGCATATAATTTTGGGAATGAGTTATAATAGTAAAAAATGGAAAAGGAAATTATTAGAGGCCAATGACTACCCATCACATGCAAGTAATCTCTCAGAATAATAAGAAAGAAATGGGTACTCAAACAATCACATTCTGCTTTCTATAAATCTTCATAAAGCATTTCACTATCCAAGCACTACCCAAGTCATCAACCTTAACTCCTAAAATCCAAATATCAATGAACAACAAAAAGTGGAGAAAAGTTTACTAAAAGTAGAATTCAACATTATCCAGCCTTAATACTTCTTATCATCCATCCCAGCCCGTAGCAGCTCACTCATTCCTAAGCCCAATCCATGCCCCATATATGCCAAAAAGAAAGTAACAACAAAAATGGGAAAAGAATGTGATATTTACCGAAAGCTTTAGAACATCACAAAGTTTAGCCATCTCTGCTCTCAGAAGAATATGAAGGCTCTTCTGTTCATTTGGTGTTCTTTCTTCAAGATGAGCCATGTCACTCTCATGTGAGAAAGGATTCTCACCAGAAAGAGGAATAGCTTTGTTTGCATTGCCCAATGTACAAGAAACTGATATTGGCAAAGACTCAGATTGATTGGCAGCTGCAGACACAGATGCTTCTGCTTAAGTATAGACCCTCTCACCAATCAAAGAGATGAAACAACTTAACTAGGATGGAGTAAAGAAGATTAAGTAAACAAAAGCTTTCGATTTATCAAGTATGACAGTGAGCATTTCCTTTAACATTTACCTGCCTTTGATCCTGGAGCTTGAATTCTCTCTTCAACCTCAGGTTGAAAAGATGGAGAATCAGAACCATCTAACACCTTCTGGTGCTTCTTTGCAGGTTCATCATTCTCAGCATAATGAACTCTCTTCCTGCTTCTCAAAGTTGATCCAGGCAACAATTTCCACCGAGGATTCCGTCCCTCCAACAGCTTCTTCCAATATATCTGGCGTTCTTCTCCATCAGTTGACTTAACCTCTCTCTCCCCAAGCAACAAACAATCTGAATGGTAAACACCCTCACTATGAAAAACTTTTGAAATTATAGAATCATGTTCATTGTTGTTCTTAGAAACATCGAGAAGTTTGGCCATGAAATCCTTAACAATATCATCCAATAGCCGCTGTTGTCCAGATGAAACATCGGCAGCAGATGCAGTGCTCTTTTCTGCATGATAATTGTCCAACCTCCTAAACAAGTATGAGGCACCCCACATGAGAAGAGTGTCATCAGTAGCACGACTTGAGCTTCGCAAGTTACTTTCAACATTCTTGTTGTGTTTTGCAAGTATCAATACTTTTTCTTCTAAAGTATACGATGAATAGAGCCTAAAAACTTTGATCTGGTCACTCTGTGAAATGATGGAAATTCGTTGTAGAGCCTTCATGTCATTTGCAGGATTCCAGTCAGTATCAAACAAGACAACAATGTCCACTGACAACTTGATGCTTGGCATACAAGCCCGAATGTCTAACAAAAACACGAACTCTCCGCCTTCCTTACTGTTGAACCTGTCCATAGTAGCCTGTCTTTTTGTCATTATGTCAAAAGTTGCTCCAAAACCCTCGTAAGAATTTTGTCCAAACCTTTGAGCCAGAAAATCTTCCAATATGCTTCCAATAGGTGTTCCCTCAGAACTGCCATTTGACTATCATTGGAAGGGGAAAACAAAAGCAAATTATAAGCCATGACAGAAGAAGGTAACAGGTCTATCCCAAAATGCATATGCTTGAAAATGATTCCCCATAGAAGAATGCAAGCTGTCAGTAAAAGGCGCAACAATACACTATGCAAACACAATGAATCCTCCTTCAACTTCAAATAAAAAGAATGTATTTCCAATTCCCCTCCATGTGTATATCTTCATGCATGTGAAAGACCATTAAAAGAATGATAAAAGAATGTCTGCACGTATGCACATGTGTGTGTGTGAGAGAAAGAGAGAGAGAGAGAGATCTGAAGTTTAACAAATGAAACTGCACCACAATAATACAGTTGCAGCCATAACTCAACACTTCCCCAAGTAGAAGAAAGTCAAAGGCCCAAGAAACCTAAGACACAAGCATCAAAAGAATGGCTAATAAACATTAATTGACAAACCCTAGAAATAATGTGTTCCTCACGGATCCAGATGTCCCATATAGTACAAATAAAATTTGGCCCAAAAAAATCAAATGGGAAAAGAGTTCACACAGATTCTGTGACCACATGCGATGACATTTACTGAAATACTCAACAGTCCACCTGGCACTCCAAAGAAAATAAAATCCGAGATACTAGTATGTATACTCCAGATTATTACACCTGCTGCTTGACAAACAACCACATTAATTTACTATAATGCTCCAAAATAAACTACAGCTATTCCTTCCTGTCAACCACCAATTCAAAAGGGAATACAGGTAAGATTGTTAGAGGGCCACCAATAGAATTTAAAATAGAATTTAACTATCTTACAGAATGACTTCAATGCCAAATTGTAAGAGAAAGCACTTAATCTTCTTATATTTTTCAACCAAAGTCTCCATATCCTGCTTTGCCTCAGCTATGTTACCACTTCCAAAAATTCGCTCATACGAAAAACTGAAGGTTCTTTATACTTCCACCAAAATCAGAAGATCAAGGTTCAATGCTGACAGCAGGATTTTAACTAGCAAGGGGAAGGTTGTATACAACTAGCTTTAGGAAGAAGCCATGCATACTAGATCGGATCTAATAGAATAACAAATCTGTCTTGAGAAAAAAACAAGATTACAATAATTCTTCACCATTTTATCCCCACAAAATTTACTTCAACACCTTTCACACTTGAGGGAATCATGAATGAAGATGTAAATTAGAAAAAATCAACCTCTCAAAGAATTTGCATCATTCACAAAGATAAAAGGCTTCATATTTAAGGATCTATGGACAAGAATTTGCCGAACTTGAAGGAGACAGACCCTAGAGACAACCCCTTTTTTGGTCTCTAAAGACAAACTTATTCCTCAGCAAACCAAAAGAATCAGCACTTAAAGGTGTATCATCACAAATGCTGGACCAAAGCAGAGCAAGGGGTAGGCACTCCCAAAGTTCCATGTGATATAAGTACAAAATCAAAGGAATCAATTCCTCATCTCCTTTTGCGTTCTTCTTGTTCATGGGATGGCATTGCAAATGCAACTGCACTTTGAAAAGGGGCAGGTTTTACTGATCCCAAAATGTGCAGAAAATTTTTTATACGCTCTTTGCGGTGACAAGAAGGGAAAGAAAATGACATGAGGTATTCACCATTTGGAAGGTAAGTAGGAATAATAGGAGGGAAAACAAATATGAGCTCCTCTTTCTTTGTCATACTTTTGGTTCACTTGTTTTCTTGCACTAAGAAAATTTTCCAATTCAGACATATCCTCAAACAACTGCCGTTTCCTTAGATTACAACATCCAACAATCAGGATGATGTGCTTGAAACCAAATATAGCCACCGCCATCGATCTGTCTTAAAAGGGGTTCAATCCTAGTCACTACCATTCCCTGCCTGCTATTTCCTCTCCAACCACCCTCACCCCAAAAAAAAATTTTCTTTGAAAGAAAAAGGGAAAATTCAACAACAGCAGCAGCAGTGGCAGTAGCAACAAAAAAATAATTTCCTGGAGACAGAAAGTTCCACAATTGTATGTCAACAGAATAGACAAATTATATACCTGGAAAAGGATGAGAACTCTAAGCTTGCGTCTTCTAATCTTAGAAAGAATCAGATCGAGAAGATGTAGTTTGCCACTAGCCGTTATTCCAACATCCAACATCTCAGGTGGTTGGAGTCCCTTAATGACTGAGGTTTTAGTATACAAGTCCACAGTATAGGGATGACTACAACACTGTAAAGGAAAACCAGAAATGAAAATTAAAATATTTCCAGTTCAACTGTAAGAAGAGAAACATTCTACATATGTTTTTAACACACCATCTCTAATTATTAGATGTAAAAGAGGAAATCAAGACAGGTTCCCTTAAAGAGAACCAAGACAGCATATTCGAGCTAGATAACATCAATGCAAACACATAGATGAAAATAGCATTGTGTACTGTAAAACACAGAAAAAATTATATGCAAAGCTGCAAACCGATTGTGTATACCTTCCGAAGTGTCTTCAGAATATCTAAGAGGGCCCCAACACCATCCCTCTTTGAAGGAGAGCAAAGAGCAATAGTGTTTTTAAGTAGCATGGAACAGTACTGCTCCAGCTGCAAGTTTGATATCGGAACAGGGACCCAGTACTCCACAAACTTAGAAGACTCAAATTTGCTTCCATATGCTGTAAAATGTGATAAGCTCTCCTTCAGTTTAACAAGATTATCACTCAGGTTCAACTTCAGATCTCCAGAAGAATCAAGCAATGACAACACATACTGGTACTCAGCTACAACATCCTGCGCATTTTGGAAGGTTTTACAGCCCCTTTATTTCCCTCTCTTAAATCTCCTTCACATTCCACACGAATCAAACAACTAGAAAAAGCTAAAAGGAGAAAAGTACCTTTAGTTGACTGCTAAAAAGAAGCAGCCTCACATTCGTTTGAAGCACCTTAATAAGTGCCACATTTGTGTTCATACTCCTTGATTGGCACTCATCAACTATAACTGCTTCCCATTTAATCTCTTTAAAAGTTTGTAAATCCTGCAGCCAATAGCATAACCAGCACAAATCAGAGACCATAAAACCCATCACTGTACCAGCACTTTTTCTTCCACACAAAATTTCCCACATTCCCAACACCCCATCTATACTGTAAAAATAACATCTGACTAGCAAAGAATCTTACACAGAATATTCAGTTGCTGCCACAACCTAAAGTAGTAGAACTCAATCCCCAAAAATTTTTTGATCACTAACAAATTGGACACAGAACCAATTATCATCTAAATGTTCTGTGGCCTAAAAGATTGTGCAGCAATGTACTGAAACAGGACCATACCTCACTAACAATTTCCATAGTAGATAACAATACTTGAAGCAATATACCACCACTTTCATCATAGAACTCCAGTGTCCTGATGATGCTCCTGGTATCCCTATTTCCACTGTAAACTACGACATCAACTGACAGTGCTATTCGCATAAATTCAACTTCCCACTGGGACAAAGCAGCGGAAGTTGTAACAATGAGAAAAGGCTGATGATGTTCAGACAATGCTTTGATGAATAAGATCACAGTCTCCAATTGATCCTGCAAAGACATAGTCAATGCTACATCTTAGCTTTCTTGAGGAAAAATAAATGCCAAAAGTTCAGCCTTCCTACTCGAGACACAAAGATGATCCATTAACAGCAAACTGCAATAAAGATACTGAAAGTAGCAGCAATACTAGTTTACAGGAAGCAATTGAGACTCCCATCAAAGACAATCAAGCACCACATTCAATACACAGTAAGTGCACAAATAATCCATATGCATGATAATACTGCATTAGCTTTCAACGGAGAAAATCACCTTCAGACTTATACCCAAATTTTCAATGACATCAAGAAAAACAATTAAACCTCCACCTCAACTCCATCTCATTGATAGAATTAACATTTTCCATGAATTTCCTCATTGCAAGAAAGGAAAATAAATAAATAAAAAGTGGCTACTAAAAAATTACCCAAAATACCATAAAATTGCTAATAGTTTACCTACAATACCACACAGTAGGTTAATGTTGGTCCACAGAAAACAACACATCTACTCTCATGCCAGCTCTAAAGCAGCATAGAGCACAAGCAAGCTCTAGGTGCCTTACAGATATCCAGAAACTTACAGCAAATTCACTCTTCTACAGAATAGATGGGTAAATATTCACTAACACATTTTAAAGGACTATCAAAAGGAAAGGACAAATGATTTCCAAATAGCAGTACAACAGACAAAAGTCACAAACTCACTCAATAAAAGTAAAGACACAATAAAGACCTATGCACCTGAATTCTAATCAACAATCAACAAATCACAAAATCAACCAAATAGGCAACTTTCAAGAGGATGGATCAATTAAACCAATTGCAGTAGCCAGCTCTTCCTTACCAGACAATTGACACGTCAACATCCAAAAGTTTAATCGCCTATTTAGCTTCGAATAATGTTGTTTTCAAAATATAATGAAGCTAAAAAGTGCACTAACCAAAAATAAACATTAACTTGTAAGTTTTTTAATCAGACATTTTCTACCGTTCTGTACAACCAGGAGGAAATAATACAGACCTAAAACAGTTGCAGCAGTACTTGAATCAAATCAATGATGTATCAACTCCGAAAATTTCACGTGCATTCAATGCCTATTCAGCAATTAAGTTAATGCAACCCCTAATGATGAATGGTAATGAATAGTCATTCAGATGTCTGTTGTTGCATCACGTTCTTGGTCTCATCCTCACAGTTTCACATCTACTCTACTCATGCAGTTCATGTGTACTTAAAAAAAGAGAAAGAAATTCATAGTCTGAAGTTTTCTTTCTAAGAAGTTAGCAAACAAGAACAGCTTCTTCTTTTGAGGCACAACTTTTATCTTTTGTAACTATAATATAATAGATAATGATAAGTTTGATAAAAAGTTTGAATATGACTACTTTAAGAACTCCGTACTGTTGCTGAAATATTACTAAAATCCCTCCCTCTGAAATTACTTCTAAAATCAAATTGCCTTTTGAGCAACAGCTAATATTCTTTTATTAGAGGTGTGTGTTCTGCTAACAAGAGAAAATCTGACAGAGAATCTGCAATTACAATTGTTATGGTATACTTGTAGTTTTTAACATCCTTATGTATGGTTAACCAGTTTCCCAAAAAATACTGCAAATTTTAAAGGACACAAGTTGCAGGAAAATGCAGGAAACTTTTACTGCCTTCCTGACAACAAGACACCCTGTAAAAAGAAAATAACTCCCTTCAATTTCCTACACTTCTTCTCGCAACCAAAGGTTAGGTAAATGTTCCAATCATACAACTGAGCAGGCCCATGCTAACACCTTAAGCCTCAAGGCAGCTATTATTACCAGAAAAGGGACACTTGTAAACACATCCGTTGGATTTTCAAACAAAAACATAACTATTTAAAGATTTAGGCTAAAGATCTGTGACTTGAGCAAATGGAACCAGAAAAGAAATTATGTATGCGCAACATTAAATTTCATCTGGTCCAAATTTGCATGTGACAACACAGCCATGAAAGCAGGTAGCTGACACTGACACTGAAATTTCATAGGCAGGGCGAACATGTGGACTGCCCTAATGCAAAAAAAGATTAAAAACAGCAAAAATGAAAGAAGCAGAAAGAAAGAAACTTGAGCATAGCTGTCAAACAAGCTCACCTGTTCATCAAAGACAACAACACTCTGGTTCTTATACCAAAACTCCCGCAGCTTGTTCACATTGTTTAACATATTGTCATCAGCTCTAAATGATCCTCCTGCTGGAAGTTTCTGCAGTTCAGTAAAAGCTCCCTTTGCACTCTGCAGTATCAGCAAGCAAAGACAAATGAAAATTGCAATTCTGTCGCACACAACTCTTTACACTTCATATTTTCACCACAAAAAATTTTTGCCACAAAACTCACTTACGGTACAATGACAAGTGAACATAAGCATCTCAATAGATGAAATAGAGAGCAGTTAGTAACATACAGCCTCCATCCCATTTTATATGTCATGGTCAACTTTGCACAAAGTTTAGAAAAAGTAACTTTGATCAAAACATATCAACTACCAATGCAACTCTTTCCATTATTGCCCCTCAAACTCCAATGTTATGTTAGTTGAACATGGAATATTAGAAAAGGAACAACTACCAAAAATATGAAGATGATTTGTAACCTTATTTACTGAAGGAACATCGCTAAAACGTTTTTTTTGGGGAATTGTATGAAGGGTACAATAGGAAAGTTGAGCTCTATATATTTCCATTTTTAAACCATAACAATTATTTTAGGACAAAGCAAAATAGTAACCAGGATATGAAAAGCAAGAAGCGTAGAAGTCTCTGCCATAAAGACTCCCCACTTAAGAAACTCCTCTTTTGTGTGTGCATATTTATATGCATACTTTTCAACAATAAATACCCTAAGTGGAAATTAGAATGTATTTCTAGGTGGAGACCAGAGGATACTAAAACTTTATGTTGAGGGAGAACCGATGATAATCCCCAAACCAGATTCAACACAATTATGCATCCAGGAACCTGGCACGCCATATCAAGGTGAAACCTCCAAATTTTACTAAAGTTTCTGGGACTACATTCCACTAAGGAGAAACTAAAGGCCAAAGTTAATGCATCCATGATCCAGCTCAACATCCAATCACTTGTTGAGACAAATATCCTCCAGCTCTTTAAAAAAAATACCCAGACAAACTAAAGAGAAAATGCAACCCACATGAAGATCCACTCTCTGAGTGATGGACAGCGTCAGAAAGAACTTAGATCCAAATCAGCAAGAAAGTTCTCAAGAAAGGAGGTAAAAATAAAGAAAATACTGATGCCCAGCATGCCAATTTACAGGCATTTTGTTGATCCAACAAGCACTAAACAATATATCAACTTAAAACAATTTAAAGTACGTTGCACATTTAACAGTGTAATTAAAGTCACCTTGTCAGACACTTTTCTTGTCTTCTGATGACGAATTTCATACTCTCTCACAAGTCTCTGCCCTTGAGGTGAATGTAGGAACTTCATGCTATCAACTTCCCATGTAGCATGCTCATAATCAAGCCCACGCCATTTGACAAGCCATTCAAATTGGCAATAGGGAACAGCATCATTATTTGAACTTGGATACTCATCCTGATGACTAAAGGACATTAAACGTCTCTTTCTAAGCAAACGATGTGGCAACCTCCACTCTGGGTTCCATGTAACAATCTGAAGCCCAAAAATAGAATCACCATATATCCCGAACAAAGTATAGTAAACTTTTAAGCAGAGTAAATGATCCAATTACTTTAAGCCATGAAAATATTGACCTGATGCTCTCTATTAAACTTTTCAACCAGAGAAGGAGATTCATGAAGCATCAATGTTTCTGATACCCAATGATTGTAAACGTGAGCAAGACCTTGATACTTAACAAGATACTGCTTCTGCCTACGTATTCCTGAGAAGCAATAAAGACAAAATTGGCATAACAAGAATAATTCCTAAATAAATCACAGTCAAGTAATAGAAATCATTTCTGAACATCATGCCAAATATTTTTGTCCCACGAAGCAAGTTAAAACAAAGGAATCAGACCAGACCTTTCATATCTGAAACTACAACTTCTCTAACATCCCAAATGGACTCTACTCCTTTTGACACTGTATGGACACCAAATTCTATCTTCTTCTTAACACAGAATGCACAGTGCCAGACTCCAGGTGTTTCATCAACTAAAGAAGGATCCAGACAAGATACATGGTAGCATCTTCTACAACTTTCTCCAGCGCAGAACCTACAAAGTAAGCAAAACCGTCACACAGTCTGAGGCATCTTCTAAGGTCAAACAGAAATCACAGGAGAAGGAATAAATCTGCTAAAGCAATAAAAAGCAAATCTATTTTAGTGTCAAAGGGTACCCCATAAGCAGCAGTACAAACACATTAACCCCCTTACTACAAGGTGAAACCACAACAAATCTAAATTAAGCTTGAAAAGGCGCAAAAAGGGACATACCCACACAAAAGAAAAAGTATCAGATGCAATCTAGTCCAAGACATTTTCCCAAATTGTCTAAACAATAAAAGCATAAAAGCATAAAAGCATAATTTACCCACAGGAGCTTTCCGCCCTTCTTGCACATCACGCACACATTTTGAACATCAGTCTTGGTGACTGAAAGAGTCTCCTTTGATCTTGGAATGCAATTGTGTCTCCCAACTGATTCTGAATTAAAGGCAGCTTCAAGATTTCCACTATCCTAAAATTTTACGGAGTCAAAAAAAGAAAATCATCACTCATAATGAGATCATAGCATATGGGTGTATAACAAAAAGTGGACAACATTGCAATAGCGATTTATACAAACATCCACGTTAAAGTTTTGCATGGTAAAATACTCCCATCAACAACGTGGCTTAAAAAGATAGCATGAGTGCAGGAAGAATGATGTACCAAAAAAATAATGACCATAATTAAAGGAGAGAAAAGAGAACCTAAGCTGCAATTTCCCATGTAAAACACCAAGAATTATAACTTAACAATTAAGTTCAGAAGTTAAATTCATTCTTACGAATAAAAGAAGCAAATGACTGATCAGAACAGCATGACAGTGCAATTGAGGGTGTTAAACTACAGCTAAAACAAAAGACATCTCAAATCATCATATAAGGAGCCTATGCAATTGAGTAAATTCACTTAACCAGGTAGCTTACTATATAGTCATGTGCTTGACAAAAAAATTGGGCCCCAAGCTTCGCAAAAGAGCTACATGTACCATGCAAAGAGCTGAATGCAAAAGAATTGGGCCCCAAGCTTCGCAAAAGCTACATGTAATCCCTTAACACTTCCTTTTTGACCAACCAAATTGAGTGAAAAGAAATTGGCCAATTTTTAATGAGATAAAACCATGTGATAGCATGCAAATTTTAACTATCAGCCTTGGCAATTAAGCTTATGCTTAAAATTTTTTGTTCATCTTTCTCACAGCAATTACGGTAAAATAACATTCAGAATAAAGCAATGCATCTGTTATGTTGTGCTATTATGACCATAGAGCAAAATTCATAACATTACTACAAACTAACCTTATTTCTTGAGATGTCACCTGAGGTACAGCTCAGAGTAGCTCCGCAAGAACAGAGTTCCTCTTTTGGTGAATCATAATCTGAC
This sequence comes from Coffea eugenioides, assembly GCF_003713205.1. NCBI lineage: Eukaryota > Viridiplantae > Streptophyta > Magnoliopsida > Gentianales > Rubiaceae > Coffea > Coffea eugenioides. Next base: position 43,699,071 of record NC_040035.1, on the reverse strand, counting down.
CTGCCAAAAAAAATGATATACTATGGGTCCTGGATGTACAAAGCCAGTGGAAAAACAAAGATAGATAGCAGTAGCACCCAACAACTTTTCCATTGTGCATTATCTCTTGCTTTAGATACCGTACAGCCTAGCATAAAATCTACTGATAACCAGTAACTTGCATTTTGAAGAAAAATTGAAAATTTTCATACTGCAAGATGTATCAGCAATATGATCCGAGAATAAAAGAACAATCAAGCAGAACTGACAATACAGAGAAACAATGCCCTCTTACAGCCAAAAAAGATGAATTAGCTCAATTTCTTCTTTCCAAATGATAAGAAAAGAGAAAATTTGACTGCCTTTGAATCAGCAATATGATCCAAGAATAAAGAAACAACCAGGCAGGTCCGACAATGCAGAGAAACAATACCCTCTCACAACCAAAAACAACATGAATTAGCTCAATTTCTTCTTTCCAAGTAATAAAAGAAGGAAGAAATTTTGATTGCCTTTACTTTTTCCTCAAGCATACTTAATTGCATATATAATAACAGATCAAGAGCACAAAAAACCTAATTAAGAAAGGTACACCTATCATCTTCAGTAACACAAGCATAAGCCTTACAAGTAAGATGGAGTAAATTTACAAGCTTATTAAAGCCTTTCATATATGATGAATACATAAGCAAGAGTTCACCATAGATTTGTACTCAGTCAACCAAAATCACACTTAGTAAGAAATACACCATTTAGAGTTAAAGATACATTTGTACTCATTCAAGGAAAATGCACACTTAGATGGCTGTGCTAAATGCTATCCTGTACTAAAACCTGTATCACATATGAAGGTACATCAAGCACTATGAAAACCTGGTTAAAAGAACCCATTTTAGCCGGACAATCAACTCCAGTATTCCTGTCTGAGTAAACATCCATGAACACTCGGCAATCCTCGATGATGGTGGCAGCTAGTTTCCATGCATGGTTGCCTTTATTTAACAGATGGGCTGCTAAAAAAGTTGATATGATGCCTATAATACAGCTAGAAAGGACATCTCATGAAAAGTAAGACTACTGACAGATCATGAAGAAACTGTTTTGCCAAAAGGTATCCCTGAAAATATATGACTAGGAAGACCATGAAGACAAGTGTTCGTCCAAAGTTTATTGTGCCATCCACCTGCCAGTTTACAATTTTAATTTGTTTGGATTGTAGTTTATTTGACAATTTTATTTACTTAAATCAACACATTTTCCAACCACCTTTTTATCTCACATACATCACATCAAAAATGTGCTACGGTATTTTTTTCAAAAAATTATTCCAAATAATCTACTATCCAAACACACTCAATATATTTTCTAAACACACGTTATAATTTAATAAAGTGTTGAAGTACGTTGCTGTGGTAGATACATAAGGCTCTTTCAGATGAACTAAAGTAGTATCAGAAGTTAGGATTTCCACTTATGAGAAATTCTTTCAACCCTATATGGAGTTAAGTTTTATATATGAGGAATTGCTGAAATTTTCTTTCAGCCTCCAGAAACAAGATAATACATCAAAGTGCTCTCCAGTAATCTAACACCTATGGCATCCTTAATTGGGAGAAAAAGACAAAGGACTCTGTAAATGGTTGGAAAGTCTGCACCACAGGGATAAGCAACAATGTGGCATTCAAAGGAGCAGTAATGAAAATTCACTATACTGATGAGCTGTTGAAGAAAGTCCATGACCTTGGGAACCTATCAGCACGTATAACCGAGCTAAGGTAAAGGGCATTGACAAGAGAAAAGATTGATAACTCGAAAGAACAAGAGGTTGACAATTCCATTGGCTTAGCAGCATCTAATAGCATCAAAAAGCAATAGGAAGAACTTCAGCTCTGTTTACTTGAAGTTCAGAATGACATCAAGCAGATCCTGGAACGAGAGATTATGTAAAGAAGAGATTCTGGATCATTATTTCCAACAGCAACTTAGGAAGCCAAAGCAAAAGATGTAACAGTAAGACCAAGCACCATGACAGCACAGCAACCTACACCGTAAAATGGGATTATCCAACTGGTACTCTGTTATACAAATAACTCATTCAGAGAAAACATGCTCGTTAAATGTGAGGAGTGAAACACCACGTAAAGAAGGGGACTGCAACAGATGGATAATTCTAAACTAAAACTTAACAAAACCCAAACAAAGATTGCAAGGGAAAGATTTTTTAAGACAAATATGGAGGATTTGCTCCAGTGACACTTGTTTATCTGGGTTGCACATCTCAGAATGGGAGACTTTGAGAGAGATGGAAAAAGTGCTTGTAAAAGGCTCGAAATTGACCCCCCATCCCATCTGGATTGAAGTTAGTATAGAATGCACTGGGAAAGGAGAAGGACATACATCAGGTGACTACTAAACTAGGAATGCTTAAATTTTTGGATAAATCAGTATCTATTAGAGAGATGAATCAGGCTCCTTTCTCAAAAGATTCACTTGATAGGAAGATGGTCAATATGCACAGGACTATATTGGTATTTAGGTCTAAACGATGAAAGACCAGGAGCAATGCCCTTAATTTTCTAAACAATACAAACATAGCAATATACACACAAAAAAAGTGCACACTTGATGCATGATAATAACCTCATTTGAGAGCATTTCAAAAAATTTGAAATGAAACAACTGATCCCCGAAAATCGGGATATGCAAGGCTTTATAACAAAAAGAGAGAGGATCAAAGCACCTTCGCCTCTTACAGCAGACAGCACAGTTCCCAACAAAGCCATATATATCATTCTCCCCGGATGCTGCAGGATCAGACTCGGCAACCAGAGCAGAGACAGATTTACTAACAAGGATTCCTGTGACATCAGGCGCTACATTAATTGTAGACCCCTTTTCTTCTGATTGCATGCATCGGGCACCACTTTCCAACTTAGTATTACAACCAAGTGGACTCGCCATACAAGTCAACGTCACCATCTCAGGAATCTGAGAATTTCCAGTAGTAGAATTAATATTGGGCTCAGAGATCTTGGCATCACAATCTTTCAAACCAAATGCAGCTCCTGAGACAGCTCTCTCCAAAGGTTTTTCTCTCGAGTCTTCTGTGACCCTCATACCGCATTCATGTCCTTCATTCTTGTCCTCTAATTGTTTTAAACAACTCATGTTACCACCACTATCAACTTGAGGCAACAGGTCATGTCTTTCCAACTCGTCCTCCCTACCTGCATGCAGTAAACAATGACAAACAAGGAAGACATGCAGGTCAACCAAATCAGCCTGTTACCACCCAGAAGCAGCCAAAAGTTATATGAATTATGATTCAACTGCTTTCAACCATCTCAAATGTATCATAACATACACTACAAACTGCTTTCAACCATCTAAAATGCATCATAAAATACATTATGATTAATACCAATGACCAAATTAGCAAGCTCATTCTCCACTCAGTTCAAGATATTGGAATTAATATTATAGACACTAACATTTATGCAGCATGAATTTAAACGCTTGTATCCAACATAGATACTGGAAAAATATACCGTGCGAAAAATTCTAAGTTTTCAACAGTCATCACAATGTTAAGTGGAGGGCCTCGCATGAGAAATTTGCCTACCTGATGCTGAACATATTTGTTTTCGTTTGAACAAATCCTTGTAACTGCGAGCATCCATTCTCTTCCTCTTTACACCAAAAGATTCTTGGTTCCATTTTTCACCATGGTTGACGTTTTCAGTTCCCATCGTCAACTGCTTTACGCTCTTCTGTTTCTTTTCCCGCCTGCTCATTCTGTCCGCTGAACTGGACACTTTCTCCAAGCTCTTTGATCCATATGAAGTTGATGAACCAAGTGCTCTACTCCTGTCAGACCTTCTTAAAGGACTTGGGGCGCTCTGTTTCTCCAGTCTCTCAGATTTCCTGATAACCGGAAGAGGTGTTGATGGCATCCGCTTTTCAAGTCGTTCAGACTTCCTAGTACTTGATGGGCTCGATGTCATTTGTCCTGAGGATGATGCACCCTGAGTTGTCTGCCTTAAACGTGAAGCATCAACCTTTAACGTGCCAGAGTTCAAAGTTCCTTCCCCGCTATCCATACTTTTACCTGAACTGTCACCCTCAAAATCTTTATTTCTCTGCCTAGAGCGAGAATCATTAGCCATCCTTTCAGCTGCAAACCACTAAATTGTTCAGCTTAACTATTCCAAAATACGAAACAAAATTGACAAATACATTAAGGGCCTTTACAATTAGGTAGTAGCAAGTGGTACAGATCTCTCTTCCCGAATGCACTCTAAGCATAATCCTATAAACTAAAACCAATGAATCTCAATCAAGTATTATGCAAATCCTCACTAAATTACAATTTTCACCTCCCCTTCCTACCTAAAAAACTTCTTTCTTTGACAAAAAGAAAAAGGACATGGTTGTAGAACAGCTCCTTCTAGCTTGGTGCCCTAATACTTCAAGACTTGGGAACGAAGAACGAAGTGATAGCACAATGCAGGACTATTAGGGCAATTTCCAAAAGCCAAATCAAATCCTGTTAACATTATTTGATTTCCAAGTTAAGAAATTACAAATTCTTTGCCTAAAAAAAAAAAGAAATTACGAAATTTTGGAAAATGCTGAAAATGCAAAGCAAAATTCCAACCAATCCTACTTCCCTAGTGCAAATTTTAAGCTTAAAAACACTAATTAAGCTCAGAATTAACACTAGCAATACCAAGAAGCACTCTTAGTTACCTCTGGGTTTAAAGAAAACCCTAGATTCTTGAATCCACGGCTCCCGAAAAAAACCCTGGTTTCTAGCAGTACCTCGATGTTCGTGAATTTACTTCGGTGCTTACCAAGGTAGAAGAACGGCCATGCAACACACAAATGAAACAACTGCTGAACTCGTCATACCTCGGACTCTTACGGTGTTCCAGCGGCGGTGCAGGATTCTTTATTTCCATTTTTGCCCTTGACGGTTTTCATTGTTTAAAGGAAGCGAAACGTTGTAATGACTATTATACCCTTGGTTTCTTTTTATTTTTGGGTGGATAAAAGTAGACAATTCATTTTATTTCCATGGGTGAATATTTTAATAACTATTATACCCTTATTTCCTTTTATTTTTGGGTGGGTAATGTAGGAAATGGGAACAGAAGGTTAGAAATAGAATTATAATACACGCAAAGTTCTATTTAGGTTTAATTGCACGTTATTTCTTTAATTAGAGATCAGCAGTGATTCACTTCCTATGTTCACAAAATCTATAAATTGCTTCGTGAAGAGGCGATTTTTGGTGGCCGACCTGGTCGAGATGAGGTGAGGTGAATTCGTAAGTCCGAAGTGAAGAGGCGATTTTTGGTGGATAAGTAAGCCGACCTGAATCAGTCCTCTCTGAGATGAGGTGAGGTGAATTCGTGTGTCCGAAGTCGACCTCCTTGTCCGAAGTGAATGGCGGGGCTTCTCCCCTGGGATCACTCCGACGATCAAGTTAGTATGAGAACGAGAAATATGCTAGAGTATGAGCAAATGAACAGTGTATGCTTACTTGTTGGGAGTGTGTCTGGGGTATTTATAGAGGGAGAGTAGAGGACAAAGCGGAGGGCTTATGCTGGTGGGACCCACCCTCTGGTCATTACGGCTCTGTCCCGTGTCAGGAGGTCTGACTCTGACACTGTAACTGCCTGGGCATGATGACGGGGAGTATTGTGCAGGTGCCATTAAGTGCCTCCAGTGCTTTTCAGATAAAGCACTGGTCCTGGGTGATGTCAGATGGTTTGACATCATCAGCGTGCAGCTGAGGTGGGGGTGCCGAGGTCGGCTACACAGTAGGCTAGGGAAACGGCCGAGGTCGAGCTCAGGGATGATGCCCGGGACACGGATGAGCTCTGATGAGGGACGAGGTGAGTTCACCTCGGCCACTCGGGATGGCCGAGGTGAGCATCCTCAATAAGCCCCCCAAGCCTCGGATGCTCCGAGCAAGGGAGGTGCCGAGGCTTCCTAGTGCTGAAGTCATGAAGAGTCGAGGTTCCGAAACTGCTCCGGAAGATGCGGGGACTTGACACGTGGGCGAGTCAGTTGATAGGACGTGGTCACTGGTAACCGTCGCATCGTGAAGTAGTGGGACGTTTCGTGCAGTGGGTGTCAGCCGAAAGGACGGGGCATTAATGAAGAGAGAGAGACAGAAGGGCAGGTACTCAGTATCTTGAATTCGAAGAGTTGCCGCCTTTCCGTATTCTGGCTGCCTCTTCGGGTTCCCCTTAGACTCCTATAAATAGGGGGTCTTTCTCACCGCATGGCCCATCATTTTCTTCCTCTGCCTGGGACTTGCCAAATTTACGTCTGTTGCCGAGATAGAAAACACAAGGACAGGCTGCCAAGCCCCCGGCGGCTACACGCACTCCCACCAAGGTCGGCCAGAGCAGCTCGGCCACCGCGGCTACTGGGTCCACCTCGTCCGTGCCGGGGGGAGTGCCTCTCGGAGTCGTCACGGCACTCCCACCTCCTCAGGGCCGAGGCAAGCAGTTGAAGGCCCCGGTCAATCCAGTCTCGGGGACCTCGCTATGGAATCGTTTCCATAGCCCCCCAGTGTTTCCCGGGGAGGAGAAGACGCACTCCGGCAATCATTGGTGTCCGAACTGGAAGATTTCGGTCAACGACAGGTGCCAAAATCCTCGGGTCGCTCAAGAGCTAGTAATGCACTCCACTCTGCCAAGGGATTTGGAGTTCATGAAGAAACTGAGCCCGGCCGAGCTGGTTCAAAGTCTGATGGTGACCACGGCTTCCAACTCAGCTTTTGCGGCCGAGATGGCTCACAGATACTGTGCTCTAGTCGAGGAGCAGGATACCGGCAAGCTGCAGACTCAGATCTCCAAGTTGGAGAAACAACTGGCGGTGTCCGAATCCGAGAAGTCGGAGCTTCAGAGGCAACTTCAAGAGGCTGAAGCTAAGGGTGAGGAGGCCGAGGCTACGATGAATAGTCTTAGATCAGCCCTCGAGGAAGAGCAGAAGAGGGGGGACGAAGTGAAGAAGTCCCACGCACAAGCTCTCGAGGGTGCTGGAGCCTCGGCTGTGGACGCGTTTCGGAGGTCCGATGCCTTCATCAAGGACCTCGGCCAACTGCTTACGCCTAACTTCATGTTTGGCTTCACATCGGCCATTGACGAGGCCGCAACTCACCTCTCCTCCGAAGCCTTGGAGTCTTTGAAAAATCATGCCAGCTACAATGAAGACTCCAAGGAGTTATGTGATCGGATGGCCGAAGGCATTCAGGCAGGAAGGAACTTGGCCGAAGTCCAGGTCGAGTTCAACAAGTGGCTGTCCGAACTCGACGACGTGTTCGAGGACGTGGAAGTAAAGGAAGCTGAGGGAGACGAAGCCGGGGGGGACGAAGTCGGAGGGGACATCGGAAAAGAGCCTGGAGATGAACACCCCGGCGGAAAAGAGGCCGAAGAGGAGGCTGCCCAGGAGGGAGCCAAGACCGGGAATGGAGCCGAGACGGGGGTCTAGGCTCATATGCTTCGAGGGGGTGGTCGAGGTGGAAAGTGCTTAGCAGCATTCGGACCTCGGCCTTGTATTTTTTTTGTAACGCTCTTTTCTGTTGAATGAAATCTATTCCTTCTGTTCTCAGTATTTCAATTTCTTGTTTTGACTTCTTCCCTTGCTTGTCCCCCTTATTTTTTAACTGCGTAATAACCATATTGTTTTCAGGTCGTTAGCCGAGGTAGTAAAACGGGCAGATACCACCTTGATTTATAATGGGCCGAGGTGGCTCTTCGGGAGGTGCCACTGAGTAAGGCCGAGGTGGTAAAACGGGCAGATACCACCTTGATTTATAATGGGCCGAGGTGGCCCTTCGGGAGGTGCCACTGAGTAAGGCCGAGGTGGCCCTGCGGGAGGTGCCGCTGATTAAGGCCTAAGTGGCCCTGCGGGAGGTGCCACTGAGTAAGGCCGAGGTGGCCCTGCGGGAGGTGCCGCTGAGTAAGGCCTAAGTGGCCCTGCGGGAGGTGCCACTGCCGAGGTGGCCCTTCGGGAGGTGCCGCTGAGTAAGGCCGTGGCCCTGCGGGAGGTGCCACTGATTAAGGCCGAGGTGGCCCTTCGGGAGGTGCCACTGAGTAAGGCCGAGGTGGCCCTTCGGGAGGTGCCGCTGAGTAAGCCCGAGGTGGCCCTTCGGGAAGTGCCGCTGAGTAAGGCCGAGGTGGCCCTTCGGGAGGTGCAGCTGAGGAAGGTCGAGGTGGCCCTTCGGGAGGTGCCCTGAGTAAGGCCGAGGTGGCCCTGCGGGAGGTGCCACTGAGTAAGGCCTAGGACTGTCCGGGCCAAAATGACCATCCTCACTACCCGTGCCAAGACCTCGGCACTAATGAGCCATCTCGGTAACTCAGCTTACAATACCCTTTAGGGTCAGATTCCACAACTCGGTAAGGGCCTTCCCATTTCGGGCATAATTTCCCCTGCGGCTCAGCTCGGCTGACTGAATTTTTCCTCAGAACCAAGTCTCCAGGCTGGAATTGAGCGGTGTCAGCTCAACGTTCGAGGTGGACGATCTTCCTTTCACTATTCGATCGAAAATACTCCGGCGGTCCCGGAGTTGGGTTGAAGTGCCATTTGGGCCGGGTTCACCTCGGCCGGTGTCTCTCCTCCGGGGATCTGGCCCCGTACGAGATGCTTGGGCTTCTCGCTTCATGCGGTTCACATCCTCACTTCGGATTCCCTGGTCCACTCTATCCCAGAGTTCCCGAAGTGTACGGGGGTACTCCCGATGGATTTCAGTGTTGAAGATTCCCGCCACCAATCCGTTGGTAAAGGCCGCGATAGTTACCTGCTCGTTCTGGTCAGGTATCTGCACATTCTCCTCGTTGAACCTTTGAGTATACGAGCGAAGGGACTCGCCCTGACCCTGTTGCAGGTTCAAGAGGTAAGCTGAAGTCTTGGTGATTGGTCGAGATGATACAAAGCGGTGGATGAACCGGTCTATCAGCTCGTCCAGGGAGGAAATGCTCCCTGGTTCCAGACTCCAGAACCACTTCCGGGCAGTCCCATGTAGGAAGATGGGGAAAGCTCGGCAGATCACAGCGTCGGGGACGCAGTAGAGTCGGAAAGCGGAGATGAAGGCGCGGAGGTGATCCTCGGGGTCACCTCGGCCATCGTAGGTGTGCAAGTTTGGGAGCTTGAAGTTCGGGGGAACCATCTCCCCATTGATGTCATCAGTAAAGGGCGGAGCCCTCATGTACTCAGAAGCTAGGCCTCCGGGACGCCGAGGTGGGTCCTCGGCTCGTTTTCCCAATAGTCCCCGAGAAAACGCTCGGGAGATGGAGGCAATCTTGGAGGTTGCCTTGGATGAGGCTCGCCTGGAGGTGCTCCGAGATAGACGCCTATCTTCGGAGTCCTCGCCTGAGGGCACTTCAGGGGACTTCGTCGGTCTCCTCTTGGAAGACTCGGCTTTTTCTTTTCCCTGCCTCTTGAGGTACCTTCCTAGTTCCTCAAAGATGTTGGGGTTGTCCGTGACAAACTCGGCCATCTTGGCGATGGCCTCCTCATTGTTGGGCTGGGTCCTTTGGGACCCATGTTCCTCAGAGATACGGTCTTGCTGGGCTCCGGATGTCTGCCCAGCCCCAGTTGAGGGAACTCTTCCGCTTCTGGAGCGCGTGGATCTCATTTTAGCAGTAATCTCGTTCCCACAGACGGCGCCAATTGAAGAGGCGATTTTTGGTGGATAAGTAAGCCGACCTAAATCAGTCCTCTCTGAGATGAGGTGAGGTGAATTCGTGTGTCCGAAGTCAACCTTCTTGTCCGAAGTGAATGGCGGGGCTTCTCCCCTGGTATCACTCCGACGATTAAGTTAGTATGAGAACGAGAAAATGCTAGAGTATGAGCAAATGAACAGTGTATGCTTACTTGTTGGGAGTGTGTCTGGGGTATTTATAGAGGGAGAGTAGAGGACAAAGCGGAGGGCTTATGCTGGTGGGACCCACCCTCTGGTCATTACGGCTCTGTCCCGTGTCAGGAGGTCTGACTCTGACACTGTAACTGCCTGGGCATGATGACGGGGAGTATTGTGCAGGTGCCATTAAGTGCCTCCAGTGCTTTTCAGATAAAGCACTGGTCCTGGGTGATGTCAGATGGTTTGACATCATCAGCGTGCAGCTGAGGTGGGGGTGCCGAGGTCGGCTACACAGTAGGCTAGGGAAACGGCCGAGGCCGAGCTCAGGGATGATGCCCGGGACACGGATGAGCTCTGATGAGGGACGAGGTGAGTTCACCTCGGCCACTCGGGATGGCCGAGGTGAGCATCCTCACCATGCTTCTTAATATGATGTATTTCACAGAAAGTGTTCAAAAGGTAAAAAAAAATTTACAGACTGATCATCTTGTCCAACTTTCCCTTCCACAAACAATAAGTAGACAAAGTAACTTTACCAAATTAATTACTGAAGCAGAATCAGTAATGGTGCTCATGTATAGGCAAACACATAGACTTGTTCACAATTAGACAACCACCAGCATTTTTACCAAGTTCACTTCATTTACCAGAATCCATTTATTACAAGCTTTTATGCAGGACATCACTCCTAATTTTTCGAGTTTTGACCCAAATTGATATAGGAATCACTAGCTAGAGGATGATCAAGCAAAAAGCATAGCTTCATCAATTTCCCATGTAAATCTTTTTCATGGATTTCAGCAGATCAGCACTAATCTCTGTGGATCTGGCTCAAATCACGGATCATATCATCGACAGATTCACAATGCCTGATAAAACAGTAAATAAATTAAACTGAATTCTAGAGTATCTTAAGTTCAATATCATGTGAAGCAAGCAACCCTCTAAGTTGTTGCTTGGCACATTCCCTTAAAAATTGTTCATCGTCCATCTGCCAAGAACTAGAACTATGCGGCAAGTGAATATTTTCTTGAGGAATGATCACAATTTTCTCAAGGGAAATGGCATTTTCAGAGAAGAACTTAACAAGTTCAAGTTCACTTAACCAGATAACTCGAACACTTTATGATGTTGCAGTGGATAATTTACAGGTCTCTCCTAACTCTCTGCCCCCATTAACTCTTTCAAGTCCCAATGCAACCGTAAAGCATAAAATTCACAAACCTGAAGGTGAGAAGGAATAGCAAACTCTACCACATACAATAGATCAATAAACAAAAGAAAACAGCTACAGCAGGAGAAACTTCTAATACAAGGATAAAACATAAAGGAAAGATAACATAAAATTAAAGAGTAGTTATGATCATCTCTAGTGGTTCTTTCTTTGGGTATCATGCAAAAGTGTATATATAGACTGAAAGCTTAACCTACAAAGTTGTATAGCATGACTTAAATCAGATACACAGGTCACACAGAAAGTAGCTAGTGTGAGGATCTAGAAGCTAAAAGGAGATAATACTCAAAAGAAATATTAATTTCCAGGCTACACGGGAAATTAGCCTAAGAATTTGATACCTTTATTAGTTATTACTAGCTTCTCCATGTTGGACATATGCACTACCAGACGTTCCAGGAACTAGAAGAGTTCAAGAACTTCCCAGGGAGCATCAACCCTTCTGAGAGTGAATGCCTTGAGGTACTTAAAGCCAGTAAAAGGACGAGGGCTTTTTCCTAACGATTTCTCGCTTCTCAGGCCAAAGGCCCCAGATGGAAAAGTATAATTCTCTGAAGGCACATGAACAAACATGAAATCTGACAAGCCACCCCTAGCCTTTGGACATTCCTGGTAAATGCAAATTGAAGCCACTTATCAATTGCCTCTTGATGGGAATTGTACAAACCAAAATGATTCTTGAACTCATTGAACACAAAGGCGTTGTGTGATTGAAGCACTTTGTTTACCCATTGAACGAAGTTGCATGTTTTCCTTTTGCGTAAACTCATACACTTCGCTAGTAGGGGTGTAAACCACTCTAAACTAGCCAAACATGCTTGTGTTCAAGCTTGTTTATTATTTTGACGAACTCAAAATTATATTCAAGTTTGGCTTGTTTTGTAAAACCCTGAATTTTTCGATCTCCCTCTTGGTTAAAACTAATTAATTAATCAATATTATTAATTATTTTACTAGTTCTTTACTTAGTTTAATTATCTTTCGAAATTTATGTCAGTGTCCTATCTGATCACTACTTCTAAGGGATGGTGGGAGTTAATGGTGGTTGATAGCTTACTCACATTCTATATAAGTTTAGTAACTAACATAGCATATTCTTACTTATTCCACCTAACCAACATCAATATTATAGGAGAGAAGGTTGGGATAAACTATTGGTCATGTTCATACTATTGGAGAGAAAGTAGGGATGAACATGATTTTGGGATCCATTAATTAACTTCCTTCCCTCACCCCACCTAGTAGCGGTTAATTTATTTTGTCTATAAGACCACGTCCCAACATTGAAAACACTCAAGTTGAAAATGAAACTGGATAGCGAAAAAAGACGGGGGGAGGCGAATGATCAAGTCTTTCATCTTCACACCTTGAACAAGTAAGGTTCTGACTCAATTTTCTGATTTATTCATTTTATAAATTTACTTTAGTCTAAACTCCATTGGAAACATACCTGGAATTGTGTCTGCCACTAGGGCATTATAGTTCACAGTCCACCATGTTTCAATTAGTGTTGGGTATCAATATTTCATTAGGGATGGCAGTAGGGTGGGATTGGGATGGGGGCTGGGGGTTGCCTAAACATATCCCCTGCCTCCGCCCCCCTGTCACCCGCTCCCCCACCCCGCCTGCAGGAAAAAGTTTATAATTAGTAATTTAGTATAAATGTATAATTACTAAAAAGTATATAATAGAATAAATTTACAATTAGTAAAAGAATGTAATTAATGATTTAATATAAATATATTAGTATAACTAATCAATAATTTGTATTAATATAAATATATAATTATTAGTATAACTAACAATATTAATTATATTACATATGCATAATTTGATATTTATAACTAATAATATTAAATATGTTATGTACATAATTAAGATATATATATATATGTGTGTGTGTATATATAGACAAATATGTATATGTATATATATATTATTTAAGCGGGGACTATCCCCATGGCCCGTTTTGTAACTGGGGGGGGGGAGGGGGGAAACATTTTACCCCCCCGCCCCATTAACGCCCCACAAAATTGTACTCAATACTATATCACTTCCTTGTAGTCCATGCATAAGTTGGCTGCTTAACATTAGGCATTTAGTCCATCGTTTTATTTCCTTTTTTTGTTGTAAACCTTCTAACAAACAAACGATTCTCAATAACCAAATCGTATCAGCTTCAGAGATTCATCTAAAGTAATAAAATCCTTACTTGGAAATTAATTTGGTAGGGCAAAAATCTTCAATTTTTAATCACTACTTTCTGTTGGTTCAAATTAAACTTCATATATCTTCAATCTTCTCTCTCATATATTTTTCTTGCATCCTAAGGCAACTTCTTCTTCTTTTTTTGTCCTGAGTTTTGTTTTATATATTGCTAGGGTTTTAGAAGAAGGTTTTATATATCGCTAGCATTTTAGAAAGAAGAAAGGATGCCGAAGAACAAAGGTAAAGGTGGAAAAAACAGGAAGAATGGAAAGAACGAAGGCGAGGATGACGAGAAGAGAGAGTTGGTCCTCAAAGAAGAAGGTCAAGAATATGCCCAGGTGAAACAGATGCTGCGCAATGGGTGGTGCGAAGCCATGTCCATTGACGGGACTAAGCGGCTTTGTCACATCCGGGGAAAGATGCAGAAGATGTTATGGTACAGAAACCAGAGAGGCCAGAGTTTCTTTGCAGGAACCAGGGAGGAACAAATTAAAATGAAGGAATCAATAAACAATGAATCAATAGAGTGATTTATGTAAGAACCTGAACTTTTATTAATTGAATCGTGATAACAACTTCAAGAACAGAGATGGCGGATAAAAGCTAAGAAGGGGTAAGAATTGTAGGAAAAATTGGGAGGGAAGCTGAGGATTGCTCCTCAAGCAAATACAGACGAATCTGGATGAATAATGTTCAAAAGCTGCTGCTACTTGAGCAGAGAGGCCTCCTTATAAAGCTAACAAATCCTAACAGATTACTAACTAGGCCAATAAAAGCAAAACACGTGTCTTATTGCATCTGCAAGTTGCATCTACAAGTTGCCGCGCTTGAAGTTCTGTTAGAACAACTGAAACCCCAGGAAAGGCGTGATTCGTCGGCCACGCTTTTGACAACCTCTTGAACCAATGTCCACGCCTTCAGCTCTTGGTATCCACGCCTTTATGTTCTTGCTTCCTGGTTTCTGCTTACTCACGCCTTTTGTAATTGTTTTGCCCAGTGATCGCGCCTTTCTACTTCTGACATTCACGCCTTCTTTGTTCCTGCTGCCTAAGTCTTGCTTCCATCTTTAGATAGCTTCTCTACTCCATCACAATACCTCCCCCTCGCAACAATCCTTGTCCTCAAGGATGTCGAACAAAGTTCCAGGCTTCCAAACAAAGTCTTCAGATTGATATTTGGCAATTCGCAGCAAGCAAGTAGTATAAGGAAATAGCAAAGCTTGCTGATTCTTCTGAGTTTGATAAGGTTGGTGGTCAGCCAGGCCTTGTGGCTCCAAAATGTTTCCCACCTTTAAAGTTTTAAATTGCCCATCACTCCCAAAGTCAGGCCCTGGAATTAGTTTTAGCTGAGCAACAAGAGCTGAAATTCTAGAAGTAGCACCACCAACCATAAATAATCTTTTAAGAGCAGCTTGATCCGGATAATGCAAACCAAGGGATTTCTCTACTGCCTTCAAATGGTCTTGCAGGTTAGCATCAACACAACCAAGCAAGGTTAGAAGTCCTGCTGTTACTCCTGGATTTGAAACAGATAGGAGAATTCCTATGTAGCCATTACAGGCCAAGCCAGCCAGAAATTGCAGACCAAAGTACCTATTTGTTCCCTCTTTTAATTCCAAGAAATTAGCAAGTACTGATATAGCTTTTACTGGTGCATGTACCTGTATGATATCCCTATCTTGAAACACTATTGCTGGTAATATGCCGTAAACCAATGTGCTATTATCCTTACTAAAGTCAATTTGACTACACCATAACAAAGATTGGGAAGATATCTCATTAAGAAGTTCACTTTCCCCAACCACCATAATCACAATTTTACTTTTGTGACCACATATAGCAAGAGTAGAAAGTTGCCAAATGGAAATACGGACACCATAGATAACTGTTGTACACTTCTCTACTTCTCCTTTCTGTGGACATCTTCTTTCAAGCAATTTGAAGCTGCACTCCTGTACATATTTCAATTGTTCATTGCTGAAGTTTTCAAGCAAGATAACCTCACCGGGGTTGAACACGAAAATGAATGCATTTGCATCTTTTTTCACCCCAAGTGCAGTGTTTTTCACTATCCAAAATGAAGACAGAGAGCAGTACTCATTCACAGCAACATTAGGATTGCAGTCCTTACTTAATTTAGGCAACCCTTTGATCAAGCAAACAAGGTGTTCAACTATTGCAATGTAAAATATACCTTGCATCGAAACCGCACCAATTTTAGAGTCATTACAGTCTTTGTTCATTGCTATTTTAGTACCGCCTCCAGGATCAAATATCAAGTCATCAAGTGGTCTATTTTGTTGCGAAGGAACAATATTGACAGCAACATCATGCTTTTGCTCATCATTATCCATTTTCACAAGTTTAGATGCTAACATAGATTTTAGATATGAAGAACAGTTTCCAAACCGATAACCACTACAGGATAACTGATTCCAATTGATTTTCACCTCAGTGAACTTTTGCTTTACCTCGCGGCTGACCGAAGACCAATTTCTGGGACAATGGAGCGGTGAAGCAGAGTTAAATATTTCCTTGTTTATAGAGCCTTGTTGCCAAGCTAGCTCTCCTATAATCAATTCATAGCTAAGCCCTTGAGAGATAACACAATCGTTGTGAGCCAATCTATCAAACACTTGGTTTATAGCTTTTTCTTCTTGATAGTCCCTTGCTGATGTCTTATGTTGGTTCTCCTCTATGGCTTCCTCAGGGGAGCCATCTCCAAATCTCTCACAGAGAGCATTGCAGAGTTCTTCCCAAGGAATATCCTCCCTTCTACTGAATACACCATGGAACCAGATATCTGCCTTATCTCTGAAATAGAGTTCTGCAACCTCAGACCTCATTTCCTCCTCTACTCCATTGATTTTGAAGTACTTGTTGGCTTTTCTGATCCACTCCCTGGGATTCTCCCCTGTGAATGGTGGCAGGTCCACCTTGGGCAGCCTAGTGAATGTCCTGTTTTCCTTGAGCTCAGATCTATCTAAAACTCCTTTCTGCACCTCTTTCCTCCTGCCTCCTTCCTGATGACCTGAGTCCAGCTCTGAGCTGCTGCCTTCTGTATCCTTTCCCTTATCGTTCAATTTGGCAGCATTTGTGCTCATCATGCTCATATGCCTTCGTATTTCTGGTCCATATTTTTGAGAGCCTTCTCAGTGCTCTTCCTGCCTTGCCTCCATTGATCCTGACAGCCTGGTCTCAGTCCATCATCTTCTGTTAGCAAAAAAAGCTCTAACTACACTTCCCTAGCTCAGTGATTTCTTTCCTCATTTCGTCCTGTATTCTTAGTCATTCCCAATGCTCGTAGCTAGCTCTGATACCACTGTTATGGTACAGAAACCAGAGAGGCCAGAGTTTCTTTTGCAGAACCAGGGAGGAACAAATTAAAATTGAAGGAATCAATAAACAATGAATCAATAGAGTGATTTATGTTAAGAACCTGAACTTTTATTTAATTGAATCGTGATTAACAAACTTTCAAGAACAAGAGATGGCGGATAAAAGCTAGAAGGGGTAAGGAATTGTAGGAAAAATTGGTGAGGGAAGCTGAGGATTGCTCCTCAAGCAAATACAGACGGAATCTGGATGAATAATGTTCAAAAGCTGGCTGCTACTGAGCAGAGAGGTCCTCCTAATAAAAAAGCCTAACAATCCTACAGATTACTAACTAGGCCAATAAAAGCAAAACACGTGTCTTATGATCTTGCAAGTTGTGCACTCTACAAGTTGCCGCGCTTCAAGTTCTGTTAGAACAACTGAAACCCCAGGAAAGGCGTGATTCGTCGGCCACGCTTTTGACAACCTCTTGAACCAATGTCCACGCCTTCAGCTCTTGGTATCCACGCCTTTATGTTCTTGCTTCCTGGTTTCTGCTTACTCACGCCTTTTGTAATTGTTTTGCCCAGTGATCGCGCCTTTCTACTTCTGACATTCACGCCTTCTTTGTTCCTGCTGCCTAAGTCTTGCTTCCATCTTTAGATAGCTTCTCTACTCCATCAAAATACCTCCCCCTCGCAACAATCCTTGTCCTCAAGGATGTCGAACAAAGTTCCAGGCTTCCAAACAAAGTCTTCAGATTGATATTTGGCAATTCGCAGCAAGCAAGTAGTATAAGGAAATAGCAAAGCTTGCTGATTCTTCTGAGTTTGATAAGGTTGGTGGTCAGCCAGGCCTTGTGGCTCCAAAATGTTTCCCACCTTTAAAGTTTTAAATTGCCCATCACTCCCAAAGTCAAGCCCTGGAATTAGTTTTAGCTGAGCAACAAGAGCTGAAATTCTAGAAGTAGCACCACCAACCATAAATAATCTTTTAAGAGCAGCTTGATCCGGATAATGCAAACCAAGGGATTTCTCTACTGCCTTCAAATGGTCTTGCAGGTTAGCATCAACACAACCAAGCAAGGTTAGAAGTCCTGCTGTTACTCCTGGATTTGAAACAGATAGAAGAATTCCTATGTAGCCATTACAGGCCAAGCCAGCCAGAAATTGCAGACCAAAATACCTATTTGTTCCCTCTTTTAATTCCAAGAAATTAGCAAGTACTGATATAGCTTTTACTGGTGCATGTACCTGTATGATATCCCTATCTTGAAACACTATTGCTGGTAATATGCCGTAAACCAATGTGCTATTATCCTTACTAAAGTCAATTTGACTACACCATAACAAAGATTGGGAAGATATCTCATTAAGAAGTTCACTTTCCCCAACCTCCATAATCACAATTTTACTTTTGTGACCACATATAGCAAGAGTAGAAAGTTGCCAAATGGAAATACGGACACCATAGATAACTGTTGTACACTTCTCTACTTCTCCTTTCTGTGGACATCTTCTTTCAAGCAATTTGAAGCTGCACTCCTGTACATATTTCAATTGTTCATTGCTGAAGTTTTCAAGCAAGATAACCTCACCGGGGTTGAACACGAAAATGAATGCATTTGCATCTTTTTTCACCCCAAGTGCAGTGTTTTTCACTATCCAAAATGAAGACAGAGAGCAGTACTCATTCACAGCAACATTAGGATTGCAGTCCTTACTTAATTTAGGCAACCCTTTGATCAAGCAAACAAGGTGTTCAACTATTGCAATGTAAAATATACCTTGCATCGAAACCGGAACCAATTTTAGAGTCATTACAGTCTTTGTTCATTGCTATTTTAGTACCGCCTCCAGGATCAAATATCAAGTCATCAAGTGGTCTATTTTGTTGCGAAGGAACAATATTGACAGCAACATCATGCTTTTGCTCATCATTATCCATTTTCACAAGTTTAGATGCTAACATAGATTTTAGATATGAAGAACAGTTTCCAAACCGATAACCACTACAGGATAACTGATTCCAATTGATTTTCACCTCAGTGAACTTTTGCTTTACCTCGCGGCTGACCGAAGACCAATTTCTGGGACAATGGAGCGGTGAAGCAGAGTTAAATATTTCCTTGTTTATAGAGCCTTGTTGCCAAGCTAGCTCTCCTATAATCAATTCATAGCTAAGCCCTTGAGAGATAACACAATCGTTGTGAGCCAATCTATCAAACACTTGGTTTATAGCTTTTTCTTCTTGATAGTCCCTTGCTGATGTCTTATGTTGGTTCTCCTCTATGGCTTCCTCAGGGGAGCCATCTCCAAATCTCTCACAGAGAGCATTGCAGAGTTCTTCCCAAGGAATATCCTCCCTTCTACTGAATACACCATGGAACCAGATATCTGCCTTATTTCTGAAATAGAGTTCTGCAACCTCAGACCTCATTTCCTCCTCTACTCCATTGATTTTGAAGTACTTGTTGGCTTTTCTGATCCACTCCCTGGGATTCTCCCCTGTGAATGGTGGCAGGTCCACCTTGGGCAGCCTAGTGAATGTCCTGTTTTCCTTGAACTCAGATCTATCTAAAACTCCTTTCTACACCTCTTTCCTCCTGCCTCCTTCCTGATGACCTGAGTCCAGCTCTGAGCTGCTGCCTTCTGTATCCTTTCCCTTATCGTTCAATTTGGCCAGCATTTGTGCCATCATGCTCATCATGCCTTCGTATTTCTGGTCCAGATTTTTGAGAGCCTTCTCAGTGCTCTCCTGCCTGTGCTCCATGATCCTGACAGCCTGGTCTAGTCCATCACTTCTGTTAGCAAAAGCTCTAACTACACTCCCTAGCTCAGTGATTTCTTTCCTCATTTCGTCCTGATTCTTAGTCATTCCCAATGGCTCGTAGCTAGCTCTGATACCACTGTTATGGTACAGAAACCAGAGAGGCCAGAGTTTCTTTGCAGGAACCAGGGAGGAACAAATTAAAATGAAGGAATCAATAAACAATGAATCAATAGAGTGATTTATGTAAGAACCTGAACTTTTATTAATTGAATCGTGATAACAACTTCAAGAACAGAGATGGCGGATAAAAGCTAAGAAGGGGTAAGAATTGTAGGAAAAATTGGGAGGGAAGCTGAGGATTGCTCCTCAAGCAAATACAGACGAATCTGGATGAATAATGTTCAAAAGCTGCTGCTACTTGAGCAGAGAGGCCTCCTTATAAAGCTAACAAATCCTAACAGATTACTAACTAGGCCAATAAAAGCAAAACACGTGTCTTATTGCATCTGCAAGTTGCATCTACAAGTTGCCGCGCTTGAAGTTCTGTTAGAACAACTGAAACCCCAGGAAAGGCGTGATTCGTCGGCCACGCTTTTTGACAACCTCTTGAACCAATGTCCACGCCTTCAGCTCTTGGTATCCACGCCTTTATGTTCTTGCTTCCTGGTTTCTGCTTACTCACGCCTTTTGTAATTGTTTTGCCCAGTGATCGCGCCTTTCTACTTCTGACATTCACGCCTTCTTTGTTCCTGCTGCCTAAGTCTTGCTTCAATCTTTAGATAGCTTCTCTACTCCATCACAGAAGAAGGTTTGGATTGCTACCGGAGACATTGTCCTCGTTGGCCTTCGCGAGTACCAGGACGACAAGGCTGACGTGATCCACAAGTACATGGCGGATGAGGCCAGGAGCTTGCAGAAATTAGGGCAGTTGCCTGCAGGTATTGTGAAGGATGATCTTGTTTGTTGTGCTTGCCATGGTTGTCTCGATTTCGATGATGAGGACTTCGATGGAATCTAGATCTTGTTGTAGCCAAACTTCAAGTTCAAACCTTCATTGTTGAGGATTTGATGCTGTTTTTGACTAAGTTTTTTTTTTTGGTTACTGATCTGGGTTTTTTTAGGGTTAAGCTTTGTTTCCAAGTCTCTATATAATTATATTACATGCAAGCAATAAATCTGAGTGAAGTTGATTCAATTTGACCAGCACAAGAAAACTGATGTTCCTGCAACGGAATGGGAATCAACAAGAAGCCTTCTTTAAAGAACTTCATTATGTATATTGATTCAAAGTTTCTGATGAAACTGAGAGATGAGTTGTTCCATAAGCCTCCACTTTTTTTTTTTTGGTTCTAAATTTGCCATTTGGATGGTGCTGTATCAGCCTTCCAAGACTATAATGTGTAAAAGCCACTACTGAAACTAATTGCATCCAACTATGTTATAGTCGAAGCGCAATGGTTATAAGTTCCTAAACAGGCAGAATAGGTGACATTACCAAATTACAGAAGCAAATACAACAATGGTGTGGGGAACCATAAGACTTCTTCCAAAATTCACTTCATTCACCAAATTGTATTTCTTACAAGTCTTTATGTTTGGCAGCACCGATATACTTCGTTAAACTAAAAACCATACAGAAATCACTACACAATGGACAAAGCAAAAGCAAGACTACCTCAATTTCCTGCGCGCGAATCTTGTTCATCAGTTTTGGCAAAGCTAGAAAAATTCTATATAGATCTTGCACGCATCCTGGGTCACCTCGATTGATTTACAACCTTCTCCTGCCTAGTGAAAAGACAGACTTGGATTCTAAATTTTGGGATTTCCTGAAGAGTTTATGATCTTCTGAGCAGCTTCTAAACTCAATTCTTCATATACCTGAAAGATAACAGAACTTGGTTATGCAAAGTTGTATATGGACCAACGTAGAGGAAGTCAATTGCTTCAAGGCCCTTAGCAATAAGAAATGGAGAAAAAGATCAGACAGTGATTTCAAAAAGGTGCTAAACATAGACTAATATCCTTACAACTCTCTTGTAAACTTGTTGAAATGCCTTGCAAATCTTTTCTGCCTCAGTTGGACCAACCTGTTACACATCAAAATAATAGTTAAAAAGGACTTGGCCATTCTGGTTGTATCATTCCACTGAAACCTCCCAAAGCTAGTGTACAAGTCATAATCCTAACCACAATGGTATTAATTTTTTTTTCTTCATTTTCTCAATAGGCAGGCCAAACACGTAATACATACAATTAGGTTACACAACAAGCATGCACAAAACATTGAGATATGTAATAAATAGGTGACAGATAGGCCACATTACATGAGTATGCATAGAGCAGCCTATTCGAGCACCACCGAAACCAAAACATATACAACATGCAATAACAGCACGAATGCATCATAATACCACCAATAAAATAAGAAATAGGTCTTAGAAATATCAACTCACTAAAACCTGCTGTACAGCAATTAAACAAGCTACTTGTTGTATTGTTTGAAGCTTCTATAAGAGTATTCAATCACTTTGGATCATATAACTTGTAATGAATGCACAAACTTGTCCCTCTTTACCCACTTGTTATCCAGAATCCACACAACCTTAAACCACCAGACCCATATGTCTCACATCTGCCCTCTACTCCAATGAATTCTTTCCCTTCAGATCACCTTAACTCACATTGCATTTATGACCAGACTGTCGAAGCCATTAAGAAAACTAGTCATGTCTAATGTCCAAGCTATGCAAAGGTCCATTCAGTGAATAAATTTAGTAGTCAGGCCTAACAGAATTCACAGTGCATTTCAACCAGACTTACAGAAGTCATAAACAGAGCTGGTAAGCCATGTCCAACATATACAAAATTTCCTTCTCTACTTTCAAGACTAAAAAGATCCTGTTAAACTCTTCTCATAGTTTGTCTAACTCAGCACGATTCAGAGTCTACCATTCACAGTAATTATATGATAGTAAGAAAATCAGAAAAAATAAAACTACATTGGACAAAGGAAAAGAAAATCAAGAAGCTGAGAATACATTTGCAGTGAAGCTTTTCACCATCACAGACAAGCAGATACTTCAACTTCTTAGAACAACATCTTCCAGTTTATTCATGGTTGTACTTGAGAGATGGATATTCTCCACACTGTGGTATTCCGTTATGATTTTTGTAGAGCAACGGCACTGTTTTTTTTTATCTGATTCAGTGACCAAATGAGCTCTCCTTCAGCAAGAACAGATGCATGAGTGAACATTTGAGCTCTACTATCCCATTTCTGAAAAAACCATTTTGGTTGAAGTCCTATGAATCCTCTATTTAGGCTTATCTCTTCTAACCAGTTTTTTAAAAAGCATTCTGTGTCTCACCTCCTAGAGCGAGGATCCAGTATTAACTTGAGCCACAAGGGGAAACTGCAGGCAAACATTTTTTTTATTTATTAGTATTATTATTTATTTTTTGAAGTATACTAGCATTTTGCTCAGGACATTTCGAAACTAATTCTGTTAATGTATCTTCTGATGTTTGGATTAGCCCATTCATGCACCAATAAATTCTGGACCATCTTTCCTCTCATATTTCTACTCTGAAAGGAACATAGCTTCTAAACATAGAGATACAAGATTGCATACATTTAGCATGGATGTACAAGACCTATACACATTTAGCTCTTCACATGATCCCACAACATCAGAAGCTGAGGAGCATCACTCTTTTGTTTTGCTCTAACTGACGATAAGTTTCAACCCTAATGCAACTGATGATTAAATGGATCACTTTTCATTGCTTCTTGCACACCTTTTGAGCTTCTACTAGGTGACTACTGACAGTTTTAAGTATTTATCTTATTTCATCAAGTGTATAAAGCAGAATGTCAACTTAGGTAAACCTCTGAATATAATTATATTGCAAGTGAACTTAAGCAGAATGTCAACTTAAGCCCAACTCAAGACACATACATTTATGAACATTATCTTGACCAATAAAATTATACTTATGATTTATGAGGAGTAAACGAAAAAGGAAACGAAATTCCAGAAATTGTTTACGTTGTTCACAATCATCACAATTTGTATCACAATCGACATGGTTCAAGAATGCCTGCAGGAGCAGAAAAAACTGCATTGTATATTTACCACAGTAAGTAAAATGTATCAAGGACCTTATATATGCAAAGCAAGCCAATAGAATAATCATAAACATGATTAGGGAGAAGTTTACTTAAAAATGGAAAGGCAGGTTTTAAGGATTGGTGATGGAAGTAGGAACCCCCAAACTAGCGTTACTACGAAGTTTCATGGCATTACTTTTTTTTTCTCCCCTTTTACCGATTTTCATTTCATACTTAAGAATGAATGCCCTACATTACTCTTTAACTAAGAACACAAGTCATGGATGCAACAATGCATACCTTCTTCTCAGCAGCCGACTTCAATTTGTCCCAGAATGAATCTGTTGAAATGCAGAAACATAATTTAAACAATTGATTTTCATATCAACAACAATAAGGAAAATACATTTTGCATGCTGTATCCCGTTTCTCAGTCATGGTTCCGATTTACTGCTTCAAGAGGCAAAGTTTTAATTAAAAAAAAAAAAGAAAGACAAGCAAGATTTTACTGCAGCTTCTGTGCGCATGAAATTAAGTGATGGAAAAGAAGATGGGAAAATAACCATCTAGCTGCTATGGTTGACTATTAGCCATGAAAACAAGTCTCCTTTATAACTTTGAAATACAGAGTATGCAAGTT
This sequence comes from Coffea eugenioides, assembly GCF_003713205.1. NCBI lineage: Eukaryota > Viridiplantae > Streptophyta > Magnoliopsida > Gentianales > Rubiaceae > Coffea > Coffea eugenioides. Next base: position 43,674,933 of record NC_040035.1, on the reverse strand, counting down.
TGCAATCTGCTCTGGATCAGTTTTCAGTTCAAAGTTATTAACTGGGACAATGTGGATTAAAAAGCTGTTTTTCTCTGAGATGCCCAAACTGTATATGTTCAGAACCTGATAAATGGAGATAAGAAAAAGACAGCCCTACAACTTGAAGATTGAACTGCTTTGTTATCAACCTATAGGTTTTACCAGAGATATCTGACAAACTATTACATTTTTTTTTGTTTTTTTTTTGGGGGGGGGGGGGGCGGTGTTGGGCTGGAATAGGGAGGAAGAAGAGAATACTCACTCACTCCTATTTGCCACTTCGTTTGTAACATTAATCAACCTTGAACGAAATAAAAATAAGAACTACAGATACATACCATGGCTTTGAAGTGGACTATGCTGATCTTTTCTGTCCCCATCCAGCAGTTTAGTTACCTAATGAGGTTTAGTGTTAGTGTGCTGCAATGTGGAACATAAGCATTCAATAGTAAACTGAAGAAAAGATGTAGAACCTTCTTATTCCCTTTAGACCGAGAAGTTGATTGCCCCGAAGATTCCACATCAAGCTGAACCAAGATAAATTTGAATTAAAAAAAGTGTATTATCAACTTTTGGCAATTCAATGAACAAGCTTCCAATAAAAATCCTGTGTATGCACGTTTGTGAACTTTCTAACTACACAAAAATATCATATTAACCATACTTACTAAATAGACAAGTCACTAAATTCCCTCAAGGACAGTAATACCATGTACAAACCAAAAATAATATTGCAACAGATCATAACAAAAGACACAAAGCTCCATGTAAGCGCCTCTCCATATGTAATAACTTCTTTTGCCAAAAACTGGTATCTTGGAAAAACAATCAAAAAAATTACAGTTGAGCATCCATCCAAAAAAATTTGAACTTGACTGAACAAGAGCCTCGTTCCATTATCTCAAACACATGTATCCTCTTATACCACTCAAAATCTGTTCAGGTCATTCCTTACAGTCTAAGGGAAAGAAATGGATTACAAAACATGGTCGGATAATGCTAAATCTCTTTCTATCTTCTGTAACATTCTTCAGCACCATTAATCCAACATTGCAAGCAATTACACATTTTGGAGAAGCAACAAAAATTTAAGTTTTAATTTCTTTTCATCTAATAACTGACCAAACACCCCACCAAAAAAAAAGAAAAAAAAAAAGAAAAAGAATCCCACCTAGGCAGCCACATTTTTACTCCATCTTAAATCTTAATTTGTCCGGGGGAAGCCACATTGCTACTTCATGTTGAGAATTTAAACTAGAAACACAGTTTTAGTTTAATCAATCTGGTAACTAATTCCAGTTATGTTAATAGTCATCGTCCATAATTTTGAACCAACGAAAGAAAAAATCTCATCTTTGACATCCACATAAATCATGCCAACGACAACTGCAGAATTCAAAGGTTAAAATAACCAAAATGAAGAAACATATTATCACAGAAGAAGAGGAAAAAACAGTTTACGCAATAATCACGAGGTCGGACAATTGGGAAGAGCTCCAGAATACGTCGAAATTCAAACTCATCCATTGCGATGCTGATTGATACCTGAAAAAGAAAAAAGAGCCAAATTCATCAAAGCTCAAATGGGTTTAAACCAATTCAGACATGAATTAAATTAACAACTAACACTAAACCCAATAATAACTCCACATTTGAATTCTGAAAAATAACAAAACAAAACATAAAAAAGTAGAAAAATCCTTTTAAACCCGTCTGTATATTGGTTTAGATTTTTAAATAAAACCAAGTAAAGAGACCCAAAAGCAGATCAATTGAGAAAAGAGAGAGAAAACATACTTGAGAAAATCGTTGGTGGGCTTCAAATGGAAGGTCTAATTAGTGGGATTTTTTTTTTATTGTTTTTGGGAGGAGGGGGAGGCGGAGAAATCAATGAATGAGAAATATTGAGCACTTTCTTGTCTTCTGCTGAACTTCTTTGATTCGTTTTCTGGGAAAATTTCATGGATAGTCCTCCAACTATTTTCCAGATTCGAGATAGTGCTTAAAAGTTTTTAAACTTTTGGTGCTTTTTTCCTTTGCACCGCCTCATCTGGAATTCTTAAAATGAAAATTGGTGTTAGAAATCAGTATTGATACTGATTGCTACAATTAATATGTGATGGCTGGAAAAAAGAAAAAAAAAAAAAGCTGCCAAATGACTAGTTGTGAATAGGCTGTCAAATGGTACGGTGGGTTAACTCTTATCTCTCATATTTAAGATTTAGATTCACAAGCAAGTATAGATTATATTTAACTGGTTTGAAGTTGATTTAATCCCTTCCAAATTCTGATCGAACCTATCCCCTTTTCCATAATGTTAGTAGTTGTAGTTAAATACCATCGACAAAGATAGCATGTATGCGTAATGAAAAATATTAGATGTTTTTCCAAATATTATAGGATTGAAGATGGTTATAAATACTCAAACCAATAAAAAAAGTTTCATTAACCTCCCAAATATTTCTTCTTGTCTCTACTTTGAAATAATCAAATTCTTCATACTTGTGCTCAATTACTTGACTCAACTTTCATATGTTTCAAAATATTGCCTTACTAAGCCAACAATTGTTCTTTTATTTTTCTTTTCTATTTGGTCCCTTTTCCCTTTTCAAAATGACACTTCATTTGCATTGCATCCTTTGCCTTCGCACGCGACTTAATAAGCACTCTACCACTTTGACAAAGGTCAAACAACCTAAAAACTTGCACCACCTAATTTTGGAGTTAGTCAACCTTCTATATCCTCTTAGTAATAGTTTGTTCTTAGGATATTTCTAGTTGGATGAAAAGAACCTCCAAAATGAGACCTCTCCTTACAATTCAAAAGTGAAGAATGAAGAGAATTATGTCTTTTCAGATGGAGCCAAATTCTAGATTTTGTCATGTTTAGTGCCTAATTTGAAGGGAGAAAAATAGCTCTCTTTCGATCGAATCACAATATACAAAGTTTTCACATTCTGGTAGAAGTACAAATTTTTTTTGGGTAACTTAGTTTATCACTTAAGTCTGCTAATTTTTTCTTAATTTCATACCTTCCATATATAGAAAAACCAAAGGCTTCTATGTTGAAATTGATCTACGTGGCAGCAGAAGGGGAGCTGAGAAAATTTTGCTTCCGTTTATGCGTTGGGAATATTGATTACTTCTCCAAACAATACGTCATTCTTGAGGACATTTTTGTCTTTTTAGATAAAATTACTACGCTGTCCAGTGGGAAAAAAGGCTCTCAAAACAATAGCCAACTATTTAGGGGTGTTTCTGACTTTTTGCCTACCATTCTTGTCCTCTTTTTGGTAGTGTTTCCGCTTCGTTTTCTTTCTACTTCAGAAGAAGCATGATAGCAGCTAAGCTACTACTACAAACGGTAAAAAATTTGATGAGTTTTTTGCCTAAATTACGCTTGCCCTTGTGATTTCGAATCACACTTTATCTCATCTTTGACCACAACAAATATACTTGTAGATTTCATTATCTTCATGTTTAGCTCTACTTTTTCTCCTATGTTGCTCTCTCTCTGTTTCCGATTCCATTCTTTCTTCGTTTTCTTTCTGGTTCAGATGAAGAAAAGTACCACTTCAACTCCGCCAACAGTTGGTCAACAAATTGACGATTTTTCCCCTAAATGATGACTTTCTTTTCCTTCTGGTTCAACGGAACAAAAATACCACTTGAACTCCTCCACCACTTGGCCAACAATTTGGCAATTTTTTCCCATAAATTATGGCGGCTCATCCATATCCCAACCGTGAGATTGTTCCTTAAAGAGTCAAGTATGAAGTATGATTTCTATTCCTTACTAGAGATATAGGTTTGTCCTTTTGTCTTCCTTTTCCTTTTGTCTTTCTTTTCCTTTTGTTTTCCATTTCATTCCCCAGATGAGAAACTATCAAGATTGAAAGAAAAATCACTAACAATTCATTAACTTTGTGTCGTTATCTAGTGTGTTCATGATGGCTAATAGCATTGTTAGGGATATAGGTTTGTTCTTTTGTTGGCCAGTAGGCAAATTTTCAACAGTGAAAGAAAAATCTTTAACAACTCACAAAGCTTGTGTGTTTATATATTAGGAACACAAATACTGCTCACAAAAAAACTCCATGCTTCTTCCTCCTTTTCCTTTGCAACCTTTCCTACTAATTTTCTATGTCTAATTTTTTTCCCTACTAGATTAGATACTCTATATACTTTGTATTTTGGTTGCCAAATTTCCACAGGGGTTTAATTACACTGTGAAAGAATTGGTGCAGAAGTGCTTCTTATTTAGCGTTCACAGACTTCCATTCAGTAGTTGATTCAATTTCAGGTCACTCTCTCCAATCCTTCAGTATGCGCTGCAATTTTTCTCCCTAACTTTTATTGTGTTTCATATGTTAGCGATAGTTTTTCAGTTGTAAGTTTGTTTGGCCTTTTAGTGTTGGATCAGTCTCATTAGTTGAATATGATAAGTTACAAAAATTAGTTTGTGGTATTGTATATCTTGTTCAGTTCCTTCTATTTACCAGTTTGTTATGGTAATTAAACCTTCATGAGTCCATTTTTGTTCTTTCATTCCAGGTAAAGCCCCCCTTGAATTATCCACTAATGGAGGAGGAACAATATTAGACAACTGGTTCCTTTTCTTTTATTTTTTACAATTACAAATAGTAAGTTTTGAATCTAATTTGTATATTAAAAAGATTACCATATATAACACAAAATTTTTCCACCGATTCTTTCTAATCGAGCCTCTCGGTCTATCATTATTCCTCGAGAAGTAGAAATAATTACAATCCCCATCCCACCTAAAATTTGAGAAATTCGTTGAGAGTTAGCATAAATTCGTAGATCGGGTTGATTGATCCGTTTTAAATTTAAAATATTTCTATAGGGCCCTTTCCTGTTTCTTCTATGTCACGGCGTTAAAACCAAAAAATATTTGTTGTTTTCTCGATGTTTTCTCGCATTTTCGATAAAACCTTCTCGTAAAAGTATTTTAACGATATTTTCGGTAATATTAATAGATGTTATTCGAACCACTCTTTTTTTATCCATATCAGTATTTCGTATAGAGGTTATTATCACAGCAACAATGTCCCTACCCATGATTAACTAAAATTGTTAGTGACTCAAAATTTGATATAATCAATATGCTTTTCTTTTTTTTTACTTAATTTGTTTGTTTATGAGTAATTAATAAAGGTATATACGTGAGATATAATCTATTTCTTAATCTGTTTCTTTCAAATACCCTACTTTAAACATATCACGATCATATAATACCTCGGGAGCTAATGAGACTATTTTAGTAAAATTTAATTGTCTCAACTCCCGGGCGATTGCGCCAAAAATTTGAGTTCCTTCTGGATTTCCTTCTTGGTCAATAACAACTGCAGCGTTGTCATCATATCGTATTATCATACCATTGTCACGTTTGAGTTCTTTATAGGTACGCACAATTACAGCTTTGACTACTTCTGACCTTTCTAGGGGCATATTTGGTACTGCTTCTTTGATCACAGCAACAATAACATTACCAATATGAGCATATCTGTGACGCCCCCACTTCTCCCTAAGGCGAACCAAAGGGTATCTGCGGGACGCCTGCCCAACTCTCACCAGGACTCACGCAAAACATTCAAGCTTATAACTAATCTAATAGTCACAAGTACAAAAACATAAACACAGTGATGCGGAAGCGTTTAAGTTAACCATGGTCATCTATTATCCAACCCGTACATCGGGTGTTCAAAATACAACTTTGAACCCAAATTCATCTCATGCCCAAATGCTACATTCCAAATACAAAAGTACAACCCAAAACCAAGAGCCATAGACAAAATGATGATAGAAACCCTAAACAAAAGTACATCAGGAGGGTTTCTCCAATACGTCCCCGGATCCAGTTCTATTAAGGAAAACAAATCTACAGGGTGAGCAAAACGCTCGTGAGGCCAAGAACACACATGCAAGCACATTGCTCAAATAACAATCTCAATTTACAAGTCAAGCAATAATATTTCAATAATTAACAATTCAAGCGGGAAAAGTAAACAAAAACAATTCAAGGATATAGTAGCTCTCAGCAGCTGAGTTCCACTTGCACGAGCAATAACCTCCACGAATTGACACTCCGTCAATCGGGTAGGTTTAGTCTGTAGAACTCCACTTAACCTGTCCCCTTTCACCTTACATACCCCTGTATCGGACCCGCCTGTCATTAGTTTGTGGCGATACTATTCGAGTATGCCAAGCAAGACCTCTCATTAGGTCAAGCTTATATATCTCATGGTTCGCCAAGGTTCCCGACCAAGCCCATGCCGGCTCGAGTCCAAGGTCGGCCAATGAGATTTGGGCGTCCCCCATGTGCACTTGTGTGTCGAGGAGATTCACTCCAACGACGTATGCAGCTAGCATACCAATACATTTCATTCATTCAATGCATTTCAATCATTCATTCAATGCATTTCAATCATTAAAATTTTATTTCTAATGAGAACGAGTGTGGTAAAGTACACACTCGACTCCACTTTCAAGATTTTCAATCATTAATAACAATTAAACATGTAACAAGTTTACATACACCTGACACTCACCAAATATTAGGTGTGAGTAAGGTCAAGGGAAGTTCAAGCGTCCACCGGGGAATCCTCTTGAAGGTCCTCGTGTGTGCCTGAGCAAATAATAGTGAATTTATCATTCACATCCCAAATATCGAGGAATAATTCGTTCACTAGCATTAATCGAGGGAATTCCGTGAAAATGAACCTCAATTACTCGTAAATCGAGGTTTGAGTGGGGTTTGATAACGTTCAAAAGTATTTAAGTCTTTATCTAGGAAATCGGGGATAAAACGTTTAGATAATATCAAAAGAATAAAGAGTTCTTGAAAAACTCTATTTCCTTGAAATTGGAAAATTTCAGTTTTATTATGAATCTTTGAAAAATCGTAACTCACTCGGTACAAGTCGAGAATTGGAAAACTTTATACCGTTGGAAACCTCTTAGAAAGTACTATAAGTTCCTAGAAGACACTTTTCCATGAATCGAAGTGGAAAGTGCTCAAAAATGAGCTTGAAGGTACAGACTCGGTTTACAAGGTAGAATTAAGTTGGATTTCGGCCAACTTTGAAAATTCGGCACGATTCACACGTTGCAAACCAGCCTCTGAAATTTGTAACTCAATTAGAGTTGCAAGTGAGGTTTATAGCAAAGCAAGCGGATCAAGAATCGGAATTTCGAGTACCGAGATACGGTAGCTCAAAGTTGGGGGAATTCAAGACTGGAGAAAAATTTCCAGATTTGAACCTCCAACACTAGAAATTTAATTAGGTATCGAAATGAACTTGGATTGGTACCAAAATTGGCAGTATTTTACTCCTATATGAAAGGTATCTCTCTATCAAATTTCAGGGAAAAATACCCTCGGGAAGGTAGTTAACTAATCATCCAAAGTTCCGGAAAATTTCTAAGGCAATCTGCCTTTTGACTTTCATTTCCCAATTCAAATCGTTTAACCAAGAAAGCTATCCAACCATGGTTCATTTGTGAAATAAAGGTCTAAGATACATCCATGATACCTTTGGTAATGGTTTAGCATCAAAAATTTCAATTAATAAGATCACTCCCGGGTTTTGTCCCAAATCAGTCCAAATATTACGTTTTTCCAAAACAGGGCAGTCTTCTTGTTTTGGTCACAACTCAGTCAATTTAGCTCGGAATTGAGCATGGTTTATGGCATTGGAAAATAAATTCATAGGCCTAAAAGTTCACAGAAGGAAATGTTCTGAAATTTGGCAAGAAACCAGCTCGAAATTGAGCCTCAAGTTGCTGCCTCTACAAACCATTCCAGCAGATCCGAGAGACAGGACAGCTATCTTAAAACGAATGGTTCGGCTCCTACACATGGAATCAGAATACGCATTTTATATCGTTGGAAAGGTATGGATGTCTAGTTTCGAATGCCACCAACGGCACTCAATTTCGACGTCGGAGGACAAAGTTATGGTCAAAATGCTACCGCTGGACAGGGTTATCTGAAAATAATTTTCCAGCTTGCCTAGTTCACGAATAAATTCATTTGCCCATCTAAACGTTAATGTTTTCCAATAAAAATTTTTACACATATAACATAACATATAAACATCAGGTTCACGCCAATAAATCACCAAAAATTGGTCTTACCATGGCCGAACAAAACAGGGGCAGTTTCGGAAATTTCTTGTCATGACCTCAACTTTGAGTTTCCAACAATAATACTCCATAAATCCATCATTTTAACCACTAAACTACCATTAAATCCAACATTAATCCTCTAATCAGCAACAACCCAAGTGTGGGAATTCATAGAGCTCACATTTCAAATTTTCCAACAATATCAAGCCATCCATACACATGCAATAGCTTAAAGATGTATTTCTACCATCATAATCCAAGTTTAAGGTGTAGGATGAGGTTATACCTCCTTAGTGCTTTAAACCAGAAATTTTCGGTCCTCAAGAGACTCCAAGAAACCGTGAAATGCAGCCCTTTAGTTAGCTAGATCCAACCTCCAAGTAGTTTGCTAGATGGTCTTCAAGTTTGGTGAGGATTGATTGAAGTTTTGTGGTTAATTTGATGAAGAAATTTGTGAAGCAAGGGAGTGAGAGAGAGGGAAGGCTGGCCGGCTATTGGTGAGAGAAGAAAGAGTGAAATTTGATCAAGGTTAGCTTCCAAGAGAAGATTAAAATGAGTGGTGTAAATTCACTCCAAAGTCAACCCTCATTAGGGCTCGTTTGGTGCGTTTAGGGCTCGATTTCTCTCGCGTTTGGTTCATTAGTGCACTAAACCTCTAATGTACTTATGTTCATATAAATATAATTCACTCTTAATTGCCTCGAAATAAGGGTCTAAAGTCCCTCAAATAAAGCCGCGCGTATGAAAACGCGTACCGACAATTTTAACGCTATTACGCAAAACCTCCAAGAAATTCTTATAACGATAATTTTATTAACTATCACTTAAGTATTTAAATCTAAAATTACCTATTTTAAAGCCGTTGTACATGTCCCAAAATTTCCGAGCTAATTGTACTCCTAATTGGCAAAAAGTCTCCAAACGTATTTTCACCTTTTCCCTAAACAAGTTCCTAAGAAAAATAATTTTTGAAACGAGATACTTTAAAAATATAACGAAATTATAGTGTCATGTATTTAGGTCTAATGAGACTAGAAAATATTCCTCGTGGTAAAAATCCAATTAGATAATTTATTAAGCCATAAATTAGGCTTAAAAATAATAGTTTTTACGAGTCCTCACATCCTCTCCCCCTTAAGAAAATTTCGTCCTCGAAATTTACCTTGGTTGATGAACAAGTCTGGATACTTCTCTCTGATTGTCTCTTCAACTTCCCATGTTGCTTCCTCTACTCCGTGGTTCTTCCATAGAACTTTCACTAGTGGTATCTGCTTGTTCCTCAATTCCTTCACCTTTCGATCTCATAGGTCAGGGTTTTACCGGTCTCTCCTCATAGGTCAGGGTTTCATCGATCTCAATATTCTCCGGTTGTAGAACATGAGAGGGGTCTGGATGATATTTCTTAAATATGGACACATGGAACACATTATGAATTCGAGATAAGCTCGGTGGTAATTCCAGCTTATAGGCTACATTCCCAACTCGTTGAATAATCTTATAAGGCCCTACAAACCTTGGTTGTAGTTTCTTCCCTTTTCCGGACATCAAGCTTGCTTTTAAAGGCGTAATCTTGAGAAATACCATATCTCCAACAGTGAACTCCAAATCCTTTCTTCGATTATCGGCATAACTCTTTTGTCTACTTTGAGCAGTTTGAATCCTTTGCCGTACTAACTTTACCTTTTCATTAGCTTCCTCAATCCAAGACACGGTAGTCGGGTCTAAAATTTTTCGTTCACCTATTTCATCCCAACAAATTGGAGACCTACATCTCCGACCATAAAGTGCCTCATACGGGGCCATCTGAATAGAAGAGTGGAAACTATTATTGTAGGCAAATTCCACTAAAGTCAAAAACTTACTCCAACTCTCTCCAAAGTCCAGAACACAAGTCCGTAACATGTCCTCAAGAGTTTGAATTGTCCTCTCCGACTGTCCATCCGTCTGGGGATGGTAAGTGGTACTAAAGTTCAATTTAGTCCCTAATACTTCTTGCATCTTTTGCCAGAACCTCGAAACAAATCTTGGATCTCTATCCGATACGATACTGACAGGTATTCCATGCAACCTAATGATCTCATCCAAATACAACCTGGCCAACTTCTCCAATGGATATTTCATATTAATCGGCAGAAAATGAGCTGATTTGGTCAATCTATCTACGATTACCCAAATCGCATCATGGCCTTTCTGTGTTCTTGGTAACCCCGATACAAAATCCATAGTGATATTCTCCCATTTCCACTCAGGTATTTCTAGAGGTTGCAAAAGCCCTGATGGTTTCTGATGTTCGGCTTTAACCTGTTGACAAATTAAGCACGTTTGGACAAATTGGGCGATCTCCTTCTTCATATTTTCCCACCAATAAAGACTCTTCAAGTCCTGGTACATTTTATTCCCTCCTGGATGTACTGTAAACTTTGATCGGTGTGCCTCTTCTAAAATTTCCTTTCTAAGCCCCTTCATCCTTTGGCACAACTACTCCGATTCCGAAATCTCAATACACCGTTCGGTCCCAAGTTAAAATCCGATTTGTCCCCCTTTTTAACCTTTTCCGACCATTTCTGTACTTCAGTGTCCTTTCCTTGGGATTCCTTGATACGTTCCATCAAAGGAGAATTCAATACAATGTTCCCCAGAATTACTTTCCTCGGTTCCAATCGAGGATTCCACTGACTAACTTCTTCCAACAATTCAAATTCCTTAATCATCAATCCAGCCATCTGTACTTGACGACTCAAAGCATCAGCCACTACATTAGCTTTTCCTGGATGGTATTTAATCGTACAGTCATAGTCTTCCAAAAATTCCATCCATCTACGCTGCCTCAAATTCAGTTCCTTTTGAGAAAATAAGTACTTAAGGCTTTTGTGGTCTGTAAAACCTCAAATGTCACTCCATACAGGTAATGCCTCCATTTCTTTAAAGCAAAGACCACAGCTGCTAACTCCAAATCATGAGTCAGGTAATTCCTTCATGCGGTTTCAATTTCCTAGAGGCATATGCTATCACCCTGTCATTTTGCATTAGAACACACCCCAATCCTTCCTTAGAAGCGTCTGTGTAAACCACAAAACTATCCTTTCCATTTGGCAAAGCTAACACAGGTGCCCTTGTCAGCCGTCCTTTCAATTCCTGAAAACTTTCCTCACACTTAGGATTCCATATAAACTTCCCATTTTTCTTGGTCAATTCAGTCATGGGTCCAGCAATTTTCGAAAAATCTTGAATGAATCTCCGGTAATACCCTGCTAATCCAATAAAACTCCGAACCTCGGTAGGGTTTTCCGGTCGTTTCCATTTCGAAACAGCTTCAACTTTAGCTGGATCCACTTTAATCCCATTCTCAGAAATTATGTGTCCCAAGAAAATCACTTCAACCAGAACTTTACTAAATTTAGCGTAAATGCCTTTTTGCATGATCCTCCACATTCTTAGAATATACCAAAATATCATCAATGAACACCACTACAAATTGGTCCAAATAGGGCTTAAAAACCCTATGCATTAAATCCATAAAAGCAGCAGGAGCATTTGTTAACCCAAATGGCATCACGGCAAACTCAAAATGCCCATATCTCGAGTTAAAAGCAGTCTTGGGTATGTTCTTCTCCAAAATCCTTAACTGGTAATAACCCTGTCTCAAATCCAATTTTGAGAATACTTCAACTCCTTGCAATTGGTCAAACAGTTCATCAATGTGGGGTAGCGGGTATTTATTCTTAATCGTAACATCATTTAAGCCTCGATAATCTATACATAACCTCAAACTCCCATCTTTCTTCTTTACAAACAAAACTGGGGCTCCCCACGGGGAATCACTCTCTCGTATAAAATTCCGTTCCAACAAATCCTGTAATTGTAACTTCAATTCCTTCAATTCAGCGAGAGCCATCCTATATGGTGTCCTTGAGATAGGTGCTGTTCCCAGAACTACATCAATTTTAAAAGTTATTTCCCGTTCCGGGGGTAGAGACTCCAATTCTTCAGGAAAAACATCTGGAAAATCCTTTACTACTGGTGTGTCTTCCAAATTCACCTTATCACTAGGAGTGTTAATAAGAAAAGCCAAATACCCTTGAACTCCTTTACTTAATAATTTTCTAGCCCGAATTCCTGAAATAAGTGCAGACGAATCTAATCTACCCCTTACATCCAGTTTCAGGGTTGCTTCACCTGGATTATGCAATTCTACAATTTTCGTCCTACAGTTTAACTGAGCATTATAACGGGCTAACCAATCCATTCCCAAGATTATATCGTATCCCTTAATCGTCAACCGATCAAATCGGCCCATAATTTTCGTTCCCCTACATAGATTTCAGTATTCCTGTACTCCAGATTAGCAATTAAATTTTTGTCTCCAGTAGGTGTTTTAACCTCCAAGTCATATGGTAACTTAATTGGCTTCAAGTCTATTCCATTCATGAAGTTAGGGTTTACAAAGGAATGAGTTGCACCCGGATCAATTAAAACCCTAACTAAACGATGAAAGATTGGGATTGTACCTTCTACCACCTCACTTGCCTCAGGAACTTGTTGATAATCCAGTGCATAAACCCTGGCCGGTACTTTCGGCCGGCTCCCTCCGGCACTGGTCTGCTTAGAAGTTGACTTTTCTGGCCTTTGAGCATTTTTCCCTGTCTTTGGTGATTTTGGACAATTGGCGACTTGATATTCCGTACTACCACAAAATAAACATTTTTCCAACTTTCTCCAGCAATCGTTCTCAGAATGGTTGGGTTTACCACAATACCCACATGTAACTTGAGGGGTCACAATCGATCCAACAGAAGGTGCCCCCCTAACTTGAGTCGTCCCGCTACGACTTCCTCTAGATAGAGCTCCCCTAGAAGTTCCAGCAGTTCTCGTTCCTCCTTCCCCTCTTCCCATTTTAGAAGGGTGTACATTCTTACTGGTCTGCCCAGAAGTGCGACTAGAAAAATTTCTTTTTCTGTTGTGCAAATCCCTCACTTGAGATCTTGCATTCTCAACCCTTTGCGCTTTCTCTAAAGCCTCAGTAAAGGTAGAGATTTGGGCCGCAGCCAGGCCCTCCTGAAGTTCCACATTAAGTCCCTGTACAAACTTTCTAATCCTCCTCCGTTCATTGGCTACTAACTCGGGAGCGTATTTTGAAAGTTTAGTGAACTTCCCTTCATACTCTGCTACAGTAAGGGTTCCTTGTTTCAACTTAATAAATTCATCCTCTCTCTTCTCTTGGATTAAGGGCGGAAGAAACTTTTCATTAAACTCCCTTGTGAAATTCTCCCAAGTCCAAGGGGTTTGAGCCCTTTCCCATTTTCCTTTTATCAGATCCCACCTAGCACAGGCTACTCCCCCAAATTGGAAAACAGTAAAGTTCACTTGCCTATCCTCAGTTTAATCTAAAGCAGCGAATATGTTGGTCATCCTTTCTAACCAATTCTCCGCGACCTCAGGATCAGGCTCGCCAAGGAACTTAGGCGGGTTAAATTTTAAGAATCTCTCTAGGGCTCTATCCTCTCCTCTTTCCTGACCCCCAGGCTGGTTAAATGGTCCAGGTCCTTGTCTATCAGCTAAACGCTCTAGGATATCCGTCATCCTGTTAATGGCAGTAGCCACTTGATTACCCTCTATATTTTCCTGGCCCTGGGTCGGTCCAGTTGCCGATCCCTGGTCATTCCCCTGAGGTTGGGCCGGTCTAGTCCCCCGCCCACGACCTCGATCCCTTCTTAGCCCTTCCATAACTTAGCCGTGCCTAATGTAAGAAATAAATAAATAAATTATGCGGTGCAAAGTGAAGAGCAGGAGCCGATCAAGAAAATATTGAAATTAACAATAATTTACATTCATTAACATATCAAGTTCATACAATTAGCAAGTCATGGGATAGTCACAAAAATATAGCACACAGGTGCCACAGAAGTACTTTTAGTCACAGAAGACTAAAGTAAGAGCAAGTGCGTCAAAATAAGCCACACAGTCATGCAAAATACAATGGCCTCAGCACTTAGCATCACCCCAGCTAATTCTAGCTATACTGGTCAAAAGAGTCAAAAGAGTGGTCAAACTGCCAAGACCTAGTCCACAGTAGGACTATCAGGAGGAACCTCCTCCTCAGGGTCCTCCTCCGGATCCTCCTCAGAGTCCTGGGCTACCCCCATAGCCTCATCGACTAGTCTAGTGGCATCAGCTACAATATCGGAAGCCCGACTACGGACCTCCTCTCTCAGTCTAGTAAGCTGAGCTCTAGTGCTCCGGAGCTCCTCATTAACCACAGCAGATGTGGCAACCTCGCCCTCAATCACCTCCTCAAGCTCGGCGACCCTCTCGCCCTGAGCACTCACCATCTGTCGTAGCTCGTCCACCTCAGCCTGTAAGTCCAAGTTGGCAGTCACGAACTGACGACGCTCGTCGTCCAAGGCCAGTACAACATGATTTGGGTAAGTAAAAGTCATCCTACAAGTACATCGGGGATATCGAGAATCAGGCGAGTAGCGTACACGAGCTTCCCCAGCTAAAGCTCGGTAATAGATAGGCCTAGGAGGCACTACATGACCATTCGCATGGCCATCCCCGTTAGCTGCCGGAACTCCATTTCCGTTTTCCATCCCTGCAAAATAATAGCACTTTTCGGGTTAGAAATTTAAATCACTATCTAGTTCGAACGTCGTTTATGCATGCCTAACCCGATCATTAGTATGTCCAAAATACCCTTTAAAGTATAACTTAACTATCCGGCCTCAGGTTCTAAGGGTAGAGTATCCAATATGTCTCACATATAGATCTCTAATCTAGCGCTAACCTAGCGCTCTGATACCAACTGTGACGCCCCCACTTCTCCCTAAGGCGAACCAAAGGGTATCTGCGGGACGCCTGCCCAACTCTCGCCAGGACTCACGCAAAACATTCAAGCTTATAACTAATCTAATAGTCACAAGTACAAAAAA